>NC_053392.1:616405972-616713984 GCF_905171765.1 Bufo bufo
CCATGATATTGAGGAGACTAAACTGGCTCTTGCAGTTTCTGCTGCTTGTGGCAATAAAGATGGCCTCCCTTTCAGACACACTGGTGGCAGGAATCTGCGTCAAGCTTCTTATACAGTGTTTCCTGGTAATAAGGTAATTTTGCCTACCTCTCTGCAAGAGGAAAACATTCCCCCATTTTGCTTTGATAACGAGGTTTTAAAAGCAAGGCTATCAAGTAATCATCAGACTGCTTTATGTCAATGATACTCCTGTCAGTACGCAAGCAAGGATACAGCTCGCCCATTCTGGCCAGCGTGCCCAAGGACCGAGTTCTTTCTAGCTCTGCCCCCACTGAGATGATTGGGTGTGTGGTCAGTGTCATCATCATCATTATCCTCCTCCTCATCATTATCCTCCTGCTGCTACACTTCCGACTCCTCCTCCAGTGACAGTTCCTCATCATCCTCCATGAAATGTACTTCTTGTGGGACTCCAACAGCTACAGGGCAGGCATCAAGATATGTTAGCTGTTCTTCTTCCACCATCGTCCCCTGTTAGGTGAGCATCCCTGTTCTAGGATACATTTCTAAAATTCTAAGTTTATCACATGCACTATGCAGGGAGCATGCGTTATTTCCCCCAGGTTCAACGTGGCCACTATTCTGTGGTATAGTCGATAACCATATTGTCCAGTTGAAGGTGGCAGAGAGACAGCCAGCAAGATGTTTGCTGCTTAATGCACTTTAGCAAGTGATCGGCTGTGCAGCCACAACACTGCATGGCAACACCTGACTTTACATATGTGATAGGAGGGAGGGGGAGTGGGAGCGACACTCTTCCCTATTGTTTTTGGGGAAGAGAGGATGTCCAGGAAGGAGGAGGTGGATAAGTACTGTCCCACTCTGTAACAAGTGCTCCAGGTGTCCAACATGGCAAGCACGTTGCCACACAGTGACAACTGCAAGAAGCGGCTCACATTCTCCTCCACGTGAGAGTACAAGTTGGGGATGGCTTTTTGGGAGAAATAATGCCAGCTAGGTATCATCCAGCAAAGCAGAGCGCACACCATCAGCTCCCTAAAGGCAGCATAATCTACTAAATGGTACAGCAAAGACTGCACCAAAAGCAACATGGCCAAATCGAAGTTACACTTGCGCAGAATCGGGTTGCTGGGAGTGTAGAGTTGTTTTTTCCCCACACATTCTGTTATTGTAACGGTCACGTCCACACACACACACAGGGGGACACCCTCACCCCTGGCCCTGCCTACTTGCCTCACGAGTCCTGATGACAGGGGACAACTGGACGACAGTCCCTTACTTAGGATATGTGCAGGGAAGACAGACAAGACAAAATATGGAACGTGAACGGACCGGGTCAGAACCAAGAGAACTACGCAGTACAACGGGTTAAGCAAAGAATGGTCAGGAGAAGCCAGGGTCAAATACCAGGAGAGTAGAGCAGTACCAGAGGAGTCCGCAAAGAGTAGTCAGGTGGGAGCCGAGGTCACAATACCAGGAGGGATGCGCAGTACAGGAGGAGCAGGCAAAGAATAGTCAGGGAACAGGATCAGGTGAGTATTCAGTAGTCCAACAAATAGCGAGGAACCTAGAATTAACAGGCAACCTGTTGCCAGCAGGCTGCCTGTATTTATAGTGGGGTCTGAGGGTCATGTGACGAGGCCAGCGTCACATGACCGACAGACAGACAAGTCGAGTACCGAGTGATCAGCTCGGCGCTCAAGGCAGACCTAGGAGCAGGGAACCTCCCAGCTAGCAAAGCTGCCCTGATAACGATGCTAAACACAGATCCTCGCTCCTGAAGCTAAGCAGCAGGTCTGCGGCTGATGGGAGACCGAGTGCGCCTTTGGCGCCCCGTGAAAGTACCCCCCCTTTTTACGAGGGGCCACCGGACCCAAGACTTCAGGCGATGGCCTTTCAGGGTGTTCTAAATGGAATTTTCGAACAAGTCTAGGAGCATGAACCACCCTGGCGGGTACCCAAGATCTCTCTTCGGGTCTATACCCCTTCCAGTGAATCAGGTACTGTAAGGAATTACGCACTCTCCTGACATCCACTATCTTAGACACGATATACTCTACAGCATCACTAACAAGAACAAGCGGAGACGAGGCTTTCAACGGTACAACAGGTTCAAAATACTTTTTAAGTAGAGATTTATGAAATACATTATGAATGTGGAACGACTCGGGCAGCTCCAACTTAAACGATACCGAATTAATCACCTCCATGTTCTTATACGGTCCAATAAAACGAGGAGCAAATTTTCTAGAAGCTACCTTTAGAGATAGATTCTTGGAGGACAACCATACTTTATCCCCAACCTGAAAGTTCACCCCCCTTAAATGTCTCCTATCAGCCTTGAGTTTTTGAGAACTTTGAGCCTTTTCTAGGTTCGATTGAACCCGGGCCCAAACTGTGCACAGTTCGGAGGAGAGTTTATCCGCTTCAGGGTTAGAGGAGGAGACGGACGACCCAGAATGAAAACGGGGATGAAAACCATGGTTACAAAAGAAAGTGGAGACCCCAGCAGAAGAATTGACAAGGTTATTCAAAGCAAATGCAGCCAACGGAAGGAATTTGACCTATATTTGCTGGTCATCAGCAACATACAACCTCAAGAATTGTTTCACAGACTGATTAAGGCGTTCAGTCTGCCCATTACTCTCAGGATGGTAGGTGGAAGAAAAAGACAATGGAATTTTACATCTTTGACAGAAGGCCCTCCAGAATTTGGACACAAACTGCCCACCCCTGTCAGAAACAATATTTTCCGGGATACCATGTAAACTAACAATCTCTCTCACAAAAATAGATGCCAGGGTTTTTGCATTCGCAAGTTTAGACAGGGAAATGAAATGAACCATCTTGCTAAACCTATCGACCACTACCCAAACCACAGTCTTACCCTCCGCCAGGTCAGTTATAAAGTCCATTGAGATATGGGACCAGGGTCTACTGGGAATGGGTAGGGGTCATAGGTTACCAGCAGGGCGAGTCCTAGGTGTCTTAGACCTAGCACAAACCTCACAGGCTGACACGTAGGACTTGACATCCCTGGTCAGAGTGGGCCACCAATAAGATCTAGAAACCAGATCCTTAGTGCCCTCAAAACCCGGAAAAGGCAGAATCGTGACACTCCCCCAACAGCTGGAGACTAAATTGTACTGGAACAAACAACTTATCTGTTGGGGTGGATGCCGGTGCCAGATGTTGTTCAGCCTTAATGCGAGCCGAGATTTCCTGGGTTAGAGCCGCTAAGAAGATGTTTGCTGGTAGGATGGATTCAGGCGGTGCCTTAGTGGGTTGAAAAGCATGGAAGCTCCGAGATAATGCGTCTGCCTTCACATTTTTACTTCCCGGCCTGAACGTAATGGAGAAATCAAAACGGGTAAAAAACAGAGCCCCTCGGGCTTGCCGGGGATTCAACCTCTTAGCAGACTCGAGAAACATTAGGTTTTTATGGTCAGAGATAACAGTTACCCGATGCTTTGCCTCCTCCAAAAAATGCCTCAACTCCTCAAATGCCCTTTTAATAGCCAGCAGCTCCCTATTCCCTATGTCGTAGTTTCTCTACGTGGGAGAGAATTTCCTGGAGAAGAGGGCACACGGTCTCAAGTTAGTGAGGCTAGCAGGACCTTGTGAAAGGACTGCTCCTGCGCCGTCCTCGGACGCATCCACCTCCACAATAAAGGGTCTCTCCTGATCAGGCTGGATCAGAATGGGAGCGCTACTAAATGCCTTTTTTAATGTTTCAAATGAAGGAATGGCCTTGGTAGACCAATTCTCCAAATCCGACCCTATCTTAGTAAGGTCGGTCAATGGTTTAGCAATTACAGAAAAATTCATGATAAATTTACGATAGTAATTAGCGAAACCCAAAAACCGTTGTAAGGCCTTTAAGGATGAAGGCCTTACCCATTCTTTAATTGCCAAAACCTTACCAGGATCCATCTTAAAGGCATGAGGAGTCAGAACATGCCCTAGAAACAGTATCTCCTGTACACCAAAGACACATTTCTCTTGCTTAGCGGATAGCTGATTCTCCCTCAACACCTCTAATACTTGTTTGACATGAGACACATGAGATTCGAAATCAGGAGATAATATCAAAATGTCGTCAAGATAGACAATAATAAATTTACCTAAGAACTCCCTAAGAATATCGTTCATTAAGTTTTGGAACACAGCTGGGGCATTGCTGAGTCCAAAAGGCATCACCTGATATTCAAAGTGTCCTATCGGAGTATTGAACGCTGTCTTCCATTCATCTCCCTCCTTGATTCGGATTAGATTGTATGCCCCTTTCAGGTCAATCTTAGAAAACCAGGTTACCCCCAGAACCTGGTTAAATAAATCCGGAATCAATGGGAGAGAGTATCTATTTTGGACAGTGGTTTTATTTAATCTCCGGTAATCAATACAAGGCCTAAGACCACCATCCTTCTTCTTAACAAAGAAAAACCCTGCTCCCATAGGAGAGATTGAAGGTCTAATATGCCCTTTAGCAAGGCTCTCCTTAATATAATCTTCCTGTAACGGTCGCGTACACACACACACAGGGGGGAGGGAAGTGACCACTGCGCTCCACCCTTACCCCTGGCCCTGCCTACTTGCCTCGCGAGTCCTAATGACAGGGGACAACTGGACGGCAATCCCTAACTTGGAGTAAGTGCAGGGATGACAGACAGACAAACAACAGGACGTGAACGGACCGAGTCAATACCAGGAAAGCTGCAAAGTACAAATGGAGCAAGCAGAGAATTGTCAGGAGAAGCCGGGGTCATAAATACCAGGAGAGCAGAGAAGTACAAGAGGAGTCCTAAGAGAGTAGTCAGGTGGGAGCCGAGGTCACAATACCAGGACGGAAGCGCAGTACAAGAGGATCAGGCAAAAGGATGGTCAGGAACAGGATCAGGTAAGTATTCAGCAGTCCAACAAATAGCCAGGAACCTAGAAATTAACAGGCAACCTGTAGCCAGCAGGCTGCCTGTATTTATAGTGGGGAGTGAGGGTCATGTGACGTGGCCAGCGTCACATGACCGACAGACCAACCAGTCGAGCACCGAGTGATCAGCTCGGCGCTCAAGGCAGACTAGGAGCAGGGAGCCACCCAGCTAGTAAAGCCGCCCTGGGAATGAGGTCAAACACAGAAGCTCATTCCAAAAGCTAAGCAACAGTTCTGCGGGCAATGGGGGACCGAGTGCACCTTCGGAACCCCGTGACACTTCCATAGCCTTGCGTTCGGGCTTAGAAAGATTATAAATTCGCCCTTTAGAAAATTTGGCACCCTCTATTAGCTCTATGGCGCAATCATAAAGTCTATGGGGGGGTAGGACCTCTGGAGTAGGGGATGAGAATACATCAGAATATTCCTTAATAACTGAGGGTAATGTATTAGACCTTACTGAAACCCCAGCCTGGACCACGGACAAGCATGAGTCACACTTAGGTCCCCATTTCACCAACTCTCCTTTGGACCAATCTATTGTGGGGTTATGTAAACGGAGCCAAGGCAACCCTAGTACCACCTCAACCGGTAGGTTCTCCAGGACTAAAAGAGAACATCTATCAGAGTGGCACACACTCACGGTTAGAGAAATTTCAGAGGTACATGACCTCACCGTACCACTAATCAGGGGAGTAGCATCAATAGCCATGACATGGATAGGTATAGGTAAAGCAAACATTGGAATACCCAATTTACTAGCATATTCAAAGTCAATAAAGCTGGCCGCTGAACCGGAATAACTACAGGCCTTACCCGGCCACTTATTAACCCCCAGAGAAATTGTTATGGGTACCAAAAGCTTACATTTAGAAAAATCAGGGTGTACCTGGTCTTTAGGTTGTCTTGCCTTAGGAGACTTGTCAGAGAGGACCCTCTTAGGACACTTGTTGATCCAATGGCCAGGATCTCCACAGTAAAAGCACTCTCCGCGTCTGCGACAAAGATTTCCCCGGGTCATGCCAACCTGCATGGGTTCCTCGGTGGAGACCTCAGTGTTGTCCCTGGAAAAGGCCTCTGGCTGGACCACTATCTGAGAACAGAACTGTCGTTGTTGTCGTCTCTCTCTAACTCGTTGGTCAAGTCGGACAACTAGGGTCATCATCTCCTCTAAGGTCTCTGGAATTTGATAACTGACTAATAGATATTTTTAATTATCAGACAGACCAGACCTAAACTGACTCTTCAGGGCTGGTTAATTCGATCCTGAGGGGACACACCACCATCTGAATTGGGTGCAATACTCCTCCGCAGAGAGATGGCCCTGAACCAGTGCCCTAAGAGCCGTCTCGGCCACCAGGGCCCTGTCTGGTTAGTCATAGAGGGTACCCAGGGCCTGAAAAAAAACCTCCACAGAAGTTAGACAACTGGCCGCAGGAGGTAACGAGAATGCCCAGTCCTGGGGATCACCATGTAGTAGAGAAATGATAATACCCGCACGTTGGCTCTCGGGACCGGAGGACACGGGGCGCAAACGGAAGTAGAGTTTGCAACTCTCCTTAAAGGAGAGAAACCTCTTCCGGTCTCCAGAAAAGGGTTCTGGGAGCTTGATCTGGGGCTAAAAATGAGGACTGGAGGGCTGAGGAGTGGAAGAACCTTGCACTAACTCAAAAGAACGGAGTTTCTCTCCTAGCTCCTGCACCATCTGTGTCAGGTTAGAGACATGGTCAGTCAGGGTCACAAGAGGATTCATGATACAGTGGTTATTGGGCCTGTTAATCTGTAATGGTCACGTCCACACACACACAGGGGCAAGGATAGTGACCACTGCGCTCCACCCTCACCCCTGGCCCTGCCTACTTGCCTCACGAGTCCTGATGACAGGGGACAACTGGACGACAGTCCCTTACTTAGGATATGTGCAGGGAAGACAGACAAGACAAAATACGGAACGTGAACGGACAGTGGCAGAACCAAGAGAGCTACGCAGTACAAAGGGTTAAGCAAAGAATGGTCAGGAGAAGCTGGGGTCAAATACCAGGAGAGTAGAGAAGTACCAGAGGAGGCCACAAAGAGTAGTCAGGTGGGAGCCGAGGTCACAATACCAGGAGGGATGCGCAGTACAAGAGAAGCAGGCAAAGGATCGTCAGGGAACAGGATCAGGTGAGTATTCAGTAGTCCAGCAAATAGCCAGGAACCTAGAATTAACAAGCAACCTGTGGCCAGCAGGCTGCCTGTATTTATAGTGGGGTCTGAGGGTCATGTGACGTTGCCAGCGTCACATGACCGACAGACAGACAAGTCGAGCACCGAGTGATCAGCTCGGCGCTCAAGGCAGACCTAGGAGCAGGGAGCCTCCCAGCTAGCAAAGCCGCCCTGGGAACGAGGCTTGTGAAGATATGCGTATTGTGTGGCCTGTAATTGTACCATGTAATTTGTCTATTGGGTAATTTTCGTGGGTTTATTGTCTGGAGATAATTAAGTTATACAGTGTCTGGACTAATTATCTCCAGGCAAACAAAGGGAGAGACCTGTGAAGATATGCGTATTGTGTGGCCTGTAATTGTACCATGTAACTTGTCTATTGGGTAATTTTCGTGGGTTTATTGTCTGGAGATAGTTAAGTTATACAGTGTCTGGACTAATTGTCTCCAGGCAAACAAAGGGAGAGACCAAACTGTAAAGCATGTACTATTGGTTGTTTCTTGCCTTCCCCTGGGAAGGCCCCCCCTTTCAGGGGGTACAGTATAAATACAAGTTCTGTTCAATAAAGAGAGAGTCTTTTAACAAACTTCATCACGTTTTGGCTAATGTTTGGGTACCTGTGATGTGTGTGGGAGTGATACCGCTGAGATTGCTGGCTGTTATAACTTAGGAATCTACCGAACAAGCAGCCGAACAGAGGGCTATACTCACTGCGTGCTTTTCCGTTCGGGTAAACCAGACGAACCAGACGCTACTACTATGGGGTTCGTTACAAGGCTAAACACAGATCCTCGCTCCCGAAGCTAAGCAGCAGGTCTGCGGCTGATGGGAGACCAAGTGCGCCTTTGGCACCCCGTGACAATTATTGATGGCTAATCACAGAGCAGAGGAGGAGTCTGGAGCGAACCATATTGTAAATTCAATGTGGAGAGCCATGATGTCATGGCACCTAACATTGAATAATTAACGGTTTAATAAATATTTATTACTTACCTGCTTAGGAAATGGTTTAATCCTGAAGCTGTAGGTGCTCGTGTGGTTTTGGGAAGTGTTGATTGGAGAACTCAGTAACTGAATCTTCTTGAACCTATAAAAGAGCAGAAAATAACGGTTTCAGCGCATTCGCGTAAGTATACCTCAAGATACATACCTGCAGTCTTCATCGCGATGGAGGATCTTCTAAAGCAACTTATCTACAAAGCGGAGAGTCAAGGAGGGGAAGCATGGCTGAAGAAATGCTTACGAAGTGCTCCGGTACAGCAAGAAGATCTTCTTCCATCCACAGATCCTGTCTGCTGCGTAGGACCTGGCGCGAGCTCCGATCACATCGATTCATCTTCTGTTACTGGCGCGCGCATGCGCAGTAACACAGCGTCTGTATCTCCGGCCAGAAAACGACAGAGGAAGGACAAGAGGGCATATTCTCCTTCCCAATATGCGCCTCCTCCTAGAAACAAAAAGATTCACTCATCAGTTAACCGAGTGGGCAGAAATTTCAAGCGTCGTCATCTTCAATCAACTGTCGCACAAGAGCCATCTCCTGCCACAGCTCCAACTGCTGATCATCCTCAGGCAAGATCCGTTACTGGTGAGCTAAACTCATTAAAAAATTTAAGTGACTGCAATCTGCAGGGCACTATCATTCAGTATACCAATTCATTTAGTATCGATTCTTCCCATCCGAAGATTTGCTTGTTTAATGAATTTTTATTATATTTATCTAAACAGGAAGAATCTCCTTCTAATGTCTGGTCTGATGTGATTAATGTCAGCCAAGTTAATGCAATTAATAGTGTAACTGAAGCTATTTCAAACAGTCAACCTTCATCTAATATGTGTAAAGTATCTAATCTTAATCCAGATGTGTCAGTTGTTCCTGAACTTGATTTTAGTTCAGGAATAAAGGAGACATCTGTGAAGGAAGCTCTCACTTGTCAAATTTCTCCTTTAGGATTTCATTTGCCTTTAAGTTTGAAGGAAAAAATATGGAGAAAAGAATATATAGACATATTTTCTTTACTTCCTTCTTCAAACGAAAACGTAAAAAATGAATCTTCAAAAGACAAAAAATCTGATTCTGATGAAAAAAGAAAAACTTATCAAAAATCTTTTTTCAACTGGCTGCAGGCATTCGGTATATACGCAGCAGTTTTAGGTGAAAAACACCCTAATTTATGTACTGGTTTATTTTACCATCTCGACTGTATTTTAGAAGCTTATAAAAATTTCGGCGGTACAGGATGGTGTAATTATGACGAATCTTTTCGTCAGAAGCTTGCTGTTTATCCAAATCTTACTTGGGGCAGCAAGGACGTTGGACTTTGGTTAAACCTCATGCTTCCTAACAAAAATCATACTTTTTGTCAATCCAATTCCCATACTGTCAAAAAAGGTATTTGTTTCGCATTCAACGAATCAACATGTAAATGGCAACATAATTGCAAATACCGACGCGAATGTTCTTTCTGTTCCGGTGCTCACTCAGCCACCAAATGTTTTAAGAAACAGGGAATACATTTCCCAAATTCCAACAAAGAACTTCAATCATTTAAGCAAGGTGACACCTCTGAATTTATCAAGACTAATTCAGTGGCTAGGTCATTATCCAAACAAATTGATGGCTAACCTATTATCTGACAGTTTTTCAAATGGTTTTTTCATACCTGAATTTGCTGGTCCAGGTTGTATTTTAGTTGACAATGCATTATCTGTAAAACAAAATATTGATATTGTTAAAGAAAAAATTTTATCTGAAATTTCAGCAGGTAGAATAGCTGGTCCCTTTAAATTTCCACCATTTGAAAATTTCCGTATTTCTCCTTTGGCATTAGTCCCCAAAAAAGAACCAAATTCTTTTCGTCTTATTCACAACTTATCTTACCCTAAATATAGTTCCATAAACGATGAAATTGATAAAAATAAAGCAAGCGTGAAATATTCTTCTTTTGACCATGCTTTGTCATTTCTACATAAAGCGGGCCAAAATTCTCTTCTAGCTAAAGCTGACATCAAATCAGCTTTTAGGCTATTACCCTTAAACCCTATTGGTTATAATTCACTAGGTTTTTATTTTCTTGATAGATTCTTTTATGATATGGCCCTTCCCATGGGATTCACTCTATCATGCTTTTATTTTGAGTCATTTTCTACTTTTCTGCACTGGGTTGTAGATATTAATTCAGGTAGTGGATTCATGATACACTATTTGGATGACTTTTTATTTATTGGTCGTAAAGACTCTGATGATTGTTTGAATCTTTTGAATAGATTCATTAGTATCACTAATTATTTCAACATTCCATTAGCCTTAGATAAGACTGTTTATCCAACTACAAGTCTGAAATTTCTGGGCATAATCATAAACACCGTAACTATGGAATTTAGTATACCAATGGAGAAAATTCAACAAACAACTCATCAATTAAATTGCATACTCAAAAAAGAAAAAATTACGCTAAAACAACTCCAGTCACTTTTGGGTTCTTTAAATTTTATCTCTCGGGTGATTCCAATGGGAAGGGTCTTTTCTAAAAGACTTTATGCTGCCACTTCAGGTAAGTCCACACCAAAATCTCATATTAGGATCACAAAACAATTAAAAGACGACATTTATGTTTGGTCGCAATTTCTATGTGAATTTAATGGTCATACCATTTGGCAAAAAGATTTTGTAGGTTCTGACACTTTATCTCTATATACCGACGCATCTGGTGCTATAGGTTATGGAGCTTATTTTAATAATTGTTGGTCCGCAGAACGTTGGCCAAAAAATTGGATCATTAATTCCAAATATTCAAAAAATTTTGTTTTCCTAGAATTATTCCCTGTTTTAGTTTCTTTAACAATTTGGTCCAAAGATTTCCAGAATAAGAGAATTCTTTTAAGATCTGATAACATGGGAGTAGTTTTTTCTATAAATTGTTTATCTTCCAAATCTCCATTGGTTTCATCTCTATTACGCAAGTTAGTTTTACTATGCTTACAAATGAATATTTGGATAAAAGCTAAATTTATTCCTGGTAAAGCTAATTATCTTGCTGATTATTTGTCCCGACAGCGCTTCAAGGAGTTCTTCTCAATGGCACCGCGAGCTTCCCGATTGGGAATCCCATGTCCTACTCAGCTTTGGGAGATAACAGACAATTAATTGATGAACTAATTTCTAGTTCATTAGCCAAGAATACATGGGCAGCTTATTCTGCCGCATGGCTTGAATGGAAGTTTTTCTGTTTATCTCAAAAATTTTCCTTTATTGAATTTAATCCTGATAATTTCATCAAATTTATTCTCAATCTTTATAAAAATGGTTTACAGGCTGATTCTATTTCTAAAAAATTGTCAGGCATTTCTTTTTTCTTCAAACTAAATGGTCACAATTCTATTTTAAATAATTTCATGATTAAACAAGTTATTAAAGGAATTAAAAGAAATTCAGTTCCCAATGAAAAAATTAGACCTTTATCTATCGAATTACTACAAAAAGTTTTATGTAAGTTAGTGTCTGTTTGTTCTTCTGAATACGAAGTCTTTTTATTTTCAGCAGCTTTTTCGTTGGCTTTTTTCGCTGCGTTAAGGATAAGCGAGATTGCTGCTGACAATAAAAATTCAAATCCTCCAATTTTGCAGACAGACATAAATATAGAAAACAATATTTTGAAACTTCTTATTAAAAAATCCAAAACTGATCAATTTAACAAGGGAATTTGTTTAATTTTAAAAAGTTATCCTATTAATTCAATTTGTCCGGTCAAAAATATTATAAAATGGCTCCAGGTAAGAAAACCTGATTCCAATGCTTTATTTAACCACATTGATGGCTCACATTTGTCTAAATTCCAATTTAATTTTATTTTTCATAAATGTCTCAAGGATTTAGGTTATAAAAATTTAAAATTTTCTGCACACTCATTTCGAATTGGTGCAGCTACATTTGCTGATCAATTAGGTTTAGATAGTTCTATTATTAAACGTATAGGTAGATGGAGGTCCAATTGTTATAAACATTATATTCGGCCTAACCTTGTTATTCATTAATTTTAAGATCTTCGAAAGTTATATGGATTTTTGGGGACGAATTGATTCAATTGGCTGAGAGAAGATCTTCTTTTAGACTTTCTACGGTTAATTTAGGTTTCCCCAAGGACTTTTCTATAATTTGGTTTTCTTTCCCAGGCATAAAGATTTCTAATATTTATGAGAAAATCAACATGTATTCAAAAATGTCTAAACCTGATCTAATTATTTTACACATTGGTACTTGTGATTTGGGTAAATGTAAAACTCACTTATTAATTTATGAATTAAAAGATTTGTTAGGTAATATTAGTCAGTTACTTAATGACACTGTCATTATATTTTCGGATATCATCCCCAAGTTTTCTTGGTCCAAAAAGGAGTTATCTTTTTTAGAAACAATTAGAAAAAGAATTAATAAAAAAATGGAGATTTATTTGAAAGAATTACGACATAGTTCCTACAGACATGTTGAACTCGAAGGTTTTATTAGAGGAATTTACCATGATAAATATGATCAATTATCCGATATTGGATGTGATATATTTATTTCGGATTTACAGAACATGATTGATTTTGGTATTAATTAAAGGCTTGCAATGTTTATTGGGCCACTTTGTGTTTGATGTGGCGATGTGGGGGTTAAGTCACTCTTGTGAGTGGACTTTGTTGATATGGAGACTGGTTTAAATATTTATGATTATAATTGATGATTAAAAGTTTTATTATTTAACCAGTAATTATTTAATTGGTAAAGTAATAAGCATTGCGGCCTTTAAATACCCAACCATTAAATAAAGATACTTGTTTAATTCTAAATTGTGTAAGGTTTCTTTTATTCATTGGTTATATTAATGGGGCATATGACATCATGAGCATGAGAAGCAGTAACTGATGATGACGACAAAGACTCAGTTTTGCCCGGGTTTTTGTCGGGTTTTAATCCATAAAGGGCATAAATCACCTAACATTCCTAAATTGTTTAGAATAACATGCTTTAAAACATCCAGTGTGTGTATACGATCAGGTATGATGTTGTATCGATCAGGTAGTGTAAGAGTTACCCCCACTTCACAGTGACAGACCAAACTCTGACAGACCAAACTCCCCGTTTAACGCACCGCAAACAAACGCAAAGAGTTGTCAATAGTTGACACACTCATGACAGAAATTTTATTCCTCTATGCGTCAATCTTGGTGTAGTGATGACTGTGCTCGAGCGCACGTTCGGGAGATTGCAATCGATGGCGGTTTTTCAAAGCCTATGGTCGTGCTGAGGTAGTTCAGTGACAGTTAAGTGACCCAGTGTGGGCCCATTGTTGGCCTAGTAGGCTTTAATGATCACCTTAGATGATCACAAAGAAAATTTATGTTTTTTCTCTGAAAAATTATCCAGCCGATCGCTTTTGGTCTGTTCACAATGAAGCAACGACCTTATCATCTGGGGTGTGCCAACATTGCCAACATACTCATAGAGGTGATCGCTTCATTGTGATACGCAAGCCCCTTCACCACAACAAGGTAACGATCAGGAAGGGGAATTGACACATGAATGTGCCTTTTTTTTGTCTTGTTTTTGCAGCCACAGTGCAGCACCAGAGGCCAGAAAAATGAGGCATGTACACATGCCTGAAAAATTTGGTATTGTTACAGCCGCTGTTGTTGTTGAAATTGATGTTTTCCAGGCAGAAAGTGTACTAAATCATTGCGACTTGAACCCTAGTTGGTGGAGGAGAAGTCACACAAGTCATCCGGCATGCAGAGATTAAATACAGCAGCGTGGGGACCATTTTTAGCCCAAGACATCTCATCAGGCCTTTTTTAGTCAAATGCATCCCCCACTGTCAGTCCTTTCGGGATCCATGCCTCATTCATCTTAATAAAGGTGAGACTTTTTTGACCTAGGCGACTTCTCTTCTCAGTGACAATACCTCCTGCTGCGCTGAAGGTCCTTTCTGACAGGACACTTGAAGCGGGGCAGGCCAGTTCTATCGCAAATTGGGATAGCTCAGGCCACAGGTCAAGCCTGCACACCCAGTAGTCAAGGGGTTCATCGCTCCTCAGATTGTCGATATCTGCAGTTAAGGCGAGGTAGTCTGCTACCTGTCGGTCGAGTCGTTCTCTGAGGGTGGACCCCGAAGGGCTGTGGCGATGCGTAGGACTTAAAAAGCTCTGCATGTCCTCCATCAACAACACGTCTGTAAAGTGTCCTGTCCTTGCCGGCGTGGTTGTGGTAGGAGGAGGATTACTTTCACCTCTTCCCCTGTTAGATTCCCATTGTGCTGTGACATCACCCTTATACGCTATGTGAAGCATACTTTTTGAACTGCTGCATCCTTTCCGACTTCAGGTAATTCGGTAACATTTCAGCCACTTTCTGCTTATACCGAGGGTCTAGTAGCGTGGCCACCCAGTACAGGTCGTTCTCCTTCAGCCTTTTTATACGAGGGATCCCTCAACAGGCAAGACAGCATGAAAGATCCCATTTGCGCAAGGTTGGATGCCGAGCTACTCATGTCCCGTTCCTCGTCCTCACTGATCTCATTGAAGGTCTGTTCTTCCCCCCAGCCACGTACAACACCACGGGTCCCAGATAGGTGACAACGAGCACCCTGGGATGCCTGCTGTGGTTGGTATTCCTCCTCCTCAAAGCCACATTCCTCCTCTGACTTCTCTTCCTCAGACTCCTCTTCCAGCGTTGCCGTAGGTCGAGCAAGCGATGATGATAAGGCTGTTTCTGGTGGTGATGGGGACCACAACTCTTCCTCTTCACACTTATCTACGGCCTGATCCAGCACTCTTCGCAGGGCACGCTCCAGGAAGAAAACAAATGGGATGAGGTCACTGATGGTGCCTTCGGTGCAACTGACTAGGTTTGTCACCTCCTCAAAAGGACGCATGAGCGTCCAGTAACGTGGCAAAAAAATACCCAGCTCCGCAGAGGCTGTCCTAGCACCCCGGTCATACAAATACTCGTTGACGGCTTTTTCTTGTTGGAGCAGGCGGTCGAACATTAGGAGTGTGTAATTCCAACGTGTCGGGCTGTCGCAAATCAATCGCCTCACTGGCATGTTGTTTCGCCGCTGAATATCGGAAAAGTGGCCAGCTTGAGGACATCCTGTAAGCCTGGGAACTTATACACAAAGCGTTGTACGATCAGATTCAACACATGTGCCATGCACGGCACATGTGTCTACTTGCCCAAATTCAATGCCGCCAACAGATTGCTTCCGTTGTCACACACCACTTTGCCGATCTCCAGTTGGTGCAGGGTCAGCCACTGATCCACCTGTGCGTTCAGGGTGGACAGGAGTGCTGGTCCGGTGTGACTCTCTGCTTTCAGGCAAGTCAACCCCAAGACGGCGTTACACTGTCGTATCCGGGATGTGGAATAGCCCCTGGAGAGCTGGGGGGGGGGGTGCAGTTGATGTGGAGCAAGACGCAGCAGCAGAAGAGGACTCAGCCGATGAGGTTAGCAAAGAGGATGGAGTAGGAGGAGTAGAGGAGGTGGCAGCAGGCCTACCTGCAAGTCGTGGCGGTGTCACCAACTCCGCTGCAGCTCTATGTAACGCCGCACGTCGTGCCTTATGGGTTAAATCCTGGGGAGGAGACAGAACATCTAAAGCAAAACTTTGCTCTATTGCTTTCTCCGGCGAGTATGTGTTTGGTCCTGTGTTGGACACAATACTGGAAAAGGCAGCAGAACTTTCCTCAATCCCCCCAAGAAGATTTCAACTAACTTCACACAACCCCAAAACATTGCAAAACATCTGGCAAGGAGTCCTAGATTTAAAATCAGCAGGCGTAATAACGGAGGTCCCCACCCCCGAAAGAGGGAGGGTTTTTTTACTCAAGTTTATTCCTGGTCCAAAAACCAGACGGATCCTCTCGTACTATAATAAATCTAAAAGGATTAAATCAACACATACTATACCGGAAATTCAAAATGGAGTCCATTTCTTCCATCATTCCACTAATCAAAAAAGGTTCATACATGACGTCCATAGACATGAAAGAGGCGTATTATCATGTCCCTATACATCAACAGTCTCAGGCCTACTTAAGATTCGCCCTGGAAGACGAAAAAGGCATAGTAAATCACTTTCAGTTTACAGCTTTACCCTTCGGCATCTCCTCCACCCCCATGGTATTTACGAAAATTGTAGTAGAAATGACCGCCTTTCTCAGATTAAAAGAAGTAAAAAAAATTCCCTACCTAGACGACATTCTCATAATAGGAGATTCATCAACAAAAATACACAATATAACCAACTACGTCTTACAAGAAATGTCAAAACTGGGCTGGATAATAAACATAAAAAAATCATGTTTAACTCCAAATACCCAAATAAATTTCTAGGAGTAATCTTGGACTCTGTGACTCAGTCATCATCCCTTCCCATAGAAAAGCTCGTAGATTTCAGGGAAAGAGTACAGAAATTTCAGGCTCGGAAAAAGTGCTCGACAAGAGAAGCCATGAGCATTCTAGAATCCATGACATCCTGTATCACGACAGTGGCTTGGGCCCAAGCCCACTCCAGAACAATGCAGGCTTGGATCTTAACGAATTTGGACAGAAAACAGTCCTCACTGGACAGGAGAATATTAATTCCACACCACGTAAAATTAGATCTAAACTGGTGGAAGGTAAGGGAAAACTTGTTAAAACACGTAGCCTGGGAAACAACCCCAGAGGTCCAAATCATAACGGACGCAAGCAGTCAGGGGTGGGGTGCCAAAGTAGACTCCTCAAACTGGCAAGGCAAATGGTCAGACGCAGTAAGTATGAAATCTTCAAATTACAGAGAACTGCGTGCAGTGTAATAAACCTTAATACTAGTACTCTTGTCTGCAGTGGTGTCTGATCAGTGTGTATATATACTCATAAGCACTTCCTACTTTGCTCTTGCTATATACAGTATATGCTGTGAACTGTGAATAGTAATGCTTTCTAGTGCAATGTTTTTTTTTTTTTCTAGTGTAATGCTTTAGTTTAAATGTCAGTTCTTGTTCCTCTGTCCATGGCATCTAGGATTGCTCCAAACAACATTTCATTGTATTGTACATTGTATTACATTGTATTGTACAGTGACAATAAAGGTATCTTATCTTATCTTATAGTGGTCCCTTTCTGGCCAAAAAGAAGCTGGTTCTCCATCCTGAAAGACCGATCCTTAGAGGAACCTTGGGAAATCCCATACCATCCGAACCTGCTGTCACAGGGCCCAATCAATCATCAGAACCCCAGCCTGTTCCGTCTGTCAGCTTGGATCCTGAGGGCGAAATGCTGAAAAGTAAAGGGCTCTCAGGGAAAGTCATCAATACCCTAAAACTGAGCCGTAAAAAAGTAACCATGGCCATTTATATGAAAATATGGAAACGGTACTGATCCTGGCTAGGGGATAACTGCACTAACAAATCACTACCCTGCATCCAGAACAGAAAATTCTAGATTTTCTCCAAAAGGGCCTAGACATGGGGCTTAGACCTAACACATTAAAGGTGCAAATATCGGCCCTAGCAGCATTCTACGATGCTGACCTATCAAACCACAGGTGGATTAAACGATTCATGAGAGCGGCTTCCAGAATAAGACCATCCCTTACTAATAAAGTACCCCATGGGACTTAAATCTGGTATTAAGAGGACTAACAAAACCACCATTCACTCCTCTGTCAGACATCTCATTAAAACATCTATCATACATCTATCATACAAGACGGCTTTTCTGATCGCCATAACATCAGCCAGACGCCTAGGGGAGATCCAGGCCCACTCATGTAAAGAACCTTACCTCTCAGTCTTTTCAGATAGGATAGTTCTAAAATTAGGTGTGATGTAAGGGACACTATGCCACCTTCATGAAATTGGATTGTAGCTTGCATCTTTGCACGGAGGTCAGCTCCCAACAGGTTGACAGGGCATTTAAAGGATACAACTAATTGTGCTAGCATGTCTTGAGTAGGTTGTATGTTCATGTGTAGAGGCCTGGACATGGGGGAGCATCTAGTAGTACCATCAACTCCTACACATGCCACTGTCTCAGCAGAAAGGCAATCAGGGTCAGGGAGGTCCAGATGTCAAATCAAACTTCTGGCTGCACCAGTGTTCACCAGGAAATCAAGGGACTTTCCCTCTACATTCACCTGGACAAAAGTGGTTGGTCCACTGGGTTGTTTTGTTTCAAGGGCTAACAGTGGACAGGTTGGTGGACCTGGCTTGCCTGTTTCCTAGTGAGGTAAATCTTCTTGTTGTTGCCCTGTGGGAGGAGGAGGAGCAACTCTGATAGGCCCTGGTCTTAGTAACCCGCATAATGGTGAGAACCATTAGGGCTTCTTCTCATACCTTGTTGTCCCAGGGTCCTACAATTTCTCCTCACATGTCCAGGATTTCCACAGCGGTAACAAATAATTGTGTCTCCTCTATTGGGGTCTTGCCCTGGTTGAAAGACCATTATGGCAGCCATGGGCTTCTGAAGATGACAGTTCTGCTCAATCCCCTTTCCCTGGTACAGGACTTCTGGCCCCAAGGTGCGGAATTCAGGCCTTGTCATTGTTCTGTCCCCACATGAAGGCAAATGAAGGTGTAACTGATAATGACTTTGTGACTGTCCTACCTTCGTATCCAAGCAGTGGAGCAGACCGGACCGGCAGATGCTCAGGTTAGATGGATCCAGACGTAGACATGAGGATGCAATCAAACATGGGTTTATTTGATCCAGAGCAGTGACATACGGTGATGCAATACAGGAATGCAGTAGATGCTGTCATGTGGATGTCTTTCCTGAGGCTAACTGCTGGTCAAAAACTTATGCCTTCACAAGCCGAGGTGTGTGTCTCTAGTCGCAAAGGAATGCAGCACTGAAAATGGCTACAGGAAGTGACAAGGACCAAGGCTGCTAAAACCACGCCCAGAGAAAAAAAACTTTATTTAACAAAGAACAAGGCATGCAGCATACGAATTCCAGCAGATGGCAGCAGAGAACAATAGATAGAAACAACATAGTAAAGAAGAGATAATAATGCAGTGCAGGAATTCAATTTGAAAAGAACAGCACACTCCCCGTCTGAAATTCACTTTGGGTATTTCACTATGACGAATGTCCATAAAATATAAACAACCTGTAAAAAGAACATGTTAGAATGCAAAAACATAGATTAGTCCTGTTTTCTAACTTGGAATGGAGAAGATCTGCAAAGCTAGATACAGTCCTGTTCACCCAGCAGGGACGTTCTCGATGGGTAATATTAAAATGAGTTCGTTGATTGGTCTTGAGAACGTTTTAAGCTCGCCCTTTCTGAAGATCTTCAACTCCACCTTCCGGACCTTGCCATCCTTGCTAGGGAAAACCCTTGAAATTAGTCCAATAGGCCAGTCAATCCTTTCGGTTTGTTGCTCTTTCATCAATACAAGGTCTCCTTCCTTCAAGTTTGGTTTGTGGTGTTGCCACTTTCTTCTTCCTTGAAGAACACTGAGGTACTCCTTTCGCCACCTGTTCCAGAAGTAATCTGCTAGATATTGTACACGTTTCCAGTGTTTTTGGTAGATGTTAGCATGAGTAAATTCTCCACTAGGTATTAGCGTATTCTCAGTTTTTTGGGTAAGTAGAATAGCCGGAGTCAGTATGGCTGGTGTTTCAGGATCCATAGACACTGGCACAAGGGGTCTTGAGTTGATAATGGCCGAAACTTCGGCAAGAATGGTGACTAGAGTCTCATGTGTGAGTCTTGACGAGTTTACATCCATCAGCATAGAATTTAAGATGTTGCGTGAGATCATTCTCTCCCAGGAGCCCCCCATGTGGGAACTATGAGGATAATTGAAAATCCAGGTACAACCCTTTTCCACCAACTGATCTTGAATGGACTTGGCTGCACAACTTATCTGAAAACCGAAGGAGTCAGCCGACAGATCCCATCTGAGGCCCAAGCTCCTCTGCACAGGTGGACTGTGCAGTCCCAAGTTAATGTCCTTGAATCCTGGTGCATGATCGCCTGATTCGAAGGCCCTCATAACGGCCAGGCTGTTTGAAGCAATTTTGTGTAGTCTAAGTTTAGCTTGGTACAACATACTTTGAGTCCTTTTGAGCAGATCGATAGCCGCTTCTTCAGTCGGTAGTGATTTGAGTCCATCGTCTAAGTAGAAGTCATTTTCTACAAAGTCTCTGGCGTCTTTACTCGGATTCTCCCTCTAATGCAGTGCGCCAAAGGCCGTAAGTTGCCACGGCAGGTGAAGGGCTGTTTCCAAATACGTGTACCCTCATTCGATATTCTGCCATCTCTGCGTTGGTGTCATTATTCTTGTACCACAGAAACCTGAAGAAATTCCTGTGGTCCTCCCTGACTACGAAACAGTGGAACATCTGTTCAATGTCGGCGGTGATGGCAACGAGCTCTTTTCTGAACCTCATCAGCACTACAACTAGGTTATTCGTCAGATTAGGACCTGTGAGAAGGACATCATTAAGAGATACACCTCGATGTTTGGCGCTTGAGTCGAAAACAACCCTAATTTGATTAGGTTTCCGTGGGTGATACACTCCAAATGAAGGCAAGTACCAGCACTCGTCGTTCTTCCCTAAGGATGGAGCTGGTTCTGCATGGTTGTTGCAGAATATTTTGTCGATAAAGGCAACGATGTGTTCTCTCATCTCAGGCTTACTGTTCATGGTACGCTGAAGAGAGTTAAATCTAGACAGAGCTTGTTCCCTATTGTTCGGGAGTCTCACCCTGGTAGCTCGGAAGGGTAATGGAGAAACCCAGTGATTGGTTTCGTCTTAAAGGGGTTATCCGAGTTAACTTAATTTCTCTCTATAGCTTTATTTATCCTATACATTAGTTTTCCTAAATCACTTGCAGTACCTATCTTGTGCCGTTTCTCTGCTACACTAAACAGTCATGTGACCGCCCACGTCATCAGCTGTGACGTTCCGTTTACATGGAGCTCTCTGCTTGTCGGAGTGACTAAGCCATGTAAACGGAACGTCATCAGCCTTGGCCACGCCCCACCTCTCTGGATTACAGTCCGTGCGGCTGTGAGTTGATCGCGCATGCGCGATCCTCACTTGTGCCGCGGCTACCTCAAAGTTCCTCCCTGCGGCTAATAGGTGATCGCATATGCGCGATCATCAGGCCAGGCAAAACAAGCAATAGCTTGGGGCCCCGAACTGGTTGGGGCCCTGAGCTGGCCAAGCAGAGTAACAGTCAGAAGATCCAATGGTATAAAATATTCTAACCCCCAGGCGTTCCCATGGTGACGGGGACGCTTGCCTGGTTAGAATATACCATCGGATCTGAGTTTTTCGAGCTCAGTGAGATCGTAAAAAACTCAAATCCGATGGTATATTCTAACCCCCAAGCGTTCCCATGGTGACAGGGACGCTTGCCTGGGGGTTAGAATATACAGGGCGCTGTAGTGAGCTCTTTACTTGGATTATTCTAGGATATCTCTTACTTTGTCTTAGCTCTGTACTCCGGTAATAGCAGAGCAGGCAGTTCGGTGGGCGGCGCTCACTCACTGTCACTGACGTCACGCGCCTGCTCCTCCCACTAGGCGGAGCAGGCGCGTGACGTCAGTGAATGAACGCTGCCTGCACTGCCTGCTGTTGTTACCGGAGCTCAGCCAAAGTAAGAGTCAGAGACTCAGAGATTTCAAAATAATAATAAAATAGCTCTGCATTGAGAAATGAAGTGACTGATTAGTTTATTAATATACTGCTGCTGTGAGCGTCGGGGAGGGAGATCTGTGGATGGCACTGTTTAGGGGGGATCTGTGTATGGCAGTGCCATCCACAGATCCCCCTACAGTGCGATCCACAGATCCCCCTCCCCTAAACAGTGCCATCCACACAGATCTCCCCCCTAAACAGTGCCATCCACAGATCCCCCTACAGTGCCATCCACAGACCACAGATCCCCCTCCCCTAAACAGTGCCATCCACACAGATCTCCCCCCTAAACAGTGCCATCCACAGATCCCCCCTCCCCTAAACAGTGCCATGATCATCATGATGGCACTGTTTAGGGGAGGGGGGATCTGTGGATGGCACTGTAGGGGGATCTGTGGATGGCACTGCCATACACAGATCCCCCCTAAACAGTGCCATCCACAGATCTCCCCCATAAACAGTGCCATCTACAGATCCCCCCTAAACATTGCCATCCACTGATCCCCCCTCCCCTAAACAGTGCCATGATCATCATGATGGCACTGTTTAGGGGAGGGGGGATCTGTGGATGGCACTGTTTAGGGGGGATCAGTGGATGGCACTGTTTAGGGGGGATCTGTAGATGGCACTGTTTATGGGGGAGATCTGTGGATGGCACTGTTTAGGGGAGGGGGGATCTGTGGATGGCACTGTAGGGGGATCTGTGGATGGCACTGCCATACACAGATCCCCCCTAAACAGTGCCATCCGCAGATCTCCCCCATAAACAGTGCCATCTACAGATCCCCCCTAAACATTGCCATCCACAGATCCCCCCCCCCCCTAAACAGTGCCATCCACAGATCTCCCCCATAAACAGTGCCATCTACAGATCCCCCGTAAACAGTGCCATCCACTGATCCCCCCTCCCCTAAACAGTGCCATGATCATCATGATGGCACTGTTTAGGGGAGGGGGGATCTGTGGATGGCACTGTAGGGGGATCTGTGGATGGCACTGCCATACACAGATCCCCCCTAAACAGTGCCATCCACAGATCTCCCCCATAAACAGTGCCATCTACAGATCCCCCCTAAACATTGCCATCCACTGATCCCCCCTCCCCTAAACAGTGCCATGATCATCATGATGGCACTGTTTAGGGGAGGGGGGATCTGTGGATGGCACTGTTTAGGGGGGATCAGTGGATGGCAATGTTTAGGGGGGATCTGTAGATGGCACTGTTTATGGGGGAGATCTGTGGATGGCACTGTTTAGGGGAGGGGGGATCTGTGGATGGCACTGTAGGGGGATCTGTGGATGGCACTGCCATACACAGATCCCCCCTAAACAGTGCCATCCGCAGATCTCCCCCATAAACAGTGCCATCTACAGATCCCCCCTAAACATTGCCATCCACAGATCCCCCCTCCCCCCTAAACATTGCCATCCACAGATCCCCCCTCATCATGATGGCACTGTTTAGGGGAGGGGGGATCTGTGGATGGCACTGTAGGGGGATCTGTGGATGGCACTGCCATACACAGATCCCCCCTAAACAGTGCCATCCGCAGATCTCCCCCATAAACAGTGCCATCTACAGATCCCCCCTAAACATTGCCATCCACAGATCCCCCCTCCCCTAAACAGTGCCATCCACAGATCTCCCCCATAAACAGTGCCATCTACAGATCCCCCGTAAACAGTGCCATCCACAGATCTCCCCCATAAACAGTGCCATCTACAGATCCCCCCTAAGCATGGCCTTATATCACATTACACTTTTAGTCATGCGATCACTAACCAGGCCATGCCGTGCTGATACAGGCGCGTGACGTCAGTGAATGAACGCTGCCTGCACTGCCTGCTGTTGTTACCGGAGCTCAGCCAAAGTAAGAGTCAGAGACTCAGAGATTTCAAAATAATAATAAAATAGCTCTGCATTGAGAAATGAAGTGACTGATTAGTTTATTAATATACTGCTGCTGTGAGCGTCGGGGAGGGAGATCTGTGGATGGCACTGTTTAGGGGGGATCTGTGTATGGCAGTGCCATCCACAGATCCCCCTACAGTGCGATCCACAGATCCCCCTCCCCTAAACAGTGCCATCCACACAGATCTCCCCCCTAAACAGTGCCATCCACAGATCCCCCTACAGTGCCATCCACAGACCACAGATCCCCCTCCCCTAAACAGTGCCATCCACACAGATCTCCCCCCTAAACAGTGCCATCCACAGATCCCCCCTCCCCTAAACAGTGCCATGATCATCATGATGGCACTGTTTAGGGGAGGGGGGATCTGTGGATGGCACTGTAGGGGGATCTGTGGATGGCACTGCCATACACAGATCCCCCCTAAACAGTGCCATCCACAGATCTCCCCCATAAACAGTGCCATCTACAGATCCCCCCTAAACATTGCCATCCACTGATCCCCCCTCCCCTAAACAGTGCCATGATCATCATGATGGCACTGTTTAGGGGAGGGGGGATCTGTGGATGGCACTGTTTAGGGGGGATCAGTGGATGGCAATGTTTAGGGGGGATCTGTAGATGGCACTGTTTATGGGGGAGATCTGTGGATGGCACTGTTTAGGGGAGGGGGGATCTGTGGATGGCACTGTAGGGGGATCTGTGGATGGCACTGCCATACACAGATCCCCCCTAAACAGTGCCATCCGCAGATCTCCCCCATAAACAGTGCCATCTACAGATCCCCCCTAAACATTGCCATCCACAGATCCCCCCCTCCCCTAAACAGTGCCATCCACAGATCTCCCCCATAAACAGTGCCATCTACAGATCCCCCGTAAACAGTGCCATCCACTGATCCCCCCTCCCCTAAACAGTGCCATGATCATCATGATGGCACTGTTTAGGGGAGGGGGGATCTGTGGATGGCACTGTAGGGGGATCTGTGGATGGCACTGCCATACACAGATCCCCCCTAAACAGTGCCATCCACAGATCTCCCCCATAAACAGTGCCATCTACAGATCCCCCCTAAACAGTGCCATCCACTGATCCCCCCTCCCCTAAACAGTGCCATGATCATCATGATGGCACTGTTTAGGGGAGGGGGGATCTGTGGATGGCACTGTTTAGGGGGGATCAGTGGATGGCAATGTTTAGGGGGGATCTGTAGATGGCACTGTTTATGGGGGAGATCTGTGGATGGCACTGTTTAGGGGAGGGGGGATCTGTGGATGGCACTGTAGGGGGATCTGTGGATGGCACTGCCATACACAGATCCCCCCTAAACAGTGCCATCCGCAGATCTCCCCCATAAACAGTGCCATCTACAGATCCCCCCTAAACATTGCCATCCACAGATCCCCCCTCCCCCCTAAACATTGCCATCCACAGATCCCCCCTCATCATGATGGCACTGTTTAGGGGAGGGGGGATCTGTGGATGGCACTGTAGGGGGATCTGTGGATGGCACTGCCATACACAGATCCCCCCTAAACAGTGCCATCCGCAGATCTCCCCCATAAACAGTGCCATCTACAGATCCCCCCTAAACATTGCCATCCACAGATCCCCCCTCCCCTAAACAGTGCCATCCACAGATCTCCCCCATAAACAGTGCCATCTACAGATCCCCCGTAAACAGTGCCATCCACAGATCTCCCCCATAAACAGTGCCATCTACAGATCCCCCCTAAGCATGGCCTTATATCACATTACACTTTTAGTCATGCGATCACTAACCAGGCCATGCCGTGCTGATACAGGCGCGTGACGTCAGTGAATGAACGCTGCCTGCACTGCCTGCTGTTGTTACCGGAGCTCAGCCAAAGTAAGAGTCAGAGACTCAGAGATTTCAAAATAATAATAAAATAGCTCTGCATTGAGAAATGAAGTGACTGATTAGTTTATTAATATACTGCTGCTGTGAGCGTCGGGGAGGGAGATCTGTGGATGGCACTGTTTAGGGGGGATCTGTGTATGGCAGTGCCATCCACAGATCCCCCTACAGTGCGATCCACAGATCCCCCTCCCCTAAACAGTGCCATCCACACAGATCTCCCCCCTAAACAGTGCCATCCACAGATCCCCCTACAGTGCCATCCACAGACCACAGATCCCCCTCCCCTAAACAGTGCCATCCACACAGATCTCCCCCCTAAACAGTGCCATCCACAGATCCCCCCTCCCCTAAACAGTGCCATGATCATCATGATGGCACTGTTTAGGGGAGGGGGGATCTGTGGATGGCACTGTAGGGGGATCTGTGGATGGCACTGCCATACACAGATCCCCCCTAAACAGTGCCATCCACAGATCTCCCCCATAAACAGTGCCATCTACAGATCCCCCCTAAACATTGCCATCCACTGATCCCCCCTCCCCTAAACAGTGCCATGATCATCATGATGGCACTGTTTAGGGGAGGGGGGATCTGTGGATGGCACTGTTTAGGGGGGATCAGTGGATGGCAATGTTTAGGGGGGATCTGTAGATGGCACTGTTTATGGGGGAGATCTGTGGATGGCACTGTTTAGGGGAGGGGGGATCTGTGGATGGCACTGTAGGGGGATCTGTGGATGGCACTGCCATACACAGATCCCCCCTAAACAGTGCCATCCGCAGATCTCCCCCATAAACAGTGCCATCTACAGATCCCCCCTAAACATTGCCATCCACAGATCCCCCCCTCCCCTAAACAGTGCCATCCACAGATCTCCCCCATAAACAGTGCCATCTACAGATCCCCCGTAAACAGTGCCATCCACTGATCCCCCCTCCCCTAAACAGTGCCATGATCATCATGATGGCACTGTTTAGGGGAGGGGGGATCTGTGGATGGCACTGTAGGGGGATCTGTGGATGGCACTGCCATACACAGATCCCCCCTAAACAGTGCCATCCACAGATCTCCCCCATAAACAGTGCCATCTACAGATCCCCCGTAAACAGTGCCATCCACTGATCCCCCCTCCCCTAAACAGTGCCATGATCATCATGATGGCACTGTTTAGGGGAGGGGGGATCTGTGGATGGCACTGTTTAGGGGGGATCTGTGGATGGCAATGTTTAGGGGGGATCTGTAGATGGCACTGTTTATGGGGGAGATCTGTGGATGGCACTGTTTAGGGGAGGGGGGATCTGTGGATGGCACTGTAGGGGGATCTGTGGATGGCACTGCCATACACAGATCCCCCCTAAACAGTGCCATCCGCAGATCTCCCCCATAAACAGTGCCATCTACAGATCCCCCCTAAACATTGCCATCCACAGATCCCCCCTCCCCTAAACAGTGCCATTCACAGATCTCCCCCATAAACAGTACCATCTACAGATCCCCCGTAAACAGTGCCATCCACTGATCCCCCCTCCCCTAAACAGTGCCATGATCATCATGATGGCACTGTTTAGGGGAGGGGGGATCTGTGGATGGCACTGTAGGGGGATCTGTGGATGGCACTGCCATACACAGATCCCCCCTAAACAGTGCCATCCGCAGATCTCCCCCATAAACAGTGCCATCTACAGATCCCCCCTAAACATTGCCATCCACAGATCCCCCCTCCCCTAAACAGTGCCATCCACAGATCTCCCCCATAAACAGTGCCATCTACAGATCCCCCGTAAACAGTGCCATCCACAGATCTCCCCCATAAACAGTGCCATCTACAGATCCCCCCTAAGCATGGCCTTATATCACATTACACTTTTAGTCATGCGATCACTAACCAGGCCATGCCGTGCTGATACAGGCGCGTGACGTCAGTGAATGAACGCTGCCTGCACTGCCTGCTGTTGTTACCGGAGCTCAGCCAAAGTAAGAGTCAGAGACTCAGAGATTTCAAAATAATAATAAAATAGCTCTGCATTGAGAAATGAAGTGACTGATTAGTTTATTAATATACTGCTGCTGTGAGCGTCGGGGAGGGAGATCTGTGGATGGCACTGTTTAGGGGGGATCTGTGTATGGCAGTGCCATCCACAGATCCCCCTACAGTGCGATCCACAGATCCCCCTCCCCTAAACAGTGCCATCCACACAGATCTCCCCCCTAAACAGTGCCATCCACAGATCCCCCTACAGTGCCATCCACAGACCACAGATCCCCCTCCCCTAAACAGTGCCATCCACACAGATCTCCCCCCTAAACAGTGCCATCCACAGATCCCCCCTCCCCTAAACAGTGCCATGATCATCATGATGGCACTGTTTAGGGGAGGGGGGATCTGTGGATGGCACTGTAGGGGGATCTGTGGATGGCACTGCCATACACAGATCCCCCCTAAACAGTGCCATCCACAGATCTCCCCCATAAACAGTGCCATCTACAGATCCCCCCTAAACATTGCCATCCACTGATCCCCCCTCCCCTAAACAGTGCCATGATCATCATGATGGCACTGTTTAGGGGAGGGGGGATCTGTGGATGGCACTGTTTAGGGGGGATCAGTGGATGGCAATGTTTAGGGGGGATCTGTAGATGGCACTGTTTATGGGGGAGATCTGTAGATGGCACTGTTTAGGGGAGGGGGGATCTGTGGATGGCACTGTAGGGGGATCTGTGGATGGCACTGCCATACACAGATCCCCCCTAAACAGTGCCATCCGCAGATCTCCCCCATAAACAGTGCCATCTACAGATCCCCCCTAAACATTGCCATCCACAGATCCCCCCCTCCCCTAAACAGTGCCATCCACAGATCCCCCCCCTAAACAGTGCCATCCACAGATCCCCCGTAAACAGTGCCATCCACTGATCCCCCCTCCCCTAAACAGTGCCATGATCATCATGATGGCACTGTTTAGGGGAGGGGGGATCTGTGGATGGCACTGTAGGGGGATCTGTGGATGGCACTGCCATACACAGATCCCCCCTAAACAGTGCCATCCACAGATCTCCCCCATAAACAGTGCCATCTACAGATCCCCCCTAAACATTGCCATCCACTGATCCCCCCTCCCCTAAACAGTGCCATGATCATCATGATGGCACTGTTTAGGGGAGGGGGGATCTGTGGATGGCACTGTTTAGGGGGGATCAGTGGATGGCAATGTTTAGGGGGGATCTGTAGATGGCACTGTTTATGGGGGAGATCTGTGGATGGCACTGTTTAGGGGAGGGGGGATCTGTGGATGGCACTGTAGGGGGATCTGTGGATGGCACTGCCATACACAGATCCCCCCTAAACAGTGCCATCCGCAGATCTCCCCCATAAACAGTGCCATCTACAGATCCCCCCTAAACATTGCCATCCACAGATCCCCCCTCCCCTAAACAGTGCCATTCACAGATCTCCCCCATAAACAGTACCATCTACAGATCCCCCGTAAACAGTGCCATCCACTGATCCCCCCTCCCCTAAACAGTGCCATGATCATCATGATGGCACTGTTTAGGGGAGGGGGGATCTGTGGATGGCACTGTAGGGGGATCTGTGGATGGCACTGCCATACACAGATCCCCCCTAAACAGTGCCATCCGCAGATCTCCCCCATAAACAGTGCCATCTACAGATCCCCCCTAAACATTGCCATCCACAGATCCCCCCTCCCCTAAACAGTGCCATCCACAGATCTCCCCCATAAACAGTGCCATCTACAGATCCCCCGTAAACAGTGCCATCCACAGATCTCCCCCATAAACAGTGCCATCTACAGATCCCCCCTAAGCATGGCCTTATATCACATTACACTTTTAGTCATGCGATCACTAACCAGGCCATGCCGTGCTGATACTGGAAAAGACCCCCCCCCCCCCCCAAATTATAATCAATGGGGATGGAGTGGCAGCACAGTAGGCCATATGTACTAGCGGCAGGGCCAGTCCGGCAAGGTGACAGGCTATTCAACTGCTGGACTGCCCTGCCGCTAATGTGTACCTTTGCATACTTTTTTTCCGGCAGAGAGGTCCGCTTTTGGGGCTCTATGCTAGAAAAAAAAATAATAAATTATCCTAATGCATTGTGAATGGAGAGAAAATCATTTTCGATGCATCGGGATGTCTTCAGTTCACTATTGGTACGTTTTTTGGCCGGAGAAAATAAGGTATCACGCTGTGTTTTTTTCTCTAACAAAAAATCAATATGACTTGTCATAACGCAGTTTTTGTAATTACTGCACATTGCAATGCAATAATTAGGATGCAGCGCTAATGTAAATTTGGATCCAGGCATCACCGGATCGTTTATTTCTTAGCCTGCACTGCTGCAATTTCTATTGGAGTACCAGTGTAATTCTGGGGCTACAATCGGTTACCATGGCAGCATGACGCTAGCATCAGCATACTCTGCTGTGCTTTTGCCGGACGCTCCTTCTTTACTTCACAGGTTGGGATGGCGCATTGATCATAAAGCTCTAAATGCGCCACACAGACCTTTGAAGTAAGGGGGCGCCCAGCAGCATCAGATCAGGTTAGGATACGGCTGCTTTCGTCCTGGCTGACATGGTTACACAAAGATTTTAGAAGATTGCTCATAATCCTGATCTGTATTCAAGTACCTTCTGGTGTCTTGCGTTATGACGGATCTGGCGGGCATTTCATGCGACAGAAGTGCACGCCGCATCCTCGCAACACACATGTGAATGAGGCTTTAGATACATATGTAGAATAGATATATCTAATGCTTAGATAACGATAGAGGTTGGATACGTATATTGTGTACATACAGACAGAGGTTGGATACGGATATTGTGCACATAAAGATATAGGTTGGTTACGTATATTGCTTAGATACAGATAAAGGATGGTTATGGATAGTGCTTAGATACAGATAGAGCTTGATACTGATAGTGCTTAGATAGATACAGATAGATATTGGATACAGATAGTGCTTAGATAAAGCTAGAGGTTGGATACGTATATTGCTTAGATACAGATAGAGTTTGGATACGGATACTGTGTACATACAGATAGAGGTTATATACGTATATTGGTTAGATACAGATTGAGTTTGGATACGGATAGTGCTTATATACAGATTGAGGTTGATTTCGTATATTGATTAGATACAGATAGAGGTTGGATACGGATAGTGCTTATATACAGATAGAGGTTGATTTTGTATATTGATTAGATACAGATAGAGGTTGGATACGGATTGTGCTTAGATATAGATATCATTTAGATTAGTATATTGCTTATATACAGATATATTTTATATATAAATATACTTTTTTGATTATAAAAATGGAATAATATTTGAAAAAAAAATTTTATAAGGAAAAATGTCGAATTGTATTGTGCGTGGATGCACTTCAAAGTACCGAAAAAAGGATCGGTTGGTGATCATGCATGCATTTCCTGTACAGAAAGACCGTATAAGAACATGGCTTATTCAAACAGGTCAATTTCTGGAAAATTTGGATCAAATGGTTGAAAAAGTTTTTATTGGAAAAATGTATGATACCTACAGGCTATGCTCACTTCATTTTGCGGCAGATGCTTATCGATATGACGAACATCGTCGAATATTGAGGAATGATGCCGTCCCCACAATTTTCCCATCCAGTACAGGAGTCCCGCTGGTCACTAGCCAAACCGATTTGCTAAATACCTTATCTACAATGGTACATGATTCAAGCTCTCAACCAGTACATTTAGTATGTGACACACCAACTACAACAAGTTTTACCTATGCTTCTGCCCTTCCATGTATTACAGTATCAGTGTCAGCACTGTCACCTACTGTATGTTCGGTTATTCCTTCCACAAGCTCTACACTGAGCCAGATGAGTAGTAGTAGAGATGAGACTCATTTGTTAAAAAAACGTAAAAAATTACATAAGACGGGAGTCTTGGATCAAGCAGAAGCATTGTGTTGTTCTACTTCACTTCTCCTGGAATCAAGTACAAAAAAATCTGTCTGACGTCATTGGTGAAGTAACCAAACCTGGAAGTAAATCTCCGGTACAAGTGCATTGCATTGCTGTACAAACAGATCCTTTGTGTATAACACGTGATGTAGCCACACAAACTACTTTGAAAACTTTTAATAAGAAGATTATGTGCCGACTTCTTGAAACACCAGCCCAAGAAATGGATTTAGAAGGAACAATTTCAGTTTTAAATCCAGAAGATTTTCTTTTCGTTTCTCCTTCACATTCCATTGTTGACGAGGATGATAGAGCGAGTGATGAGGCGAATAATGAATTGTCAAGATTATCAGTGCAGATGAATATGGAAAAAACCATTATGGATACAGAACCACCAGCTGCAATCTCTTCGACCGGAATGTCATCTTCAACCCCCATAAAAAAAAAGGATTTTTATACACAACGAAAAAATGAAAACACGACCAGAAAAAATACTAACGTACAATTAGATTTTTTGCAAGAGGTGGACAAAGCAATATCCCCAATTCTAGAAGTATCGGAAACATTATCAGAGGATGAAAAAGCTGGACAAAGTCAAGAATTTCCATCAACTCACAATACTGCAATACTAACTGATAGTTTTGAATCCTCTTCCACAGTGGGAGATCCAGTAGACAGCACATTTTATTTGTCCTATAGCGATGAAGAAATAGAGGAAAGTTTCCTTGTCTCTAGTGACACTGAGGAGGAAGATAATGATCAATTTGAATTATTGGACAGTTCTACCATGGATCATGCCTCAGAAGAAAAATATTTAGTTTTCGAATCATGCCTCAGGCAACTAATACAGTTGATACCATGCCAGGCAAAAAAACACTGTAATGCTAGATTGGAAGCCTTCCGAAAAAAATATAATGGTAGCCTAGTATCTATTGAAGTACGCTGCACCAGAGGTCACTGTAAAAATATATGGGAAAGCCAGCCCCGTCAAGGAAGATTATCTTTGGGGAATGTAATGCTTGCGGGTGCTGTCTTGCTCAGTGGATCTAGCTTCCTCAAACTGCAACAGTTCATGCAAATACTGAAAATGAGGTTCATAGGAAAATCTTCTTACTATAACTACCAAACAAACTTTCTTTTTCCAGCTGTAGATTTAAAATGGAAGGCAGAGCAAGAAAAGGTATTAGCCGAAATGAAAAAAACACCAGCATCTGTTACAGGCGACGGACAATCGGACAGTCCAGGCTTTTCGGCTAAATACTGTATTTATTCATTCATGGACATTGAGTCCAAAAAAATATGTGATTTCGACATCCAACAGGTTAATCCACCAATATCGTCAGTCCAATTAGAAAAAATAGCGTTTGAGAAAACTTTGCTTTTTCTGTTTGAAAATGGTGTTGAAGTGCAACTTATAGCCACAGATCGCCATGTGGGGATCAGAAAATTGTTACGTGAACAATATAAACACATAAACCACCAATTCGATGTATGGCATCTAGCGAAATCTATCGGTGCAAAGTTGCTAAGTGCTTCAAAGACCAAGGATGGTGTTGGACTTACTTCATGGATTAAACCAATCAAAAACCACCTTTGGTGGTCAGCGAGAACATGCAGAAAGGACAGTGAGGACCTAATTGAAAGATGGGAATCTCTTCTGAATCATATACATAATCAACATGAGTGGGAATCCACCAGCAAGTATAACAAATGCCTTCACGAACCATTGACAGATTTGTCAATTGCCAATACTAAATGGCTCACCCCAAATTCTGCTCCATCACAAATTTTGGAAAAAATAGTTTGTAGCAAAAGATTGATCAGTGATATTAGGCAAATCACCCACTTTTGCCATACTGGAGAACTAGAAATTTATCACAGCGTTTGTTTGAAGTATCGTCCGAAACAAATTCATTACTTTATGGATGGTATGGTTGCGCGAAGCCAGCTGGCAGCCCTCGATCATAATAATAATAATGTTGATCGAGTGCTAGCTACCGTGAAACACCCGACTAACAGGAGTGATTCAATTGGTAGTGTTTGTCACCGTGTTGAGTTCTCCAAAGGACGTAAGGCTTGGGTTCTGAAAGCCTTATATGACCCAACTTCTACAGCTTTCATGGCAGAAATTATGACTGATATAGTGAGGATCACTAAAAAAGAACTAACATCGGATTGGAGTTCTCAAAGATGTAAATTACCCAAAAACATAGCACCAATGCCTAAACCGAACAAGCAAGACTTGATAAGAGAACATCTATCACGTTATTAGATATAAAGATGTTATTGAATTCAGTGTATTGTGCCAGCTGTTTGACTACTCAAACCATGTGCAATGTACCCTCAAATTTTTTTAGGAAATATAATATTATTTCATGTTGATATCTCAGTGAACTATGTGTCAATGTTGACAGCAATTTCCCGTTAAATTATTGGATTTATTATACTTTGTTTGATTGTAATCCAATTATTCAGAATGTTGGAAATTGATGTTCTTTCTTGAATGTTTACAAAAATGAGTAGTGTTCCGAATAAAAGTGCCTTGAGCAGTGTGCTCTGCCCCCCGCCTCATGTTTACCACAGCAGTCGAGGAAGGTCAAGGCTTGCTCCTCTCCCTTCACTACAGCCAGACTTGAGAAAAGGCAGTGCCGTGCCCCCACATTCCCCTCACTGTGCCCGGCAGTTCCAGCGTCAACCCCCTGACAACAGCAACTTTGCCTTCTTCACATGAACGCTCAGGAATGCCTTGTACTGATCCCGCAGTCAATGGAAACAAAGGCCGGCCTTGGGTGGTTTGGAGGTTGAAAGCGGCAGAAGCTCTTCTACTTGTGTCTGTGTGACCAGTGCTCCCTGCCTCCTCCACTGGGAAGGCACACCTGCGCCGTGCTTTTACTGCTGCATAGGCCTCAGGCTTACTAGGTCTGAAGCCTATGGCGGTGATATGTGCTCCGATGCACTGACGCCACTGAGTGGAGCGGGGGCACCACAAGTGCTGCTGGCTCCTGGGGTTTGTCGAGCCCTGATATAACATATTAAACGCAGACACAGTAAAGTTTTAGAACAACAACAATTTATTTATATAAATATTTATTTTGAAACCAAGTCTATATATCGTCTAAACTAACAATAACATAATTTATTATTTTTTTATTTATTTTTTTATCAAATAAGGGCACATACACAATAGCGTTAGGGCATTCCGTTATGGAATTCGTTCAGATTGGGACATAACAAAATCCCTAGACGCAGGGATGGATCCGCATCCATCACCATAGACTTGTATGGGAATGGAATGGTAAACGCAATGGCATTAATCGGCATTGCGTCTTGTTACGTCCTAATCGAATTCTATGTCAGTGCATTACGGATCCGTCTAGTTGATGTTTTGCTAAACGGAGTTCAAAGTCATGTCGACAGGACTTAGAATTCCATCATGCATAACTTCACCCAGACGGAGACGTTATGCACTGACATAGACTTCGATTAGGAGGTAACAAGACGCAATGCCGATTAATGCCATTGCGTTTAGCATTCTTTCATGACATTATGTTAGGTCTCGTTATAACGATGTTAGAACGGATTTCATAACCAAATGCCCAAACGCTATTGTGTATGTGCCCTAAATTGTTTGTTCAAAAGTTTAAATGTGTTGCTAGTCTTCCAGATGCATGTCCAGCATACCACTTGAATCCGGTATATTGACCTCTTTGATCGGGGAACTTCGCTCTGATTTTGTTCACGACACAAGAAGGAATAGGGATCCTATGTCCTTTCCCAAGAAATCCGTACGCCGCACTGCTGAACTTGCGGTATGCTGCTAGACGCAAACACCTTTAAAGTTTGAATTAAAAAAAAATAAAAAATAATCAAGTTTACATCATTCTGGGTTATCCAAACCTCAGAAAGTATACCCGGATTCATATCAAAAATTTTTTTTTTACATTTTTATAGTCCAATATTATATATATTTTTTTTATTCATCTTTTAGATAGTAAACCAAAAGGAATAAGGGCTCCTTCTCACTGGCATTGTGATGATCGCCGAAAATGACCTCCGGATCAGTCACAACGCCACACACCTGAAAGCATTTGAAGACTGATCGGTATTCAAAATACTTTCATTTTTACTATGGCAGCCAGGACGCTACTAAAGTCCCGGCTGCCATGGTATAGTGTAGTGGGGAGCCAGGGGAGCAGATACTTACCGTCCGTGCTGCTTGCGGGGCACTCTACAATGACATAACAGCTCCACTACGTCGCATGGATTACGTGATCCATGCAATCATATGATCCATGCCGATGGGGCACTCTGACGTTATTTTGTAGCAACCCGGGAGACGCACGGACAGAAAGTATAATGCTCCCCCGCTCACTACTATGCTTTACCATGGCAGCCGGGACTTTAGCTTCCTGGATGCCATGTTAACCATTCACTAAAGCTAAACGTCAGATCCGGCAATGCGCCGGAAAGACGTTTCGCTTTAAGCCGGATCCAGATCAATGTTTTTCAATGAATATTAATTCTGGGTCCGTCCTTCCGGCATGCCTTCAGGATTTTTGGCCCAAGCAAAATCCGCAGCATGCTACGCCCAAAATACGTTTGGGTACTGAACTGAAGACCTCCTGATGCATTCTGAACTGATTTATATAAATTCAGGATGCATGTGGATGATCCTGATTGGTATCTTTGCGTCTTAGTTACCGCAGGACGGAACTCTAAGACGTAAATGAAAAACACAGATGTGTAAGGGGCTTACGTTATTATACACTACCTATTTTCTTGTCTTTGAAATTGTGTCTGTGAAAGTTCAGACATTTGTTGAACTAATTCAATGAGTCTTTCGCGTGTCAAAATTATTGTATCAAAAAATTCATTAGCTAGGACACAGCAATGGCCACTTCTAAATGTGTTCAATGATGCTATCTCCATGCAACAGATGCTCTCTTCCAGGCTTGGCATAATTTGGCATTTTCCACATGTACACCAATCAGTGTTGACCAGACGACCCTCTGTATCAAATTGTGGAATTGGACGTTCCTCATCCGGTCCCCACTGTGGATCATTTGGAAAACAGTATGGGTCCAGATGATTTTCTTCATCAATGCGGTCTTGTAACCGTTGCAAAAGTGCTTTGAACGCCTATAACGTTTGAAATAATAAAAATGAATTATAATCCAACATAGAGTTTTTTATATAAATTTGATAATATTTTTTTAGACAAAGGAATTAGTTTTTTGTTTGCATACCTATTTAGAAATTATGATAAAATAAACATATATAGTACTTTCAAATAAGCCATATCTAAATTAGTAGACCTTTTGAAATGTTTGACAATATCCTCTACAATAGTCACCAATAGTAGATTTCCTTGGCTCTGGTGGGTGAACAGATTGTCGATCCTGCCACTAGTGTGCGTTTGTCCCTAACGTCCTGTCAACCAACATTGACTATCATGTTACTGTGGTGTTCAGGTTCAAAAATGATAAACCTAGGCGAGTAAAAAGCTGAATAAAACTGTTATATGTTGTTGGCCAAGAACTCTGACCTGCCTCCATGATAGTCATTTGGCACGGAAAAGTCGGCCGGGGCCAGACAAATAAAAGTGGCAGGAGGGATCCTACAGGCTGTCCACCCAACTAAACATCCAGCCGGTGGTCTAAGCCTATAATGCAAAAGTTGCCTAAGTGGATTTTTGGGGATTACTTGTGATTACAAAGTATCCTGTAACAAGTAAACAACGCAAAGAAGGCTATGCTGGCATTCACGAAGTCCACCTTCTGTTTAGAATGTCAAAAATGATGATAAATACAAATAACAACTATACCTAAATTTTTATTGTATAACTTACTGGGTTTTGAGGCTCGGTTGCTTGAATAGGTTCCTCTATATCATCATTATCTGTCGATTGACTCTGTAGAAGCAAATGAATAAATGAATGGATCGTATGCTTGTATTAGGCTACTTCTCAAGTTTTATTTTCCTATTCAGGAAGGATGTTCATGAAGGGTAACTATGCTACCACTGATGTATCATGCTGCATGAAGTCATCTCAGGCATCGTTCAACATAATGGTGGGATACTGGAGGTAGAGCAGCTGGACGGCAAAAAATCCATGAAGCTATCTCGAAAAAAACTAATCCATGGTTGGCTAAGGTAGCAATTATATGGCCTGCTGTTCCCCTAATCGAACCATCTAACACGAAATAGAAGTAGAGCTAGATAAAGTTAGATTCACACTTTTATTTATTTCTATACTATGCTAATTTAGGATGGAGGCTTTATCAACAGCTTGTGAACATAGTGTCTGATTTTGATTGACGTATCTGCTGCTGGCATCAATACCAAACCATGCAACAAGGGGCACAACTTCAGCCGTGATACAGCAAATCTGACAACACAGTAATATATATTGATGTAATTACAATATTATAAAGGAACGTACCAGATAATCGGATGCTATATCAGAATTTTCAGAGCAGTCAATAAGTTCTCCTAATAATTCCTCTTCCATCATTTGGTTAGCAGACCTTGATGCCTGTCATTATAATATAAATTCTTTTGAAAGCTATACCTACAGTTGAAGGCTGAATAGATATTCTATAGAGATGGACGGATATATAGAGATGATATAAATATATTAGATAGATAATAGATAGATAGATATTAGATAGATAATAGATAGATAGGAGATAGATAGATAGATAGATAGATAGATATTAGATAGATTGATAAAAATATATATAAGATAGATAAAAATAGATATGAGTTAGATATAAACATGGATAGATATGTGATAGAAAAATAGATAGATCAATATGAGATAGATATGAAATAAACATATATGAGATATATAGATGGATATATAGATGTGAGATAGATAAATAGATAGAGAGATATATCATAGATAGATGTGAGATATATAGATGGATGGATGGCTTGAATAGATAGATCGATATGATATAGAAAGATTTGAGATTGATATATAGATATCAGATAGAAAGAGAGAAGTATATAGATATGAGATAGATAGATAGATAGATAGATAGATCAATATGAGATGGATAGACAGATCAATAGGAGATGGATAGATAGATAGATATGAGATATATTGATGGATAGATCAATATGAGATAGATATATAGATAGATAAATAGATATGAGATAGATAAATAGATCAATATGAGATGGATGGATGGATAAATAGATAGATATGAGATAGATAGATAGATAGATAGATGATTCATAGACATATATGAGATATATAGACTGAAGGATAGATAGATAGATAGATAGATAGATAGATAGATAGATAGATCGATATAAGATAGAGAGATAAATATATAGATGGATATACAATTATGAGATGGATAGATCGATCAATATGAGATGGATAGATAGATAGATCAATATGAGATAGATAAATATGAGAAATATAGATGGATAGATAGATAGATAGATATTTGCATAATCAGAGTATATGTAAAGATAGTTGAGGTAACAGAGGCTGTCATCATTGCTGAATATCCCATGACTTACCATTATTTTGAGCCAGTAGTACAATTACTAATTTAGAATTTGTGCAATGTTCCTTTGTAGTGTACGGGGACTGTAATACCCGTCACTACCAAAGGTCACTTGGTGTGCTGTCGTCCCTCCTTAATTATGGAGAAGTTGGTATATGTCAGTTTTATAAAATGTCATGTAATGTAATGCATGTATTTCCCTGTTACTTGAAACTTGCATGTACAGGCCTGCTAGGGGTGTTATTCCAGCTTCTAGTCCTTAGAGGGAGCTAGGGAGCCCTAGTTTATATAAGGCCCAGACAAGGAAGGGAAAGTCAGTGTAATCTGATCTAGTGTGGAGTGCAGAAGTTTCTAGAGCCTGAGGAAGCTGAGAGAGACAGAGGCAAAGTGCAGAGAAGCAAGAGGTACTCAGAATAACAGAGGAGGTACTTTATAAAGCTACAGCCAAGGATATAAAGCCAGAACTAGGTTAATGGGCCTTGGAGAAGATTTGCTACATTCCAGGATCAGACAGAAATAGAGTGCAAGCTCTTGTACTGCAAGTCCTGTGTTTAACACTCTGTAATAACCTTGCTCAATCTGTAATTGCCTGCATCAACCGTATTACATAATCGACTGCATGCTGAGGAACTGCGATTCCAATATTGTCTCTGCCTGAACACTACTAAAGTTGGAGTTCTGCTTTAATACCACGTGTTCCTCAATTTATTCCTGCTTTCCGCAAACAGCGTGCCACCGTTTACTTGGCACTGGCGTCACGAACAATTTCTACCATTACCTGTTTATGCAGAGAGTCAGCCGTACCAGGTTAGTGTATATTGCACTACCACACCCAGGAACACTATTACACACAACTTGAGTACGCTGCACCTCTCTTTTGGCGTCACGAACAGGATCCAAACGCTTTATAGTGCAAGAAGCGTGAACTTTGTGCCTTATACAGTTGCCCTGTGACCAAAGTGACAATTTTCCTGTTTATTTCAAGTGGACTTTGTGGACTGAAAATTATACCCAAAGTATACCAAAAACTTCTAAAAAGCGCTGTGCAGTGTTGCGCTACACAGAGGAAGAGAATCGCCACATTGGAGTGTGGTTTTGTGGACTTTTTACAATCCTGCTTGCTGTCAGTGAATGGACAGCGTTTTGCTAAAGATGGCCACCGGCTGCCTGGAGTGAACTTTCCCACGCCGCTGAGGACCTTCGTGGGCGGATCCCTGCAAAGACACAGAGAATCCCGCCCCTCGTCATCATCGCACCGCCGTGGCCCTGCTCCTCCTACGTCACCGCGTTCTCAGGACGTCCGGGATCTCGCGAGACTTGGCCTGCGCAAGCCCGACGATACCGGTAAGCACCTGTAACCGGAGGGAAGGGGAGTGTTCCGGCCCCTTTAGTCGCCAGCGGCCACCTCTCAATAGACTACCATGTCAGAGCCAGGAGTGCCTGAGCAGCCGGCCCCGGGAGAGCTTGCGGCTCCTAATCATCCTACAGCCCCCAGCATGATGCCCTTTACCATGCCTTACTACTTCGGGGCCCCATGGTTCCCTCGCTACAGGGGAGAGACCCATACCCTAAGAGACTTTGAAGAAAAGTTGCTGGCACTATTCCGGCTGTACCCTATAAATGCCGACCAGCAAATGGAAATCCTGCTGGCGCAACTGGAGGGAGCTGCCCGCAGGGAAGTGTTATCCTGGCCTGCTACTGAGCGGAGTACTCTAGAACAGATATTCACCCGCCTCAGAGCCACTTTTGAAACTAGGACTGCCTCAGAGGTAAAGATGCACTTCTTTGGCAAGAAACAGAAGTCCGGTGAGTCCCTCCGTGACTATGCCCTATCACTTCAGGAGGCTTTAGGGGCTGTGATTCAGATAGATCCCAAAGAGGCTGATAACCGGGACCAGACCCTAAGGGAACAATTTATAACCGGGGTGTCTAGTGAGCAAACAAGGACCCAATTAAAGATGCTGTCCGCCCAGCACCCTAACAGTGCCTTTCTGGACTTTAAAGAACTGGCTATAAAAATTCTGGGGTCAGCAATATCCACGGAGGTAAACACCCCAACTGAGTCATCAGCCTGCAGACCGAAACCGCTTGTCACTAACCGAGCTGAGGCCGGCCAAGCTGTTCAAGTGTCAGCTACCGATACTATTGCCATGCTGACAGAGCAAGTAAATCACCTCACTAAAAGTCTAGAGAAGGTGTGCAGAAAAATAGAGGAATGGGAAAAACCCATAATGCTAGAAGAAGAATTCCTGTCACCTCCTAGGCCGTTCCCACCTCCTTACCAAGAGACTCACTCCAGGGATCCTGGGAGGCGCAATAAAAACCGTAAGCGGCCCGTGTGTACATACTGCAAAAAGTTGGGACACACAGAATCCACGTGCTGGCAGTTAAACGGGCAACCCCTGAGGCTGAGGACCACCCCTCGGGAGGTAGAACACTAGGTCCAGAAGATCCAAATTGGATGCCACGGTATGTAGGATCCCATCCTAAAATCAATATAGAGATCAACGGGGTCCCCTTTGAAGCCCTATTAGATACTGGGTCTCAAGTCACTACTATTCAGCTGCCTGCATTTGAAAAGTTCTGGGACACCAACCAGTTGACCCAGCCGCCTGAATCCTGGGTGGAGATTATCGCCAGCAATGGCAAACCAGTAAAGATTCACGGATACTGGGAACCCACCCTGCAGGTGGGAGAAGTAACCTTACCACAACAGGGCGTGATAGTAGTGCAGGCCGGCGACAGAGGAGGACATCCTGTCATTCTAGGCACCAATGTCTTCAAAAACTGTTATTCAGAAATACTTGCTGTATTACATCAGACTTTGCCCACTGCTTCCTCTGCATCCAGGAGGGTGATTCAGAAGACTATTACTGTGTTAAGTGCCCAGCAGAGGTTTGCTAATGGGAAAGGAGAAATTTGTACTGCCAAGATTCGTGATATTAAGCCTGTGACTTTGCCTCCTAATTCTCAAACTCTCTTATGGTGTCGTGCTGTCCTGGGAGTCGAAGGCCGAGATTATCCAGCCCTGGTGGAACCAATCCAGATGGAGGATTATCCTTATGTGAGAGCTGCCAAGTGCCTGGTGAACGTCTCCCAAGGTAAAGTACCTGTCCGTCTGATTAACCTGAGTAATCATCCTGTTGCGCTTCCTAAGCATTGCCGTGTTGCCCAGCTGTCCCAGGTGTCCTTCCAAGACATCATTCGTCTTCCAGTGACAGAAAAGCCGCCAGCTGCAGACAGCGGATGTTCGCCGGTGACCCAGCCACAAGTGCCCTGGTGGGAAGAGCTCCATGTGGGGGACGAGACTACCCCCCAACATCAACAAGAAGGGATTCTTCAGCTTGTCAAGGAGCACCACCAGGCCTTCAGTAAGCATGCCACTGATTATGGAGAGGTGAGTGCCATACAACACACCATACCTACTGGCTCTCATCCTCCTATCAAGGAGAGATACAGACCTTTACCGCCTACTTCATATCAGACTGTAAAGGAAATGATCCAGGAGATGAAAGACTCTAATGTAATCCGGGACAGCCGTAGCCCGTGGGCGGCACCCCTAGTCCTTGTAAAGAAGAAGGACGGTGGTATCCGTTTCTGTGTGGATTATAGGAAAATTAATCAAATAACCCACAAATATGCATACCCACTGCCCCGCATTGAGGAGTCACTAACTGCTCTGGGCTCCTCTGCCTATTTCTCCACCTTGGACTTGACCAGTGGCTACTGGCAAGTACCCATGGCCCCTGCAGATAGGGAAAAGACTGCTTTCACTACTCCCATGGGCCTGTTCGAATTCAATTGTATGCCGTTCGGGCTATGTAATGCCCCAGGAACTTTCCAGAGACTAATGGAGCGGTGTTTGGGTCACAAAAACTTCGAAACAGTGCTGCTGTATCTAGATGATGTCATTGTGTACTCAAAAACATATGAAGACCATCTGAAACATTTGGCAGAAGTATTTGAAATCCTTATCAAATATGGCTTGAAAGTAAAGCCATCCAAGTGTCACCTGCTCAAACCTGCAGTAAGATACCTGGGGCATGTGGTAAGTGGAGAGGGCGTGCAACCTGACCCTGATAAGTTAGCAGCTGTCCGTAATTGGCCGGTTCCTACTACCGTCAAGGAGGTGAGGAGTTTCCTTGGTTTTGCCGGCTACTATAGACGTTTTATCCCCCATTTTGCTCAAATAGCTGATCCTATCCAGGAACTCTTGAGGGGGCAACCCAAAAAGAGTCCTAGAACTCCTGTGCCCATTGAGTGGAATGAGGAAAGAGAGATAGCGTTCCAATTGCTAAAAAAGAAACTGACCGAGCCTCCTGTGTTAGGTTATCCAGATTATAGCAAGCCTTTCCATCTGTATACCGATGCTAGCAAGCGAGGCCTGGGAGCTGTGTTAGCCCAAATCCAAGAGGGAAAAGAGAGAGTGATAGCATATGCAAGCCGCTCCCTGAAAGGAGCTGAGAAAAATGACCAGAATTATAGTTCCTTCAAACTAGAGTTCCTGGCATTAGTGTGGGCAGTGACGGAAAAATTCAAAGATTATCTAGCCGCCACCCCGTTCATTGCATTCACTGACAACAACCCTCTGGCGCATCTAAATACAGCTAAATTGGGGGCCTTGGAGCAGAGATGGGCCTCTCGCCTTGCCAACTATAATTTCTCTGTAAAGTATCGTGCTGGACGTACTAATGATAATGCTGAAGCTTTATCCAGGCTTCCCACAGAGACAGCTCCTGATGATGTGCGAGATGCTTGGGAAGATGTAGAGATGCCGGCTTTCTATAACAAATTTGCTCAACAGGATCAGGCTCGAGCTATCAATAACAGAGCTGCAGTTCCTTCACCCTCCAGTAGGCCTGATCCTAAAGAAGAAAGGTGGGTGAAACTACAGTCTGAAAGTAGAGTGCTGGGTGAGTTGTTGGACTTCATTACTAGTGGCAGAGCCCCTGAGAGGATTCGGCGTAAGAATGCAGATCCTGAGCTCATCAAACTGTGGAGACAGCGCCATCAACTCTTCATACAAAAGGGCCTATTGCTACGGAGAAGCCTAGACCCAGTGTCCAACGAAAGAGTACACCAGATTCTCATACCCCGACGAGATGCAGGTATGGTGTTGGAGATGTACCACAATCAATCCGGTCACTTTGGGGTCCAAAAGACTGAGACTACTATCCGCCAGCGGTTTTACTGGGTGGGCATGAGAGAAGACATGGAGAAGTGGTGTCGAGAGTGTGTAGCCTGTGCCTTGAAACGAAGTGAGCACCATGATCAGAGGGCACCACTGAGACCCATTGTAAGTACCCGTCCTCTTGAACTTGTCGCCATCGACCATGTAAAACTGGAGCCTAGTCGCTCAGGGTATGCTTATGCCATGACTATTATTGACCATTTCACAAAGTTTGTTGTAGCAGTGCCTGTGAGAGACCAGACAGCCAAGACTACAGCCGAAATGTTCTGGAAGCACTTCCTCCTGCCCTATGGATGTCCAGAAAAGATCCTCACCGACCAAGGACCTGCTTTTGAGTCCCATCTGTTCCATGAACTGTGCCGCTTACACAACTGTAAGAAGATCCGGACAACGGCCTACCATCCTCAAGGTAACGGATTATGTGAAAAAATGAATCAGACCTTGATAGAGATGCTGAGGGCCGTGCCTCCTGAAAACAGAGGAGATTGGCCCAGTCTGTTGCCACAGCTCATGTTCACCTACAATCATACCATACATTGTTCCACCGGGTATACCCCTTTTTACTTGATGTTTGGGCGCCAAGGGACATTGCCTGCTGATCATTCATTGGACGTACATGTGCCTGATTGCATTAACCCGTTACCTAACACCGACTGGGTTGCTGAACATCAAAGGCGATTGGATGCAGCCAAGGCCATTGTTCAGGAACGTATGGACTTTGCTAGAGACCGACAGCAGAAAGACTATGATCAGGCAGCCCATGCAGAACCCTTGGCCATAGGGGCCGTGGTATGGTTAAAGAATAACCGTCGTACCAGTAAATTGGACAGTAAATGGGAGCGAAGTCCTTATGTTGTCACTGCAATCCCAAATGTTGGAACTCACACTTATGAGATCACCCGGGAAGACAAGGGATCCCAAATTGTACACCGAAACCGGTTGAAGCTCTGCCTGACACCAGAACCTAGTGCCGAGAGTTCTGGATCTGAATATCCTGTGTCAGAGTCAGCAATACAGCCCGAGGATCCTATGAAGGCTGTTAGTAATCTGAGGTATGACGCTGATCCCATGCATTGGCTTCTGACACCTTGGTTGAACTTGCTGGTGCCTGCTCCGGCACCTACCGTAGCTTCACCTCCAGAAGAGCCGGTTCAAGATGCCCCGGATCCAGTTCCCCCTCTTGTGGATATTGTTGTTCCAGTTGTTCCAGTTGTTCCAGTTGTTCCTGACCAGGGTCTCGCTGATGGAGACCCTCCTGTTGCTCCTGTCCCTTCTACTTCGTTGCTAAGGGAAGAGGAGACCCCTGTACTGAGAAGGTCTACCCAGATGACCAGGGGACGCCCGCCAGTCCGTTTAGGAGACTTTGACTATTCTGGTGGCATCTCCTCCCAAACCGTTGCTACTGGGAATACCTTGTTGGACATTTGTGCGCAAGAATGGACTCCCCCACGTGAGCCCTTGCCTGTGCTACACCCACAGGAAACCCCTGGGTAGTTCCGTTATTATGCTGTCATTTTATTGTGCAACTTCATACTAAGGAAATGTGCCCAGAGATGGACTCCACCGCATGAGAGCCTCTGTGATTTACTAAAAAAATAACCTGGGTACGGACTCATGTTTGTTCTTTGAGCCTCCAAAAACTTTTATACTGTTTTACCTCTTTTACTGTTTTATCATGGACTTTTTCATTGTCATGGACTATCCTGGTTATAATGTTACGCTGTGCCAGGTCAGCGCCCCCGTTCCATTCACTATCCTGAGAGAAGAGAACGACGCCCCTTGTCACTACCCTGCACCTTTGCCAATTGGACCTGATGTAAATGTAAATGCAGATGAATTGCATATATGTATGCCTGCATGTCTCTTTTTCTATTTCAGGTAGAGATTCCAGTTGGGAGACCCATGATGGAGTACGAGGTCGTACTCAGCTTAAAGCAGTGGGGTATGTAGTGTACGGGGACTGTAATACCCGTCACTACCAAAGGTCACTTGGTGTGCTGTCGTCCCTCCTTAATTATGGAGAAGTTGGTATATGTCAGTTTTATAAAATGTCATGTAATGTAATGCATGTATTTCCCTGTTACTTGAAACTTGCATGTACAGGCCTGCTAGGGGTGTTATTCCAGCTTCTAGTCCTTAGAGGGAGCTAGGGAGCCCTAGTTTATATAAGGCCCAGACAAGGAAGGGAAAGTCAGTGTAATCTGATCTAGTGTGGAGTGCAGAAGTTTCTAGAGCCTGAGGAAGCTGAGAGAGACAGAGGCAAAGTGCAGAGAAGCAAGAGGTACTCAGAATAACAGAGGAGGTACTTTATAAAGCTACAGCCAAGGATATAAAGCCAGAACTAGGTTAATGGGCCTTGGAGAAGATTTGCTACATTCCAGGATCAGACAGAAATAGAGTGCAAGCTCTTGTACTGCAAGTCCTGTGTTTAACACTCTGTAATAACCTTGCTCAATCTGTAATTGCCTGCATCAACCGTATTACATAATCGACTGCATGCTGAGGAACTGCGATTCCAATATTGTCTCTGCCTGAAAACTACTAAAGTTGGAGTTCTGCTTTAATACCACGTGTTCCTCAATTTATTCCTGCTTTCCGCAAACGGCGTGCCACCGTTTACTTGGCACTGGCGTCACGAACAATTTCTACCATTACCTGCCTATGCAGAGAGTCAGCCGTACCAGGTTAGTGTATATTGCACTACTACACCCAGGAACACTATTACACACAACTTGAGTACGCTGCACCTTTGCTTTATATACTGTAATAACAGGATGAAATAAATTAGACTGGAAAAGAAAACCATACAGGAACAAGATGTATGTAAAATAGCAGAACTAACCTTGTCTAACAGCAATGTGACAGGGTAATCTATAAGATGTTGACGTTTATGCAAGGTCAGGATGTGCAGAGCAGGGTGAGGAGAAGGTCAGATCAACCCCTCCCACAAATATTCATGAGGGAGAGATGAGTCATTGTTGTTACTGCTGCATGTAAACACAGCAATAACAGAACCTAGAAAAGGTGTAAAGATCGTTTTTTTTGCAAAAAATCAAGCTTGACTAATGTATATGTATATCCTGATTAATTTTGTTAGGTTTTATTTTTTTTCCCATAACTCGGATAACCCCTTTAAGGGAACTCATTGTCTATTATCTTGATAAATTCTCTGTCCTCTACTGACAAAGCTACTTTATCATCATCCTTGCTTGTGTGAAAAACTAATCTTCCCAAGTTGTCGGCAAAGAAGGGAGGAATGTTGTCAGGTGGTTGTATGAGGTCTGGATGCTTCTCTTTCACCTCATAGTGATGAGGGCAAGGCTTAATGCAAGTTGTGCGTCCATCTACACGCACGTACGTTTTGAAAGAGCGGATTCTTGGTTGATCCAAGCATACGTTTCCTATGACCACCCATCCCAAGTCCAGTCTCTGGGCGTATGGTGCATAGTCGGGACCATTACACTGTTGACGCACCTTGTGTACCCTTAGATTGTCTCTGCCTAGCAGGAGTAGAATCTCGGCGTTGTTGTCCATAGGTGGGATAACGTTGGCTAGGTGCCTTAGGTGTGGATGGTGAAATGCAGCTTCCGGGGTAGGAATTTCATCCCTATGGTTGGGTATTTGATGGCATTCAATCAGCGTCGGTAAAGGTATTTCCATATTTCCACTGACAGAACAAGCGATGAATCCTTGTGCCCTCCTGCCGCTAGTCTCTATGCGACCCGAGCAGGTGTTTAAGATGTGGGGTTCTGACGGTCCCTTTATTCCAAAGGCTTCAAAGAATTTAGGTCCTGCTAGGGAGCGGTTGCTTTGGTCGTCAATGATGGCATACATTTTTACTGCCTTTTCTGGTAGCCCCTCCGGGTAGACCTTGATTAGGCATATACGGGCACAACATTTCTCACTCTGGCCCTCCCCACATACGTCCAAGCATCAGCAGGAAACAGCGGTGGCTCTGTTAGTGTGGTTCTGGGGCTCTCAGCCATGACTTTGAGAAGGACTGGTGGTGACAACAGCAGGTGAATCCCTTGTGAGTGGAGTTGGGTGCATAGCTGAGGCATGTCTTTCACTATGACACTCCTCACATTTGATAATGGATTTACAGTCCTTAGCCATGTGCTCCAATGAAGCGCAGCATCTGAAACATACCCCAAGCTCGGTGAGGACTTTCTTGCGCTCCTGTATAGTTTTGGATCTAAATCCTCTGCATTTGTTCAGGGAGTGTGGTTTTTTATGAATGGGACATTCACGATTTAAGACCTTGTCTCCTGATGAGGTAGTGTACTGTTTACCAGTGGATACTGCAGATGATGGCAGGTTAGTCTTTCTAACATTCACGCTGCTCTTAAAATCTCTGTGTTTATGCACAATACTTTCATACCTTGATGATGGTGTCACTGAGGCTGTAGTATTGAACTCCAGAAAGTCGAGGCTGGGGTCATTCCTCATCTGGGACTGTTCATCGATGAACCTACAGAAATTAATAAATGGGGAAAAGTGACGTCATGCACTCTTTTGTACCTTGAGACTGATGCCGCCCACTTCTCTTGCAGGCTGTATGGTAACTTTACGACAATTGGGTTCACCCCATGGGCTGTATCCAGGTAGCACAGCCCGGACAGACGAGGGTGTCTTTTGGCAAGCTCCAGTTCCATGAGCAAATCACTTAAAACCTGAAGCTTATGGACATCCTTGAGACTGATCTTGGGGACGTTCTGCAGTCTCCTGAATAGTGCCTTCTCTATTGCTTCTGCACTGCCAAAGGTGCGTTCGAGTCTCTGCCAGGCTGCAGCGAGACCTGCTTCTGCTTGTCCCATATAGACAGTTCTAAGGCTCTTGATGCGATTTGTGGAGCCTGGGCCCAGCAAGTTGATCAAGAGGTCGAGCTCCTGCTCTGCGGTTAGGTTGAGGTTGGCGATGGCGGCTTTGAAGGTTGCCTTCCAGGCTCTGTAGCTCTCCGCACGGTCATCAAATTTTGAGAGACTGGTGTTAATTAGCTCTCTGCTCACCATAAACCTGGCAAACTCAGACATATCTGATTTCTCACTGCTTGTTGCCATGACAACATGTGATGCCCCTGGGGCATATAGGCTGCGTGGCGTGAAAGGGTGAGATGCTTCCGGGTAGAATGATGTTGCTGCAGGGTTGAGCGGTGGTCTAGCCTCTGTAGATTCTGATGACTGCTGCTTGAGCTGTGGAGGTAGGCCAGGAAACACCTGGTAGCCATCTTGCTATAATAACTGTCCTTGAGAGGGCGCGTCTGGGCAACTGTTATTGGATTGCTTGGGTGCTGTGGGTATCGCTGGCACTGCAGGTAGAGCTGACTTGGTTTCAGTGTTGTCGGCTTGAACAGTACTGCACACTGGGGGTGGTGCAGATAACTGTTTCAGTACATAGTCGCTGGTGCGGTCAACTGGATCCTCTATCTCCTCTGGTGGCAAGCAGACTGAATCGAGGCCTTGGCTCAATGCTTGCTCAAGTAGTCTTACTTTTGCTAATGGAATTTCCTCTTCCCTCTCTGATTCAAGGATCTTTATTCGAGCCTCTGCTTCTGCCCTCTTGGCTTCCGCTTCTGCCCTCTTGGCCACCGCCTCTGCTTCTGCCCTTGCAAGGACTTATTTTTCGGTGAAGGAACGCCTCACTTTGGATTGTTCTGCATTTATGCGGGCCTCTAGTAATCTGTCGCTCAGGTTGGAGCTTCTAGAGCATGATGATCTGTAGGACCGCAAGGAATGTTTGGATGAATGCGATCTGTGTGATCTAGTTTCTTGCAAATGAGAGATGCGGAGTTCCACTTTATCTTTAGCATCCAGCACCATGGCGTCTCTTTGTCTGTCTATTGATTCTGCCTTGCACAATTCTGACGGGGCTTCTTCAATATTAGAGTCTTTTAGAAAGGTTATATACCTTGTGGACAGTCTCTTGTATCTTTCATGGGCTGCGTTCAGCCGCCCGACAGCAACTTGTAAACTGGTGGCATCGCCTGAGGAGGACTTAAGTCCTGATATGAGGGAGGAAACTCATTCCCATAGCTCTTCCAGGTTGTCACATAGCTCATCTTTCCTAGTGTGATAATTTTCCGTGATCTTTATAGCTGGTTTGAGAAAGCGCCTTGGTCGCGTGACTTGGTCTGCTGGAAGTGTGGGTTCTACCTCCAGCTCTTCGTAATGATCAGTATCAGGTTGCATTTTCTTTGTTTCATCACTGGGGAACTGTACGAGGTCCTTTTCGGCCATTTTGATTTAAGGTGCGCTGTCTCTTTAAGAAAATGAACTTTTGAATTGGGGGCTGAAAATTGCAGTGCGGCTCAGATGAGGCACCCCGATGAGGTTCCTAAAGTGTTTTGAGTGAATTGCGGGGTTTTGGTTTGAGGGAGGCCCCACGTGCGTGAACAGTTCTTATATCATGCGAGCAAGGGTTAATATAGGATGTAGAAAAATGGCTTGGCGAGTAGTGGAGGACTTCCAGGCGACAGTATATCTACTGCGGACACGCCGTGCTTCCCCTTAGGCTTGTGGGACATGCACTGTTGCTGGGCAGATTTGCTGGGAGTGGGCCTGTTGCAGGGGAGGTTCCTGAGTGTGGCACTGGGCTCTGAGGGAATCTGTAGCCGGGCATTGGACATTGAGACAGATATTGACTGGGGTATAAGGCTTTAAGGCAGTTTTTGACTGTTCTGTCCCCACATAAAGGCGAATAAAGGTGTAACTGATAATGACTTTGTGACTGTCCTACCTTCGTATCCAAGCAGTGGAGCAGACCGGACTGGCAGATGCTCAGGTTAGATGAATCCAGACGTAGACACGAGGATGCAATCAAACGTGGGTTTATTTGATCCAGAGCAGTGACATACGGTGATGCAATACAGGAATGCAGTAGATGCTGTCATGTGGATGTCTTTCCTGAGGCTAACTGCTGGTCAAAAACTGATGCCTTCACAAGCCAAGGTGTGTGTCTCCAGTCACAAAGGAATGCAGCACTGAAAATGGCTACAGGAAGTGACAAGGACCAAGGCTGCTAAAACCACGGCCAGAGAGAAAAACTTTATTTAACAAAGAACAAGGCGTGCAGCATACGAATTCCGGCCAGCAGATGGCAGCAGAGAACAATAGATAGAAACAACATAGTAAAGAAGAGATAATAATGCAGTGCAGGAATTCAATTTGAAAAGAACAGCACAGTCATCAACACCTGTTTTCTGGTAGGCTCTCTCAGTCCCTGTACAGGCTTGTGTCCAATGTTGTTGGTGTGATTTTTCCCGTGCTGTAAATCCCAGATCATTGGACATCATGTTTAGACGGTGGAAGAATTTCTCAATTGATTCATCCTTCTCTTGCGTTATATCTTGTATTGTGTTGGGTCTTCCTCTGGCCCATTTTCCCAATTGCCTGGTGAAATGGTCTTCTGATTCTACAGTTTGATCTGACTCTTTATACTCCATATATAGATGCAGTTCCAAGACTGGCCAGAATCCATCTCCCACTTTGATCTCCATTAGGGTGGCAAAGTCCTTCCATGCTGAGTGGGTCTTCTGTATTTGTCTTACCTTCCTGTAAAATGGCATAGGCAGTTTGTCCGGATCCGGCAGATTGTTCACTAAGGCTATCATCTCCTGTGGGTTCCATGCAACAAATTTTGGCTTTTGAAGTGGCCGGAGGGGAGTATGCCCTGGTTCATCTAAAATTAAAAGTATTGCCTGTTGTGGGGAGTCACAGGCATCAACTGAGTCAATGAGCCCTGTCCTGCTTGTAAAGTCACAGTTATTTCAGGTGGGATAACTAGCTGTCCTGAGGGACCTGGTTGAGAGGGGTCCTGGGAGGCCTGTAAATGTTGATCCCCATATGTAGTGTCAGCGGGAGCCCCTACTCCATCTGGTCTTCCAGTTGTTCCTCTTCCCCATTCATGAAGATGCCAGTAGTTACGATGGTCGCCGGGGCAGAAATGGGATTAGTTAAGAAGGCTGCCTGGGTGGAAATAGGACTAGTTAAGATGGCTGCCGCGGAGGTGGTGGGATTAGTTAAGATGTCTGCTGGAGCGGAAGCTGGTACATAAGGTGTGCCATCCTGTGTGATAACCAGGTACAAGGAGGTGGGCCTGGGGCGTGGTTTTGCCGTGCCACAGCTGTAACAGACATTCCTCCCTGTGGGATTTTGGCAATAACATACTCCACAGATCCACCCATCTGGAGACTGAGGGGACTGATAATATGGTGCCTGCTGAAGTATGGTCCTCCGGTGCCATTTTAGGGGGCTGTGTTGGCAGCATGTAATAATAGTCATTTGTCTTTTCATCATACTTTTCTGTCCAGCCTAATTTCATTTATCTAGCTGTTCTATGCCATGCTTCTGCATCTTTTAGTACGTTGCTATCTTGAAGCATTCCTTTCTTATTTGTCAGCACTTTCTTCCATTCCTCCTCATTCAACCTCCCTCCTTGGTCAACCCGTTATCTTCATTAACTTTTTCCTGTTCTTCATTAATTTCATTCTTTCTCTCTCCGAGACAATCAGGTGGGCGCCGTAACTGCCAAGCACTGAGCTGCCCGCCCCATTTCTTTTTAAATTTTCACTGAACTTGAAAACTCGTACACTGCTCGTACTGTCAATCTTTGCATGTACATTCAATCTGAACACTTTGCTAACTCTCTGAAGTTAGAGGACAGCTACCTACTGATAAACTGTTCTCTTCTTCTGGAGAGGGACTTCAGTTATATTCTATTGACATTCCAGCCCGCCGCTGCAAAGGATAACTTTAGTCCTTGTTTTACAATTCTGGCACATACGTCATGAGTCCTTCCTCCTTTTCTGAGGCTCTGTTACAACCTATACTCCATCCACTAATATGATACTCTTTTTCATACTAACTGTAAGACATCTATCGGTGTGACAGATACGTGACAGCAATAGGAACACGCTTACTAATGTGACAATATTCTACTGCTGGCAGTATATTTTTAACTCATCAACTATCTAAAGTTGGAACACGTATAACAATATACAATTTCCACTGAAGTCCCTGTCTAACCACATGTGGCAGGCGCAGCACTATGAATTGCCTTTTGCGCTGTGGCATTAGAAGGATTTTGATATCTCAGACTTTTTAGTCTAGTGTCTATTACTCTGTAATTCCTCTAGCGCCATTATATGGAAGCAGTAGGTTTAAAGAGCACACCAAATGCTGGAAATAACTTCTTTATTAACTTTAACCTTTCTTCATATATAACACTGCCGCCTCCGAAGCAGATAGTCCATGTACATAACACGTGTTGAGATTCACAAAATGGCGGCATGCATAAGATGGTGGTTTAACTGTTCAATCTTTTCATTCAACATAAAATGGTGGATGTATTTCTCTTTTCAGGATCTGTACTCTCACTTTAAGTTATTTAAGCACTTTATGATCTCTCTGAGAGGTATATCTGAGCTTTGACCTATAGTTCTACTTTCTCAAATTGGTTTGCAGTTTACTCTATACATTTGCTTTGAGCAGCTTGAAGATTGCAATTTGTATGGCTCAGTATGATGTGGTATTAACAGTTTGTATGATTAGATGATTTGCTTTGATTAGGTGGAACTGTAAGTAAACACATAATTAGTTCAGTATACAGTTCTAAGTACTACATTAACAAAAGGAACATATATATATAACTGTTCTAAATACCTATTTTGGCCTCTTTGCTTCCAAAAAACTGAACTCTGACTGGAACTGTGTGTCTGTTCAGCTCATCTCTCTGGTGAATAATGAATTCCAGCTAGGGGATTTCCCACACAGACTATGTGTGAGGCTGGCTATAAGTGGCCACGACTCCTGGGCAGTGTGAGGCTGGCTGTGATTGGTCCAGACCCCTGCTTAATAACAACAGTTTAACTCTATGCTTTCTACTGTGTCTACTGTGTCATTGAGCTTACCTTACATTTATAGAATGAATATTAAAAGGCATATTATCTTTTCTGCTTTTATGAACACAATATATATAACGGTTACATGACATCCAAAACATGAATTCACAGTAAATAACTCTGCTTTTGTCTTTAACATATAAACATGTAAAGTGTATTACATTATTAGCAGGTCTATCGGTATGAACATATAAGCTGTATTAGCAACCTAGGAAAGGTCTTAGCTGGCCAGCTACACCACAGACAGTTGATAATATAATTTGACCAAGTTCTTGGGACAAGGGCTTATGTGGTCTGGTCTCCAGATAGACAGCTGTCCCACCCACTGTACAGAGAGGAGGCACAGAAGGGATATTAGTTAAGATAACTAGTTTTCTTACCTTTCTCGGAGCTGCGCAGTTTCCTCCCTTGTATGCGTCCAACCCACCAGTGGATGATTTCTTGCAGCTGCTCAGTCTGAACAATTTCACCCTTGCCCCACGTTGGGCGCCAACTGTTTTTGGTGCACACAAGCTGTGCTATCTTATCAACTGTCTGCTCCAAATTGCAAGTTTTTAGTAAGTCGTGCATGATGGAGAAAATCACACTGATACCTCTCTAGGATCAAAGCAGAATTCTCTCATTTATTAGAGGAAGTTAAGCACTATATATGTATATCAGAGAATATCTCATTGCTCATTATGACAAAGTCTAGCTCTCTGTTGGTAGGGTTGCCCTGGCTCTGTAAGCATAGATGTTCTGGATAGTTCTAGTGAAATTCTACACTGTGATTCATCCTGCCTTTTTAACTGCTTGACCCCTGTACAGCCTTCTCATCCTCCAGCTATACCACAAAACCTTCTTGGTCTGCCAGAAGCATATTATGGTTTAGCTAATATTTTGTACAAGAAAGAAGCCGAATCACTGCCACCATATCATCCTTACCACTGTGCAATAGAATTGATTCCTGGGTCCACACCTCCTCCAGTCCTTCTTTATCTTTTTTCTCCCTTAGAGACTCAACCTATGGCAGACTGTATTAATGAAAATCTGCACAGAGGTTTTCTTCACAAATTATTATCATCACCTGGAGCTGGGGTTTTGTTTGTAAAAAAAAAGTAAGATGGTTCTCATCAACCCTGCACTGATAGTCAGGGATTAAAAAAATTACAGTCAGGAATAGATACCCACTACGAGATCCCATAACTGTTTGATAGTCTATGTGCAGCTAAAATCTTCACAAAGCAGATTACTGCAGTACTGAAGGGACTGTTGAAATAACTTCCAAGCGAGTGGAATCATCATATAGGTATGATTGGATCTGTATTTTTCCTGTGATAGTTGGAAGAGTTCTGGTAGTCCTATCTGGAGTGGCTCAGTGGGATGCATGGCCTGAGCTTACTGTAACAGACAATGAGTGTGGACACACTGTGCCAACTAACAGATTTGGCTTTGGGTTAAACCTAAGGGCATTTGTCCTGGTTGTACCCTGGTATTTAATGTTTAACCCATATATAGAGATCTTGACTTGCTGCAGGGAACCAACATGGTTGCTTCCTCCTGGAGTACTCCCAATGTATGTGGCAGCTGACTGATGGAGATCAGAGACACCAGTGCAAAGCACTGAAGAGTCAGGCAGTATGCTTTATCAGGAGACAGGCTAAGGGCAGGACAGGCAGCATACTAGTGTATACGAGAAAGCAATCCAAGGTTAGGGCAGGCAGCATTAATATATATCCGAGAAAGCAATCCAAAGTTAGGGCAAGCAGCGAAGAGTCACAGTTTAGAAACAGGCAGGATTAATACACAGGTCTCAGACAGAAAAAGCATACCTTCTGTTTTTCACCAGGTCCACACTTTGTCTAAAACTGTCCCTGTGTACCTGTCTTGGGCATTTTGTCCAGAGAAGTTCAAATCCTTGCAAACAGGTTAAAGAATGAATACCATATATTTACTTATATTTCACACTCTGTTTTAACCAGTGCTAATTGGATTGCAGCTGGGAGAGCAAACTGCTAGCATTAACTAAAGCTTTTCTGGCCACCTACTACAGTTTCATGGGACATATATCGCTACTGGACTTTACCTAGACCCGTTCTTACAGATGCTAAATTGCAAAACAAATGTCTCTAAAATGTTTGGGATTTACCCTGTGTTGTCAAGTACGAAGATAAACTGCAGGTCCTTAGCATCTCTATGGACCTTTATTTATTATATTATATTTGATGTTTCACACAATTACTAAAATAATTTCACCACAGTTATATGGACATTTATTTTTTATATTTTCTTTAAGAAACCTGACAAGAAAATATACATTACATTTAATAACTAGAAATATAGTGGAACTGTCAGGCAACCAGACGCAGTCTTGCCAAAAGTATGTCACCACGCGGACTTGTCTCTCATTCTCCCAGGGGTCTCTGGCCCTCCTGCGGGCATCCCTCAACCCTTGCGGAGGGCAGAGCTAGTAAAGGTTTGCGCTTTATGCACACATGTCACTCTGTGAGATCCATTCTGGATCGTGGTGCTGCTGGGAGACAAAACGCCATCATTCCCAGCGCTGACGCTGGTCAGGGGTCCCAGGATGCAGGAGCCCCTAGCGTCAGCTGTTGCCATGGAAACTCTGTTTTTATGTCTCCTAACATAGACATGTGGTGGGAGGCTCCTTCCTCTGCACACTCTCAGGACCCACCTATGCTTCCCTGGGCTGAGGGTGGTGATTGCGTGTGATCTCAGCAGTGTCAGGTGGTCTGTGGAGGGATATTTAAACCTGGTCTTCCCCTTCCCCCACTCACTTCTGGTTATTCAGTTGCTTCCCTGGCTCTGTATCTTAAGTTATCTGGTGAGTGGTTTCTCTGGTTATTGTCTCTGGCTTCGGTTTTGGTTGTCTTCTGGTTCTTTTGCCCTGGCTTACGTTTACTGACCATTCTCGTGTTTCCCTATTCACCAGTGCATAGTGTCATGGTGTGCCCAGCTGCCCTGCTATTTGACAACTGGAAAGGGCTCTGCCAAAGTCCCCCTTCCTGCTGGAGGTGGGTGAAGAGTACCCTGGCCCTCAAGGGTGTTCAGAGTGTGATGGCTTGCGCAAAGTGTGTCTGGTATGCCGCATTTGCTGGCCGTCAATTTGGCTTTATCATTTCATTAGCATTACAGGAACAATATGGAATGATCGCTCATATTCAAGTGAATGAGACTAATCTGCAATACCAAGCACATGCGCTCTCCAATGGAAAGCATTGTGCTTTGTAAGCTGCAATTAGGCCTCCTCAAACAACTGATCGGTGGGGTTCTCGAGTGTCGAAACCCCCCCAATCTGATATTGATGAGCTATTTTGAAGACAGGTCAGACTTCTCCCCGTGTGAGCTCTCTGATGCCGAGTTAAACTTGATTCAAGAATAAAACATATCCCACATTCTGAACATGAAAATGACTTCTGTCCATAGTGGATTCCTAGATGTCTCACAAGACTAACTTTCTGACTAAAACATTTTCCACATTCTGAACATGAAAATGGCTTCTCCCCTAAGTGGATTTTTAGATGTTTCACAAGATTTGCTTTCTGACCAAAACATTTACCACATTCAGGACATGAAAATGGCTTCTCCCCTAAGTGGATTTTTAGATGTTTCACAAGATTTGCTTTCTGACCAAAACATTTACCACATTCAGGACATGAAAATGGCTTCTCCCCTGTGTGAGTTTTTTGATGCTGAATAAAACTTGATTGATTGGCAAGACATTTTCCACATTCTGAACATGAAAATGGCTTCTCCCCTGTGTGAGTTCTCTGATGTCCAACAAGATGTGATTTGAAACTAAAACATTTACCACATTCAGGACATGAAAATGGCTCCTCCCCTGTGTGAGTTCTCTGATGTTTAACAAGATGTGATTTGAGACTAAAACATTTACCACATTCAGGACATGAAAATGGCTCCTCCCCTGTGTGAGTTCTCTGATGTTTAACAAGATGTGATTTGAGACTAAAACATTTACCGCATTCAGGACATGAAAATGGCTCCTCCCCTGTGTGAGTTCTCTGATGTTTAACAAGATGTGATTTGAGACTAAAACATTTACCACATTCAGGACATGAAAATGGCTTCTCCCCCGTATAAATTCTTAAATGTTTCACAAGAGCAGATTGATTACTAAAACATTTCTGACATTCTGAACATGAATATGGCTTCTCCCCTGTGTGAGTTCTCTGATGTCCAACAAGTTGTGATTTGTGACTAAAACATTTCCCACATTCTGAACATGAAAATGTGTTCTCTCCTGTGTGAATTCTTTGATGTGCTACAAGCATTGATTTCACACGAAAACACTTCCCACATTCAGGACACAGAAACGGCTTCTCTCCTGTGTGAATTGTCTGATGGTTAACAAGATTTGATTTAAAAATAAAACACTTTCCACATTCAATACATGAGAATGGCTTCTCACCAGAGTGAGTTTTCAGATGCAGAAAAAAATATGATTGACGGGTAAAACATTTTCCACATTCTGAACATGAAAATGGCTTCTTCCCTGTGTGAGTTTTCTGATGTGTCAGAAGAACAGATTTCTGAGTAAAACATTTCTGACATTCTGGACATGAAAATGGCTTCTCCCCTATGTGGATTTTTAGATGTTTCACAAGATTTGATTTCTGACTAAAACATTTACCACATTCAGGACATGAAAATGGCTTCTCCCCTGTATGAATTCTTAAATGTGCCACAAGACCAGATTTCTGACTAAAACATTTCTGACATTCTGAACATGAAAATGGCTTCGCTCTTGTGTGAGTTCTCTGATGTTTCTTTCTAGAGCATTTCAACATAAAACATTTCCCACATTCTGAACATGAATACGGCTTCTCCCCTGTGTGAGTTCTCAGATGTCCAACTAGAATACATTTCCTGGTAAAAGATTTTCCACATTCAGAGCATGAAAATGACTTTTTATCTCTGGAATTTCTCTCATGTAAAGAAAGATTAGATTTCTTCTTAAAAGGTGTCCCATGTGAAAATATTTTTCCACACTTGTGTTTAGTTCTTGTTTTGCCAGTCAGTGATTGATTAGATGAAGGTTTCTTCTGACCAGCGGTATCATTGGATATATCTCCGCTATGAAGGACTGAGGGTACATTAGGGCTTATTGAATTAGCTTGTGTGGTATTGCTATCTTCTTCTTTATAATAGGAAGATAAATGAAGATTCTTATGGTATACTCTCATCCCATTTTTACCTAGAAAATTAAACAAAAGTATTTTTTTTTCCCAAAGCAAATTTTTTTCTCAAGCTTTTTTAAAACAATAGAAAGCCAGAAAACATAAAATAAATAAGACATGTAAGATAACAGTATAATGTACAGTTTCAGTAAAGGTAGATTTAAAGAAACCAATAATCTTGATTATAAGGAATGACAGTTCCTGCAAGTAAGGTTGAGCGAACCCGAACTGTAAAGTTCGGGTTCGTACCGAACTTTTGAATTTTTGGACCCCGGACCTGAACCCGAACTTTTCAGTAAAAGTTCGGGTTTCGGTTAGGTGTTCGGCTACTTTATGGCGCTTTTTGAAAGGCTGCAGAGCAGATAATCAACAAGCGTTTAACTCGTGTGCCCTTAGAAGCTATCACAGCCATGCCTACTAATGGCATGGCTGTGATTGGCCAGTGCATCATGTGACCCAGCCTCTATATAAGCTGGAGTCCCGTAGCGCTGCACGTCACTCTGCTGTTACTAGTGTAGGGAGAGGATGCTGCTGCTGTGAGGGAGAGAATAGGAAAGAATCTTTTATCAGAAGTGCTTGTTAACTCAGCAATCTACCTAGATTTAGTTTTGTGGGTGCAGTGCACAATCTTTTTACCCTGCCCTGAGCCCAGTGACACAGAAAAATAACTTTTATCCGTCTGTTAGTTAGGTGGGAGGCGGCGGCCATTTTATGCAAGCTCAGTGCACCAGCACAGAATATGTGCTTTTGTGACATTCAAATTTCAGCTTGAAATACTGCAATAATAATCCTGGTTTTAAAAAAACACCCATTTTTGGCAATATACTACATCTGGTGCCTTTGCAGCATTTGTCAGTGTGAAATAGAAGCTTACAATACTTCAACAATTTTCAGGGTTTAAAAAATCACACATTTTTTTGAAAGACCCTACATCTGGTGCATTTGCAGCATTTGTCAGTGTGAAAGACAAGCTTGAAATACTTCAATAATTTTCTGGGTTAAAAAACACCCATTTTGGGCAAAAAAATTAATTTGCAGCCTTTGCTGTATCTGTCATTGTGAGATACACGCGTTAGATACTGGTGTTCTATTTTGTAATAAAAAAAACACCCATTTTGGGCAAAATACTTATTTTTGCAGCCTTTGCTGCATCTGTCAGTGTGAGATACAAGCTTTAAATACTGCAATAATATTCAGGGTTTAAAAAAACACCAATTTTTGGCAATACCCTACATCTTGGGCATATGCTGCATTTGTAAATGTGACATACAAGCTAGAAATACTGCAATAATATTCTAGGTTTAAAAAAAACACCCATTTTGGGCAAAAAACTAAATTTGCAGCCTTTGCAGCATCTGTCAGTGTGAGATACACGAGTTAGATACTGCTGTTCTATTCTGTTATTAAAAAAACACCCATTTTGGGCCAAATACTAAATTTGCGGCCTTGGCTGCATCTTTCAGTGTGATATACAAGCTTTAAATACTGCAATAATAATAATATTTGGGCAAGATCCTAAATTTGAGAAATATGAGGAGAGCGTCAAATAAGGGACGTGGCCCCGGTCGTGGTGCTGCTGGTGGAGCCCCTGTTGCAGGGAGAGGACGTGGTCGATCTGTGCCAGCTACAAACGCACAAGTGAAACACCTTCCCCAGGTGCGAGTAGGCGACAGAACCTTCAGCAGTATTTGGTCGGGCCTAATGCAGCTCTACGAATGGTGAGGAAAGAACAAGTACAGGCGATAGTAGATTGGGTTGCTGACAGTGCCTCCAGTTCCTTTACATTGTCTACCACCCAGTCTCCTGCTGAAATATCAGAGTTGGCACCTGAAGCTGATGTCCATCAGTCTTTAACTCACCCACTTGCAAATCAGCCAAGCAGTCTGAGCCCCAAGTCATGCAGCAGTCTTTCCTGCTTTTTGATAACTCTGCTAGCAGGGTTTCCCAGGGCCATCCACCTAGCCCTGCCCCAGAAGTGGAAGAGATTGAGTGCACCGATACCCAACCACTTATGGTTCAGGATGATACATGGGAGGACCACCGCAGCACGTCTCGAATGATGACGAAACACAGGTGCCAACCGCTGTGGCTTTCTGCAGTGTACAGACCGACAGGGAGGGCAGGGGTGAAGACTGGGTGGAAGATGATGTGGAGGACGATGAGGTTCTCGACCCCACATGGAATCAAGGTCATGCGAGTGACCTGTGTAGTTCGGAGGAAGGAGGCACAGAGCCACCAGCACAGCAGAAGAGGGAGCAGGGTGCAAAATAGGAGCGGCCGTCCCCTAGACAGTACGCCTGCTACTGCCCACCGCAGCAAGGGACTGAGCACGCCAAAGCCAGCTCCAAGGTGTTCCCTGGCGTGGCAGTTCTTCAGACAATGTGCTGAAGATAAGACACGAGTGGTTTGCACGCTGTGCAATCAGAGCCTGCATGACCAGGCATCTAAGTGCAAAGCACGAGCTGCAGTGGAGTAGACACCTCAAAAACTCTGGCTCCTCCTGCTTCCTCTTCTGCTGCAGTCTCGGCCTTTTCAGCCACCTCTGGAGTGACAGTGCCACCTGCCACCCCGATAACAGAGGATATGCCAGCAACACCACCACCTGGGTCACCAAGCATCTCCACAATGTCCCACGGAAGCGTTCATCTCTCCATCTCCCAAACACTGGAGCGGAAGAGGAAGTACCCCCCCTACCCACCCGCGATCCCTGGCCCTGAATGCCAGCATTTCAACATTACTGGCATTTGAAATGCTGTCATTCCGTCTGGTGGAGACGGAGAGTTTTAAAAGCCTTATGTCGATGGCTGTTCCACAGTACGTCGTGCCCAGCCGCCACTACTTTTCCAGGTGAGCCATCCCTTCCCTGCACAACCAAGTAGGGGACAAAATCAGGTGTGAACTGCGCAACGGCATCTGTGGCAAGGTCCACCTAACTACGGATACGTGGACCAGTAAGCACGGTCAGGGACGTTATATCTCTCTAACAGCACACTGGGTAAATGCAGTGGCGGCTGGGCCTGAGGAGGATAGCAATTTGGCGCATGTCCTTCCACCACCGAGGATTGCAGGGCGCTTCAGTTTGCCTCCTGTTGCTTCTTCCTCCTACTCCGCTTCCTCATCCTCTACCGGCTCCTCATCCGGTCAGCGTAATACCTTCACCACCAACTTCAGCACAGCCAGGAGTAAACGACAGCAGGCAGTTTTAAAACGTATCTGTTTGGGGGACTAACCCCACACCGTGCAGTTGCTGTGGATGGGCATTGAACATCAGACCGATGAGTGGTTGGTGCCAGTGAGCCTCATGCCCGGCCTGGTGGTGTGCGATAATGGGCAAAATCTTGTAGCAGCTCTGGGACTAGCCGGTTTGACGCACATCCCTTGCCTGATGCATGTGCTGAATTTGGTGGTGCAGAGGATCCTTAAAAATTACCACGATATATCAGAGCTGCTGCATAAAGTGCGGGCTTTCAGCGTTCTCACCCTGCTGCTGATCGCCTGTCAGCGTTGCAGCGTAACTTCGGCCTTCCCGCTTACCGCCTCATATGTGACATGCCCACAAGGTGGAGCTCCACCTTGCACATGCTGGCCAGACTGTGCGAGCAGCAGCAGGCGATAGTAGAGTTTCAGCTGCAGCACGCATGGGTGAGTCGCTGTGCGGAACAGCACCACTTCACTACCAATGACTGGGCCTCCATGCGAGACCTGTGTTCCTTGTTGCACTGTTTCTAGTACTCCACCAACATGGCCAGTGCCGATAACGGCGTTCTCAGCGTTACTATCCCACTTCTATGCCTCCTTGAAAAAACGCTTCGGGTTATGATGGAAGAGGATGTGGCACAGGAGGAGGAGGAAGAGGGATCATTTCATAGGGTTTCCGGCCAGTCATTCACAAGTGGCTCTGAGGGTGGGTTCCTGCACCCACAAACGCCAGGTACACAATTGTTCAGCCAGGGCACAGTTCTGGAGGATGACGAGGTGGAGGATGAGGAGTAGGAGGAGGAACCGTGTTCACAGCAGGGTGGCACCCAAACCAGCTCATGGCCATCACTGTTGCATGGCTGGGGGGGATACAGAGGACACATACGATACACCTCCCACAGAGGACAGCTTTTCATTGCCACTGGGCAGCCTGGCACACATGAGCGATTACATGCTGCAGTGTTTCCGCAACGACCGCAGAGTTACCCACATTCTAACTTGTGCTGATTACTGGGTGGCCACGCTGCTGGATCTCCATTACAAGGACAACGTACCGTCTTTAATTCCATCACTGGAGCGTGATCGTAAGATGCGCGAGTACAATAGCATGCTGGTAGACGCGCTGCTGGTGGCATTCCCACCTGACAGCGGGGTAACAGTGGAAGCACAAGACGAAGGCAGAGGAGGAGTAATGCAGCTGGGGCACCGCCAGCACCTCAGAAGGCAGGGATAGCATGACCGAAATGTGGAAAAGCTTTGTCAGCACGCCACCACAACCATCACCACCAGCTGATATGGAACGTCTTAGCAGGAGGCAGCATTTCAGCAATATGGTAGAGCAATATGTGTGCACACGCCTACACGTATTGACTGACGGGTCTGCCCCCTTCAACTTCTGGGTCTCCAAATTGGGCACATGGCCTGAGCTTGCCCTTGACGCCTTGGAGGTGCTGGCCTGCCCTACTGCCAGTGTATTGCCTGAACATGTGTTTAGCATGGCAGGGGGCGTTATCACAGACAAGCGCAGGCGCCTGTCCACAGCAAATGTGGACAAGCTCACGTTCATTAAAATGAGCCAGGCATGGATCTCCGTACCTTGTGCAGAATAGACATGTATACCGGCCTCACCCAGCCATTGTTATACTACAGCGCAATAGCTCATTGTTGTATTTTGGATATTTCCCACTCAGTTTGATTGTAACCTAATAAAAAAATAATAATTTCAACAAAAAAACAGTGTTGGCTACATCGTCCTCCGTCTACCGCCGCTTCCACCTAGACCGCTACGTCCACCGCCTCCTCAAACTCCTACTACATATGGACCTCGACCTCATAAATCAAGAATATTTTTTTTTATTTGTGCGTATTTTACTATGTAATTTCACTCATTTGTCTGTTACATTTTTGGGTGAAATTCACCAATTTTTGGATGTGATATACCCCTGCTGTAGCTAGTAGACAGGTAAAAACATTTCACTAATTTGTCTGCTACATATTCGGGTGAAATTCACAAATTTTTGGGTGTGATATACCCCTGCTGTACATAGTAGACAGGTAAAAAAAAATCACTAATTTGTCTGTTATATATTCTGGTAAAATTCACCAATTTTTGGCTGTGATATACCCCTGCTATACCTAGTAGACAGGTAAACAAATTTAAAGGATAACTGTCACATTTAGACCCTAATTTCAATTTTCATATATGTAGTTACTGATAACATGATATTCCAGAATCAGTTACTATTAGACTGACTTACCCCATATTTAATAAGATTCAGCCCTTAGCAACCAGTCTGCATAAAACTGCAATTTCACTATTCAGTTAAGATGGCCGCCACTGCCCTCACCCTGAGGCTAATCCCGCCTGCCCTCACTAGCCAGTAACAATAGCCCCCCAAAAGTGTCAGTAACCAGAGCCCTCCCCCTAAAGGGTTAATCTCTTGCAGCACAAAGGGGTCCTCTTACCACATGTTGCTTTCATTTATACACTGAGCAGATGGCAGATCTCCCTTCCCTGCTCTGCGCTGCTTCCACTCTGCATTCTCCAGCTCTGCTGAGTGAGGGAGCGTCTGCCAAGCGCAGGGACAGGGAGAAGTGCACACAGCCCAGGCACTGTTATCAGCTGCTGGGGAGGACCTGGCTTTAATCATTTACCTACAGTCCCTGGCTGTCAGTTATCTGACCTTGCACGCAGCGTGCTTCTGCGTCCTCCGTCCTTCAACAGATAGACGGACCATGCCTAGCAACCCTATTTTAAGCACAGGTAAAAGTAGGCAGTACAGGGAACAAAAATGTGGAATTAAGGGGTAATTGAATACACAGTGAAAAGTTTAAATAGGGCCACCAAGGTGATATTAATCACCACAATCCAATACTCCAAAAAAATATATATATGACAGTTATACTTTAACTAATTTGTCTGTTACATTCTCGTGTGAAATTCACCAATTTTTGGTTGTGATATGCCCCTGCTATACCTAGTAGACAGGTAAAAACATTTCACTAATTTGTCTGTTACATTCTTGGTTGACATTTGACCATTTTTGCCGTGATTAAACCCCTGCTCTGCATAGGTGACAGGGACATAAATTAAAAAAATTCTTCTTTAATTGACGCGCGCCCCCTCCTTTCATTCAGTGCTTAAACTTTAACAACTTGTCTCACATTTGCCCTTCAATAATTTGTCCCACATTTCTGCTCGATTATATTTAATTTCAAACAATTAACCTCCCTTGAATGTGGTATCCCTTTCTCACGCTCCCTTCTCCGGCCTGGAACCCTAATTCCCCGCCACCCGTGATCACCATGGTAGGCGCAGAAAAGAACATCGAAAGTTAATAGAGAAGATATCCAATTGGATCGTGAACATCACAGGGATGTGCGACATGGTGGAGCAGTATGTGTGCACACGCCAACGCGTACTGACTGATGGGTCTGCCCCCTTTAACTTCTGGGTCTCCAAATTGGGCACATGGCCTGAGCTTGCCCTTTATGCCTTGGAGATGCTGGCCTGCCCTGCAGTCAGTGCATTGTCTGAACGTTTGTTTAGCATGGCTGGAGGGGGTTATCACAGGTTATATTTCCCGATATTTTGGGGTGTACCCTACTTTAAAAAAATTAATTAAAATTAAAACCAAAAACAGTGTAGGATACCTCCTCCTCCTCCACCACAGCTATCACCTACACCACCACATCCACTGCCTCCTCAACCTCCTACTCCATATGGACCTCGTCCTCCTAGATCAAGATTTTTATTTTTTATTTTTATGTATTTTATGTTATTTTAAGTCATTTCCCTATCCACATTTGTTTGCAGACCACTTGCCATGCTCTTAACCACATTTTGCTGGCATTTGCAGCCCTCTAGCCCTTTCCATGACATTTTTAGAGCCATTTCAGTGCTCGAAAGTTAGGGTCCCCATTGACTTCAATGTGGTTCGGGGTCAAGTTCGGGTTCTGAACTCGAACTTTTTTTGTGAAGTTCGGCCGAACCCGAACATCCAGGTGTCCGCTCAACTCTAATGGTGACAGGTGTTTCTATCCAGACCATACAGTCCAAAACATCCCAATGTCAACAGACAAAAGTTCCAGAAATTCAACAGATACCACCAAAATGAATATAAAAGAAATCATGAGTGGAAGGAAATTCAGCATGAACATGTACACACCCCCTGTGTATACGCTTAATGTATGGCCCTATTATGTGCTTTACAAAACCATATCTCACCCAAGTGCTTAATGAGCTTTGAGGAAAATTAGCAAAACTAGAGCAGGTGGCCACCATTCAGATTCCAACTATAATAGGACAACCTTTGGAAAATTAAATAAGTAATTTGATTGGTTGTCATGGGCAGCAACTCCATTTTCGTTTCAACAAGCTTTGATACATCTTCTCCTCCTTTTGTTTTGATCGCTGTTGTGCCCTATTTGTGCTTTACATATTATGGCAACTTTCTTCTTTATTTTTCTTGCACCTTTCCTTTTTTTTATTTTTAATCCCTTGTATCCCCCTTAACCCCTTTTTTACCATTGTTCCATTGCTGCATTCTATATTTTTTTATTGCAATTTTAGGGCACATACAACTTAATGTTTTATTTTTGTTAACTCTTTTTGGGTTGGAATGTGAAAAAACAACAGTAATTCCACCACTGATTTTTGCATTTTACCATGTGGCATAAAAAATATGTTTGCTTCATTCTGCAGATCAGTATGATTGCTCGAATACACTTGGATAGGAAGGAGCCGTCCCATAGAAGTGAATGGGATGGCTTCTTGTAATTACACTGCTAACTGCTGCGATGTCGACGACAAGCAGGTAAACAATGAAAGGAAGGCAGCACTCGCACGAGGCATGGCCTTCTCTTTAATTACTGTATTTTTCGCCCCATAAGACAAATTTTTTCCCCCCCCCAAAAGTGGGGGGAAAATTCCCCTGCATCTTATGGGGTGAATGCTGCCATTTTACATCGCAGACTGCCATGTATCAGCTGGACGAGAGAGGGAGGAGGGGCCGGTGTCATGCAAATTCAGCGGGGCCGGTGCGGTCACTGTACTCCGACCCCACCGCTCACTCACTGCTTTATTGTCTAAATATTTTATAATAATAGACATCATTGAAGTTCCGATCCCCAGCCCCATCTGTACTACTTACTAAATGTCCTGTAGCAGGCAGAGCAGGGCGGGCGGCCGTAACTCACTGACGTCACATGCCTGCGCCGCCTACTTCATTCAATATGGGGGGGAACTCCTGTCGCCATGTAGTCGCACATGGCCGACACCCCATGGTGAAAACAGAGACAGATCTACAACATTCTACCTGGATAATGTTCAATGGAGTTCCCATTAACTGTCGTTCACAAGGTTTATCCCTTTCAGCCTCTCCTCCTAAGGACGTCCAATGTGCGGCACGCAGGGCAGAGATAACCACTCAGGAACGCAGCCTTCTCAGTACAATGGGGGATACGTCCATGTTATCTAACGATCCCTGACTCACTACATTACAAGGAATATCATTACAAAAAGGTGATATAATATTGTAAGGGGACAGAACCAATCAGTACTTCATTATGTATGTAAAATACACTTAAGTTACAACAAACAAAAAAATTCCCTTACTGTCTGATATCATTGGCGGTGTTGTACTGCAGACGCACTGTCACCAGCCATATAGCCAGGACTGTGAGTGAAAAAAATAAAGGGGTTGTGCAGCAATATATAGTGATAATCTATCCTCAGGTCATCAATATCAGATTGGCAGGGGTACGACAGCCGGCACCCCCACTGATCAGCTGTTTGAAGAGGAGGCAGCTGCAAGTGAATGGAGAGAGTACCTGTCATTACACTGCGCCGCCCAAACTGTGAAGATGACAGGCAGTATAATGAAGAAAAGCAGCACTCCTCTACAAACAGCTTATTAGCGGGGGTACCGGGTGTCAGACCCCTGCCAATCTGATATCAATAACCTATTCTGAGGATCAATAATATATATTGCTGCATAACCCCTTTAAGAAAGTGACAGCATTCTGGTCTATTATATGAAATAGGCTAGGGTACTGATCGGTGACATCGGTTCAGAGTTAGATATGACAAATACACAGATAATGATTAGATAGCGATCGGCTCCCGGTTTTGGCGCTCTCAGATGCCATTGTCACATTTGACCACAGCATCTGGGAGAGCTAACACTGGGAGCCGCGAGCTTCCCGGACTGGTCCACCGTCCCCTGGCTGAGATCAAGGAAGGAGTCCCATACTAGTAATAGGCCCGAGCCTTCACAAGGCTTCCAGGTCAATTACTAGTATATTCCAATGCTGGCCTGCAGGAGGCAGCATTGCATTGGAATATATTGCATCTTGTATATGTATAAATATCCATTACGGAATACAAGTGGCAATTTAATGATTGCTTGTTATAGTTACTTTGGGTGATTTTAAAAAAGTTTGAAAAAATATTAAGAAATTTTAAATTCAAATCACCCACTTCCCTTAGAATAAAAAAAGTATTCAATAAAAAAATGAAACATCATGGGCATCACCAAGTCCAAAAACGCACGTACTATTAAAATAATACAAATACAGTGCAAATAACACCTAATAATAATAATAACACCCCATGGGTCCATATACTACAGGTTTATAACTGAGGCCAATCGTATCATGTGACCTTTACTCAGAAACGGCATTTACCCTCCAGTCTTTTTGTGATTGTTTCTGTCCATATTGTGTCACATTGTACCGGTGCCAAGGAAGATGATGAATATATTGGGGCACTATATCCAGGAGGAGGAGGTTTCTCTGAACTTCCGATCAGATTTCCCATTAATAAAGACATTTACAGTCAAACGAGATGTATGAAATGTTCTTACCATTCACGGACACTGATCCGGGTTTTCTGAGCTCACTCGTCGTTCCACCTGAACTTTCCTGCAGTAAAGATCCCACATTAAAGACATGAGAAAACAGAAAACTATACTCCACTGCTAGCTTATCTTATATCCAGGCGAAGATCAAACACCCCTAGAAGACATGAACCTTTCTGCCCTGAAGAAGAAGGAGCTCCTCACGTGGTGATCAGACAGGATCAACATTCAGACAAGTATCTTACACATATGAAATGTGACATTATTCTGCATGAAATGACCTGATCCTATCCTGGAGAGGACGCTGTGCTCATCACCTCCAGTTCTTACATTATTGTATGGTAAAAAGCCTGTCATTGCTTCTGGAAACTGAACCTTATATCCAGTTGCTCTTGTCCTTTGTGGTGACCTGATTCTAGATGAGAAGGTAATAATGTTTTGCAAAAGCAGGAAGATTCTGTCCCTGATGAGTCAGTCACTGACTGTTAATACAGGACAGTATCTGTTGTAGATGCAGCTGACTGGCATTGTGCTGTCATTTAGTCTATGACTTACATCTACTCTGCAGGACTTTACTTTTACCCACATTGAATCTCAGTTGCCAAGTGGATGTCCAAACAGGAGAACATTTAATACAATTTTTTATGACACCAGAAACCATTTGTAGCCAACAACAAGATGCAATGGAGCCTACAGTATACTCCACTGCTGCTGGGGTTCCGGCATATGAGGAAGCAAAGAAAATCATCTGCGGAAGCAGCAAAGAGCGATGGCCCCAAAGTAACCCAGAATGTCTGTAAGTGACAATGTGTGTGTACTGTACATACTGTATAAATCCCATGGACCTGAAGGATCCTATAATGTCACGGGGTCACATGACATTCTCAAGTGACGTGACTCTGAAGCAGGTGCAGGCTTATGTGGCAGGAAGACCCTTTCATACACTTAGGATGAATTTGAGCCGGGGCTGTTTTGAAGCACAAATTTGTGTTTGGAGAGATGGCAACAGACGGCGACCTGTGTACTGGTGGGGGTTGGGGGAGATGTCAACCTGCCATTTCTAGTTTTGCCCCTGACAACAGTCTGTAGAGGATAGGTAGAAACCTCAGCTGCACTTACTTGATAATCCAGTGGGACATTCTGCTTTTCCTGTGGACAGTCCTGGGAATACAGAGGACTGGGACCTCTCTCTGGTGGATTTCTCTGACTGGATCCATCTGTAGAAAATACACACAGTGACTGAATACATTGTCTATATGTGATGATCAGATGATGGGGAATCTGACTCTCAGAACTATTCTCATCTCTACAGTCATGAAAGGGATCCTCTTACTCGCTGATGTGAGGGACTGGTGATTCTCCCTCATGACGTCCTTGTACATATCCTTATGTTCCTCTAAATATTCCCACTCCTCCATGGAGAAATAGACAGTGACATCCTGACACCTTATAGGAACCTGACAACACAAGGATAGTCATTACCAGACCCCTCCCTTGGCGTTATTGTTATAATGTCCCAGCATTCCCAGCAGTGCTCACCTCTCCGCTCAGTAGCTCAGTGATCCTAGTGGTAAGTTCTAGGATCTTCTGCTCATGTATCAAGGAATGAGGTGGAGGCTCGGTGATGGGGCTCTGGGTCATGCTCCATCCTCCTGACACACGGGGTGTCACACACTCACCAGACGACTTCTTCACTACTGTGTAATCCTGTGTATGAGGATACACCGATCACTACAGAGATTCTAAGAATCCTTCACCTTTCCAGACATTTCCCTGTTTTATTACTAGAGATAAGAGTGATGTCATGTGAAACTCTCACCTCTCCAGTTATCAAGGTGATGATCTCTAGGGTGAGGTCTAATATCCTTGCAGCCATGTGTTTTCTGTCCTTGTACAGATCTTTTTGTTCTTCTAAATACTCCCACTCCTCCATGGAGAAATAGACAGCAACATCCTGACACCTTATAGCAACCTGACAACACAAGGATACAGTCATTACCAGACGCCTCCCTTGGAATTATTGTATAATGTCCCAGCATTCCCAGCAGCGCTCACCTCTCCGCTCAGCAGCTCAGTGATCCTGGTGGTAAGTTCTAGGATCTTCTGCTCATGTATCAGGGAATGAGGTGGAGGCTCGGTGATGGGGCTCTGGGTCCTGCTCCATTTTCCTGACACACAGGGTGTCACAAACTCCCCAGATGACTTCTTCACTACTGTGTAATCCTGTGTATGGGCAGATGCCGATCACTACAGAGAGTCTAAGAATCCTTCACCTTTCCTGTCTTTTTTCTGTTTTATTACTAGTGTAGGAAAGCGCAAGGGGCCATCATTGACGGAAGGTATGTGCTCCCGAGATTCCTGGCCTCGGTGAGGTAAGAGCAGGTAGTTTTAAGTGTCAGATGCAGCTAGTGCTGATTGACACTATTATTTGAAAGAATGGCTGCAAAGACGATCCGGGCCAGCTATTATTGGGAGTAGCCAAAGTGCTGGGTGGGTGGCTTCTCCCCACGCTCCAGGCTGGGTCTTTATTGGCCTATATAAACCCAGCCAGCAGTCTCAGCTGGGTGTGTTTTATCCTCCATCTGACAGAGAAGCTGTGGAGACTCTGGTTTGGGATCTGTGAATTGGTGTGCTAAAGGATTGGAAGCTACATTCTGGAAAACAGGCACCTAAAGCCTGCTGTGGACGGCTAGGGGAAAAACTGCTAACCAGGTGAAGATTTTGTTCTATGGACATTGCATGGTGTGAACAAACACCAAGACTGTGAACGGTCATTTTGTGTTTCCTTATGTGTGAATAAACACCGAACTGTTTAAATTAAAGACTTTGTGATTGCCTCTATACTGCCTCCGCTAGCCTGTCAACCACAGCAAAACCCCACAATTGGTATCGGATTCGGGCAAACGCAGTGAGGAAAGCCTGAAGGCCGAAAAGTTTTTTGTTTTTCCCGGGCACAAGGGCATGTCCTATATTAAGCCGGCAAGGTTACGACCCGTGTCCCCTGACAAAATGGAGGCTCGTGAAAGCCCTCGTGTAGGCTAACTTGCAGCAGCGGGAGGCTAACAAGCAGCAGCAGGAAACTAACCAGCTGCTATTACAACATGTAATGGCGTTGTAAGCGGCCGGAGCATCCAAGAACGTCCACGATGCCCGGAAAGCTGTCTGTGCGGCGATCCCTAAGATGTCCCCCTTAGATGACATCGAGTCCTATCTGGCAATGTTTGAAAAGGTGGCCGTGAGGGAAAAGTTACCCCGAGACCAGTGGGCTGAGGTCGTCGTTCCGTCTCTGGCGTCTTGACCCCAGAAAGCGTTTTTTGTTCTTCCCAATGATCAAGCGGTCGACTACCCGACCGTAAAAGGTGAGATCCTGGTGAGAGTGTATGTATTGGTCCGGGCTCAGTGGGTGCACCAGTGGGAATTTAACTCGGCTGAACCCGCCAGACCACAATATTATGACCTGCTACACCGGTTGCAGAAATGGCTGCAGCCTGACATATTGACTCCCACTGCAATACTGGACCGTCTGTTGGCGGATGTGTTTTGGAGGGCTTTGCTGTACCCTCTCCAGCACTGGATCGGCCAAGTGTCTCCTGGAAATGCCTAAGAGATGGTCGACCTGGTGGAGCGCTACAAGGCCACCAGAAATCTGCAGGGAGGTTCTTGTGGGATGGGGCCAGTCAAACCCTGGAAATCTCCACCCCAGACTTAGCGGCCAGTGCCAGCCAAACCCGCCCCGGAAGTATCCCCTACAGACCCAGCCCCGGTGGTTTGCTGTAGGTGTCACGAGTCTGGACACATAAGGGCTGACTGTCCCCATCGGGGTGACCCCATGGATACCAGCTATGGCTACCGCCACTTATTGTATGCCAGGAAGCTGTGTGCCACAGGTACCTCCGAGAGTGTAGACAATAGCCCCCTGTGCCACGTGGAAGTGGGGGACACTCTGGTGGTGGCACTTCTGAATGCAGGGAGCCTGGTGTCCATGGTAAGAGCTGCCCTGGTGCGGTCCGTCGAGTATAATGGCCAAAAGTTCGGCGTTATGTGCATTTATGGGGACTTAAAAGACTATCCCACCGCCCTGGTCTCTCTATCAACAGTAGTTGGCAGTTGAGAAAGGCTGGACGGGCCGAAACGCATCCTGTTATTACTTTGTTAGTTACAATAAAAGAATACAACTGATTGAAAACTAGAACGTCTGCTGGGACCTTTTTTGCTGCATTTGATCTGGGGATTGCCCCTTCCCATGCAGCGTGAAAAGGATCGTGAGCTGTAACTTCTGCTTCTCTATCAACAGTGGCCGGCAGGTGGACTCATGAGGTGGCCATCACCACAAAGTTACCGTATGAACTAATAATTGGGAGAGACTTCCCACTGTGGCCGGATACAAAAGTTACCAATACCCGTGAGACAGATGTAACCCTAGCAGAGTGGCCCGGCTCAGGGGGGAGACCAGAACCCTGGGAACCTGAGTCCGAAGGGCCAGCGGTAGGGGTGACCACCGCTTCGGTGGAAGAGGGGGAGACAACACCGCTAAGTGTGATGGTGGGAGACAAGGAGGACTTGCCGCCAGGTCCGGACTAGCCGACCTCAATGTCTACGGGGGTGTTTCCCCGTTTTGTGCTTCATCAAGAGATGATGTATCGAGTAAACCAGTTTTGAGGTGAATCCATTGAACAGTTGGTGGTGCCCAAGGCTTATCACAAACTCATGTTAGAGTTAGCCCACCAGCATGTTCTCGGCGGTCATCTGGGAATGCAAAAAACACAGGACCGGATTCTATAGCGGTTTCTACAGTCTTGCCCAACCTGCCAGAGAACGAGGCCCCAGCCATATTTCCGTAGTCCTCTGGTACCCCTCCCGATTATCGAGGTCCCATTCGAGCGAATCGCTATGGAACTCGTTGGCCCGTTACCAAAGTCTGCTAGAAGACACCAACACATACTCGGAGGCACTTGGAGGCGGTGCCACTGTGGCATACATCAGGCAATATCATAGCTAAGCAGTGAATGGATATGTTTTCTCGCGTGGGTCTGCCCAAAGAGGTTCTGATTGACCAAGGGACCCTGTTTATGTCCAAGGTCATGAGGGAACTCTGTAAGTTGCTCCACATAAAACAGCTATGAACGTCCGTGTATCATCCGCAAACGGATGGCCTAGTAGAGAGGTTTAATCAAACATTTAAAAATATGCTTAAAAAGGTGGTCTCTAAGGATGGGAGGGAATGGGACCTTCTTCTACCCTATGCAATGTTTGCAGTGCGAGAGGTGCCCCTGGTCTCTACTGGGTTCTCGCCCTTCGAACTGCTATACAGAAGACACACTCGCGGTATGTTGGACGTGGCAAAAGAGGTGTGGGAACAACAACCCACACCTCACAGACGTGTTGTTGAGTACGTCACCCAGATGCAAGGACGGATGGAAACAGTAGCATATGGAGGCAGCGCAACGAGCCCAGAGTAGGATCTATAATCAGCAGGCTCGGGTCCGGACCTTAAACCCGGGTGATCGGGTATTGGTTCTGGTACCAACCGTAGACAGTAAGTTCTTAGCTAGGTGGCAGGGGCCCTATGAGGTGCTTGAAAAAATTGGAGAGGTAGATTACAAGGTACACCAGCCAGGGAGGTGAAAGCCAGAGCAGGTGTACCATGTGAATCTGCTCAAACCCTGGAAAGATAGGGAAACCGGTATGGAAGACAGCCCACGACCAGGATTCCTAGGGGAGGTGGTTTCGGCCCCTCTGTCTGAAGCAAGGGAAGCGGCTGCCACAGTGAAAATTGCTGACAGCCTCTCTTCTAAACAGGCTCAGGAAGCCAGGGAGTTCATTAGTCGGAACACGGATGTGTTCTCGGACCTTCCTGGACGCACTACCATAGTCCGACATGACATTATCACTGAGCCTCAGGCAAAAGTCTGGTTAAAACCATACCGGGTACCCGAGGCTCGGCAACAAGCCATCGCAGAGAAAGTGCAGCTAAGGCTCCAGCTAGGTGTTATCGAGGAGTCAAAAAGTGTATGGGCCAGTCTGATAGTCTTGATACCCAATCCGAACGGGACATTGCGGTTCTGTAACTACTTCCGCAAACTGAATGAGGTGTCCAAGTTTGACGTGTATTCCATGCCCTGAGTGGATGAGCTTATTGAGAGGTTAGGCCAAGCCCGGTATTTTTTTGTGTTGGACCTCACCAAAGGGTACTGGCAGGTACCCTTGACAGAGGCTTCCAAGGAAAAAACGGCTTTCATCACGCCAGAGAGGCTGTATCAGTACAAGGTATTACCATTAGATCTACATAGCGCTCCTGCTACGTTTTAAAGGCTAATGGACATTGTACTCCGTCCACATCGTCGGTATGCTTCGGCATACCTGGACGATATCATTATCCACAGCACCGACTGGGAAAGTCACCTACCTAAAATACACACTGTAGTGGACTCCCTTAGGAAGGCTGGCTTAACCGCTAATCCAAAAAAGTGCGCAATAGGGTTAGAAGAGACCAAGTACCAAGTAATTGGGCGCGGAATTATCAAACCTCAGGTAAACAAAATTTAGGCAATTAGGAATTGTCCACGACCGGTCACTACTCGGCAAGTAAAGTCGTTCCTGGGTATGGTGGGGTACTATATGAGGTTTGTCCCTAATTTTGCTACAGTCGCCGCACCATTGACAGGCCTTTTGAAGGGACGCAAGTCAGTGACGGCTCAGTGGAATGAGCAGGCGGAAAAAAAGGCTTTCTCCACTTTGAAGTCTGCTCTGTGTGGGTCCCCGGTATTGGTGATGCCTGACTTCAAGAGGGAGTTTGTGGTACAGACCGATGATTCTGAAGTAGGCCTCGGAGCTGTACTCTCTCAGGACATCAATGGGGAGGAACATCCTGTTGTTTTCCTGAGCCGAAAGCTTACCCCAGCCAAGACTAGGTACAGCATAGTGGAGAGAGTGTGCCTGGCCATCAAATGGGGACTCGAGTCTCTCCGCTATTATCTGTTGGGGAGAAAGTTCTGTCTGTTGACCGACCACTCCCCTCTCAAGTGGATGAGCCAGGCAAAAGAGAGGAATGCTCGGGTCACCAGGTGGTTTTTGTGATTACAAAACTTAAAATTTTCCGTGGAACATAGGGCAGGCAGGTTACAGGGAAACACAGATGCCCTGTCCCGGGTACATTGTCTGGCCGGTGTTCACCCCCTCAGGGTTGAACAAAGGGGGGAGGTATGTAGAAAGGCGCAAGAGGCCGTCATTGATGGAAGGTATGTGTCACTGAGGTTCCTGGCCTTGGTGAGGTAAGAGCCGGTAGTTTTAAGTGTCAACACTATTATTTGTTAGAATGGCTGTAAAGCAGATCTGGGCCGGCTGTTTCGGGGAGCATAAACCCAGCCAGTAGTCTCAGCTGGGTGTGGTTGATCCTCCCAAAAAAATATGAAAAGTGGAATGCATGCCCCACCAAAACCGGAAGTGACATAATTTCCTCATCCCGCCCGGACACATGTGCTCCTAATGGATACACAATATGGATGGGTATAAATAGCCCATACCTATCATTGTATGCTCCATATGCTTTTACTTATACATTGCTCCTGAGGAAGGGGGTATCTACGCAGCCCCCAAAACGCATTGAGCCTTGATTCAATAAAAGGAATATTCCAGAAGCCCCTCGTATGGTGACTGCAGTTTGTTCCTGCGACTCTACAAGCGATCCTGGCCGGGGGAGTTTAGCCTTTGGGTGTTTTATGCTTATCACTCAGACTCCCCCTGTGAAGTGAGTTACTTATATGTATAATTTTATTTATTTTATCCTTATTCATTTTATTTTATTTATTGATTTATACCTATAATTGCAACCAGGACTGAAGTTCTTTAACCCCCTTTTTAACCACTGTACCTTTATTAACGCACGGCCGCCCTTCTACTCACGAATTGTATATATATTTTAAATATTCACTCTAAACAGTTCTAGATCCTTTTATACCATCCTATCATACTCCATTTCACACAGGTGATTGGCGCCGACATTGTGGCTGGTTTCTTTTCTTGTTTTTTTTTCCACTTGCTGTCATGCAATAGGGAGTGGGGAAGAGGAAGTGCACCCACTAGCTGCCACCCACGCCTCTGTCCCTGCCTACTTACACTACCCGTCCTAGCCGACGAGGCATAACTGGGCGACGGTCCCTAACCTCTGTAAGTGAAGAGAGGCAGAGCGGACAGAGACAGAATATAGCCAGGCAGAGGCAGTAGGAGGGAACCCTGCAGATGGATCCAAAGTCACGTAAAGTGTCAGGAGCAATACTAAAATGCCAGGGTTCAACACTAACATAGGCGAGCAGGGGTAACAAGGACGGTAAATAAACACGCCTAGGGGTAAACCAGGATGTCACGTCAGTACACAAGGAACAGCAAGGACGGGTCAGAGTACAAGCCGAGGGTCAAACCTGGAGGTCACGTCAGTACACAAGGAACAGCAAGGACGGGTCAAAGTACAAGCCGAGGGTCAAACCTGGAGGTAACGTCAGTACACAAGGAATAGCAAGGACGGGTCAAAGTACAAGCCGAGGGTCAAACCTGGAGGTAACGTCAGTACACAAGGAATAGCAAGGACGGGTCAGAGTACAAGCCGAGGGTCAAACCTGGAGGTCACGTCAGTACACAAGGGCAGGCGAGGTCGGATCAGGAACAAAAGCCAAGGGTCAAAATCCAGGGTAGCAGAAGCACAGAGTAATAGCAGTTAGGCACAGGACCAAAATCGCAGGCAACCTGTGGCCAGCAGGCTGCCTGTATAAATAGTGAAAGGCTAAGGTCATGTGACGTGCCAGCGTCACATGACCCGCTCAGACACAGAAGCCGAGCACCGAGTGGCCAGCTCGGTGCTCAGCCTGATACTGTTGCCAGGGGAACGGAGGACGCTGACCGCACAGCTGTGCAGTCGGGTCCGGAGTGCAGTCGGGTCCGCTCCGCCCCCTGTTACCTGGGAGACGGGGATGCAGCATGCGTCGCTGCTCAGGGAGAGAGGCAGGACGCTGGCGGCGCAGCGCAGGAAGATTGCGTCGCCGGCGCCCTGTGACACTTGCTTTGTCATTAATATATACAGCTATCCTTGCTGTGTATCCAGCCTACCACCGATCCGCTTCCCTACTCACTATAGATTTCTCTCTCCTCCCCGGTGGCGCCCGGTTGTTGTGTTTAAGACTACCTTTGGAGATAACATACAAGGGAAATCTAAGACTAACACTCTTTTTTGGGGGGATTCATTTCCCCTCCTCCTTCTACAGTTGCAAGAAAAAGTGTGTGAACCCTTTGGAATTATATGGATTTCTGCACAAATTGGTCATAAAATGTGATCTGATCTTCATCTAAGTCACAACAATAGTCAATCACAGTCTGCTTAAACAAATAACACATAAAGAATAAAATGTTACCATGTTTTTATTGAACACACCATGTAAACATTCACAGTGCTGGTGGAAAAAGTATGTGAACCCCTAGACTAATGACATCTCCAAGAGCTAATTGGAGTGAGGTGTCAGCCAACTGGAGTCCAATCAGTGAGATGAGATTGGAGGTGTTGGTTACAGCTGCCCTGCCCTATAAAAAACACACACCAGTTCTGGGTTTGCTTTTCACAAGAAGCATTGCCTGATGTGAATGATGCCTCACACAAAAGAGCTCTCAGAAGACCTACTATTAAGAATTGTTGACTTGCATAAAGCTGGAAAGGGTTATACAGTATCTCCAAAAGCCTTGCTGTTTATCAGTCCACGGTAAGACAAATTGTCTATAAATGGAGAAAGTTCAGCACTGCTGCTACTCTCCCTAGGAGTGGCCGTCCTGTAAAGATGAATGCAAGAGCACAGCGCAGACTGATCAATGAGGGGAAGAAGAATCCTAGAGTGTCAGCTAAAGATTTACAGAAGTCTCTGGCATATGCTAACATCCCTGTTAGCGAATCTACGATACGTAAAACACTAAACAAGAATGGATTTCATGGGAGGATACCACAGAGGAAGCCACTGCTGTCCAAAAAACAACATTGCTGCACGTTTACAGTTTGCACAAAAGCACCTGGATGTTCCACAGCAGTACTGGCAAAATATTCCGTGGACAGATGAAACCAAAGTTCAGTTGTTTGGAAGAAACACACAACACTATGTGCGGAGAAAAAGAGGCACAGCACACCAACATCAATACCTCATCCCAACTGTGAAGTATGGTGGTGGGGGCATCATGGTTTGGGGCTGCTTTGCTGTGTCAGGGCCTGGACGGATTGCTATCATCGAAGGAAATATGAATTCCCAAGTTTATCAAGACATTTTGCAGAGGAACTTAAGGCCATCTGTCCACCAGCTGAAGCTCAACAGAAGATGGGTGTTGCAAGAGGACAACGACCCAAAGCATAGAAATAAATCAACAACAGAATGGCTTAAAAAATAGAAAATATGCCTTCTGAAGTGGCCCAGTCAGAGTCCTGACCTCAACCCGATTGAGATGCTGTGGCATGACCTCAAGAAAGCGATTCACACCAGACATCCCAAGAATATTGCTGAACTGAAACAGTTCTGTAAAGAGGAATGGTCAAGAATTACTCCTGACCATTGTACACGTCTGATCTTCAACTACAGGAAAAGTTTGGTTGAAGTTATTGCTGCCAAAGGAGGTTTAACCAGTTATTAAATCCAAGGGTTCACATAATTTTTCCACCTGCACTGTGAATGTTTACATGCTGTGTTCAATAAAAACATGGTAACATTTAATTCTTTGTGTGTTATTAGTTTAAGCAGACTGTGATTGTCTATTGTTGTGACTTAGATGAAGATCAGATCACATTTTATGACCAATTTGTGCAGAAATCCATATCATTCCAAAGGGTTCACATACTTTTACTTGCAACTGTTTATGATACTCCATCTGACAGGGAAGCTGTGGAGACTCTGTTTTGGGATCTGTAAATTGGTGTGCTAAAGGATTGGAAGCTGCTTGCTGGAAAACAGGCAACTAAAGCCTGCTGTGGACGGCTGGGGGAAAGACTGCTAACCAGGGGAAGATTTTGTTTTATGGACATTGCATGATGTGAACAAACACCAAGACTGTGAACGGTCATCTTGTGTTTCCTTATGTGTGAATAAACACCGAACTGTTTAAGTTAAAGGCTTTGTGATTGCCTCTATACTGCCTCCGCTAGCCCGTCTACTAGAGCAAAACCCATCACTAGACATAAGAGAGATATCATGTGAGACTCTTACCTCTCCAGTTATCAAGGAGATGATCTCCAGGGTGAGGTCTAATATCTTTTTAGCCATGTGGTTTCTGTCCTTCTCCATCCTTGGTGGGTCATTGATAGAAAGGACCATTGTCTTTCAAAAGAAGAGCACTGAACGTAAAGAACCTGAGGGAAACAAGTAAGTGCAGGTTAGCAGGCACCGATGGATATATGAAGGCGGCATGGACTGCAGAGAGGGTCAGGCGTTAAGGGGTTAATAGTTTCAACCCACAGGCAGCTAGGTGAGGGTGGTATAGCCCGCAGGGGTGTTTTATGGCAGGAGTGGCAAAAGAACAGTGGTAAGGATTACACACCCTCCTGATCCCCCCCCCTCAGCTCTGATTGGGTGTAGTAATGGTTGGAGCTATGGGGTTTATAGGAATGTGAAAGGGGAGGGCCCGTCCTCTTCTCTACGGCAGCCAGGCAGCGTGTGATCCTGCAGGTATGGCCACAGAGCAGGAGTTTTTGGTTGCGCACACGGCACACTTACAAAATGAAGGGCCGGCCTTACTATCTCGCTTGCTGGCGGGATTACAGGCGCCCGATGTCCCCCAGCAGTCCCCTGCCCCCCTCCCCCCCCTGTTCAGCATCATGAGCGCGAGGGTGGCAGGCGTCCCGCACGTACTATCCGCCCACCCAATCGTCTCAGTCCCTCTTATTCACCCTTACCTCGCTCCAGGAGCCGATTTCAGAGTCGGGGAAGAGCTCTTGCTATCGCGCGTGGGTCGGCCAAGCCACAGCGCTTACGGCCGCACGTCCGCAGACCACTCCCCCACTCCAGTCTCTATTACCCAGCGCAGCCTGCGGCCACCGATCCCTGCTGTGGCGCGCTGCTCCCTTCCTCCTGCGCCGCTGTATAGCCCCCTGTCCCCTCAAGTTGTGGGGAATAAACCTAGCGAGCACTCCTCAGCAGGAGGAGGCTCTCACAAGTGAGCCGCAGGCAAGCGCTGTAGCACAAGAGTCCCTCCAGCAGAATGTGGCTGGGATGATTACTCACCCTCCAACTCATTGTGTGCCCCCTCCCCCTCCAGTGCCAGCTTCTATTGCCAGTTTGCCAGACTTAGCTGCTGCCCCTGCGGTAACGGCCCAGCCGCCTAGTACCCCCTCAGTCTCTGCACCTGCCCCACGTCTGGACTACTCACCTCAATCATCAGTGGATGGCCACGACCGCCGAGAAAGGCGCAGGTCGGTTTCTCATCGCTCCAGACGTTCCCGCCATGGTTCCAGAGCCTATAGACGGAGTCGCCGTTCTACACGCTCGAGGTCGGCTAGGTGGCGGTCACCTTCATCCTCTGAGCTCCTGTGGATCCAGCTCTGGCAGGCCAAGAACTCGTAGTAGGCGTGAACGCAGACGGTGGTCCAGCAGGTCATCCCGTCTGGTTGATGCAACCAGCGCCGTTCCAACGGCACCTCCTCAGGCGGCTTCAGTGGCTCCCCCACTGCCGAATGCGTCAACCGGTGAGTTCAATTTTACTGGAGCATGGGGTACTGGCACAGTTGCGAAAGGGTTAGTGTCCTCTCTTAAAGTTTTATTAGCCCAGTTAGACCCGAATTCTGTCCCGCAAGCACCTCTCATGCCTTCTCCCCCCGTTAAGCCCTGGGAAGGAGATCATAAAGAATCATTGTTTTATGGGCTGTCACCATTAGGAGCTCATCTAGACGAGGATACAAAGAATAAAATTTGGGCTAATCATTATGTTGACATTTGGTCATTAATTTCCGTGGATCAGCACACGGTCGACAAGGAGCGTCGTCCTAATGCTGAGAGGTTTGTGGACAGGAGACCTAAGGTAGCTCACACTATAGGCAACTGGATACATGCATTTGCAGTGTTAGGTTATACTATGGTTCAGCGGCACCCGGAGCGTGCGGCGGAGCTCTTCGTCTATATGGACTCCATTTATAGCGCTTTTAATTCACACGGTGGTTCCGCATGGTGGCGTTACGATGAGGAGTTCTACCGCCGCCTGGCTCTGACTCCGGAGATTGGTTGGGGGGTAAAGGCGGTTGACCTATGGCTTAGTCTCATGTTGGCGCAAAAATCTCAGCCCTTTTCCCCTTCGGCCGCTGCCTCCTCAGTAACTGGGCAGGGGGCGGTGGCCATGCGTAGACCTGGAGCCTGTTGGTTGTACAACGAGGGTCATTGCAAATTTTTCGCCCTCTGTAAGTATAAACATGAATGCTCCATCTGTGGCGGGGCGCACTCCGCGGTTCGTTGCCAGCGTACCCAACCTGGGCAGAATCCATTACCACCCGCTGGTGGGAAAGACACCAGTGAGCGTGTCCGCGATGTCCCCCTGGCTCGATCAATATCCCAATAGTCAGGCGGCGGCGCAGCTGCGTTTTGGTTTTGAGTTCGGGTTTTTTATCCCGTTTTTATTTTCTTCATTCCCTACGTTCGCAGACAATTTAAAATCGGCAAAGGTCAACCCCATACAACTGAAACAAAAAATTGAGAAGGAATTGGCATTAGGCAGAATAATGGGCCCGTTTGCTGCCCCTCCATTCAAGAACATTCGCATCTCCTCCCCCTTGGCCTCGTCCCAAAAAAGGAGCCAGGCTCCTTTCGATTGATTCACCATTTGTCCATCCCAAAAGGTGCGTCCGTGAATGACCGTATCCCTAAGGAAGAGGCCTCAGTGTTCTATGTGTTGTTTGATAGGGCTGTGTCACTAGTTAGACAAGAAGGAAAAGACGCTTTATTGGCCAAATCGGACATTGAAGCTGCTTTTCGATTGCTCCCAGTTCACCCTGATTGCTACCACCTCCTGGGTTTCATGGTAGACGGCTGTTATTATTATGACACTTGTTTGCCAATGGGTTGCTCCATTTCATGTCATTATTTTGATTTGTTTAGCACCTTCCTTGAATGGGTCATCCGTTTTGAGACTCGCTCCCAGGCGATCATCCACTACCTGGATGATTTCTTATTTGTGTCTCCCGGTAGTTCCGCTGGATGCCAATTCCTCCTCAATACCTTTTGTTTTTTCATTTCCTGTTTCGGTGTTCCCCTGTCAGAAGACAAGACGGTAGGTCCTGCCACGTCTTTTACAATTTTGGGTATCGAAATCGACACTTCCTTGAAGATTTTTCGCCTCCCTGCGGACAAATTAGACAAACTGTCAGGAATGATTTGGGGCTTTTTCGCCGTTAAATCTGTTACCCTCCGGCAAATGCAGTCATTGCTGGGCCTCCTGGTTTTTGCGTGCCGCATCATGCCTATAGCCCGTGTCTTCTCTCGGCGTTTGTCGTTATCTACATGCGGTATTAAAAAACCCAACCATCACATACGGTTAACCAAGCAGTTGAAGCTGGATTTAAAAGTCTGAATTTTTTGGCCCAGTACAATGGCCACACTTGCTACCAAGCCCTGGAGGTCACCGCGGCGGAGTTGTCATTGTTTACGGTTGCGGCGGGTTCCACCGGTTTCGGAGTCGTATTTGGCTGTGAGTGGTGTGCCTCTCCGTGGCCGGAACAATGGCACAATGCCGGCTTGTGCTCCAATATAACCCTCCTTGAGTTGTTTCCCATCATTGTAGCCATTAATCTATGGGGTCCCAAAGTCCAGAACAGACGATTATGTTTTTGGTCTGATAACATGGCGGTAGTTTATTGCATTAATAAATTGACCTCTTCATCTCCTCCGGTACTGTAATTATTGCGCCATTTGGTCCTCCGTTTTTTAGAATTCAACATCTGGTTCCGGGCTCGCCATGTACCGGGTGTTCAGAACTCCGTGGCTGATGCTCTTTCTCGCTTTCGTTGGCAGGAATTCAGGGACCTGTTGCCGGGAGCAATCCGAGGGCATTCTCTGCCCACAACACCTCTGGGAATTGCCAATCAGTGGTTGATGGCTATGGTACAGGCTTCGGTGACGCCAGCTAATTGGTCCGGACATGGTAAGGCATGGGCAGAATGGTGGGCGGTGGCAGTGGGTACTGCGAATGGGGATTTACCGGCTGCTTGCTTGGAAGTGACCATTTCATATCTATTGGGCTTGCGCGAGCAAGGGGTTACTTCAGTGATGGCGCAGCGGCGGCTAGGGGGAGTCGCTTTTCACCTTAAGTTGTGCGGCTGGCCGGATGTGACTAAGCATTTCTTAATCCGCCAGGCCATCAGAGGCTGGCTCAAGGAGCATGTCCGGTATGAATGTAGGCACCCAGTCTCCTATTCTTTATTAACGCGCCTCTGCGAGGTCCTTCCCTCTGTCTGTCCCTCATCCTATGAAGTTGTGCTGTTTAGGGCTGCTTTTTGTTTGGCCTTTTTTGCCGCACTTAGGATAGGGGAATTGGTGTCAACTTCTCGGGCCTGTCCAGGTGGCCTAGGCGCAGGCGAAGTGCTCCTTAGTGACTCGCCGGTCCGAGTCTTCATTCGGCGCTCCAAAACTGATGTTTTCGCGAGCGGCGCATGGATACCTCTACATAAAGTGGACGGCCCAGTCTGCCCTCATGCCGCGGTTTCTCAGTTATTGTGAACCCGAGCCCAAGGTGCCCCCTTCTCCATGCCGACGATAGTCCGCTTACTCGTTTTCAGTTTAGGTCTGTGTTCCGTCGCTGTTTGGCGGCACTGGGCCTCCCTGTGTCTGAGTTTGGTACGCACTCATTACGGATCGGGGCTGCCACGGAAACGGCTCGGGTAGGCCTGCCGGAGTCCGAGGTGCAACGGATCGGCAGATGGAGATCTGCCTGTTTTGCGTCTTACGTTCGTCCCCATTTATTGATTTAATTTTCTTTCAGGCGCGGTTCAACCCACCGTTTGTTTCATCGGCCATTCTTACATCTTCTGGGTGGCGACTTCCCACCCTGGTTGTTTTTTATGATTGATGGTTTCTTTTGTTTTACTGTTCTTTAGGATTATGTACTAAGTCACAGTGGAGGTCGGTGTGTTAAAAGGATGGAGAAGAAGGCGGACTTGCCCACAGAGGGATTCTGTTAATAAAGCTATGACCGATTCCCACCCAACCAAGAAGTGTCCGTGTGAGTTATTCCTAGATGCAACAGGTAGCAGATTGGTGTTTATGGGCTTATTTCTTGGCAGTCTAAGAGAGCACAGTCAGTGACTTGTAGGTCAGGGACGCATTGTAGATTAATCTGCCACACAGGCTATGGGCATTTCTCTGTTTGATTAACTTAAAGGAAGACTGTTTTACTATGTTATTTTATGTTTTCTTATTTGTAGATTATAACCTGGACCTACGGAGAATATAACTCATATAATCTGCTGATCTTCTGATTTGATATTCTTTTAATCTCACTACACTAAAAAGGAAGCATATGTGGATTTATCTTTCTACAATAATATGGAGATCTACTGGTCATTTTTGACTTGGGCATTTCTAATGTAATCTACTTACTTACATGTGTAATTTTATGTGTTTATATTTTGATTTATGTCCCTCATTATCCCCTCTCATTATCCCCTGATGAACCAATATTATTGAGGAAAAGTGTTGGGACCCAGAAGAAACCTCTGTCTACGTTCTTCGGTGCTGACCTACCTATCTGTGCCTGATGCCAGTCTGCCCATCATGTGGATTCGCGTGGCTTAGTGTAAAAAAACTGGAGCTGATATTCTCCCTCCTTGGTCTTTTCAAAAGTTAGTCATATGAAGGGAAATAAAAAAAATAAAACTAGTGTCTCCGGAAAGGCTGGTAGTAAACAAACAAAAATGGAAAATTGCAGGTTGCTGAAGGGGTTAATGTTTAGTAATACAATCAGCCCCTATACATGTCTATGGACACACAGGTATATAGATCCTTACACTATAGCGGTCTACACATCTGTATTATATAACTACAGATACACAGATAACTAGCGTTACCAGCGCTGTAAATAGTCATCTATGGGGGAAATAACCTGGGGGTTCTGATTAACCCCTTAATGATCTGATAGACCCTTTTTGGGTCAACTTGGGACTGTCCGGGTAGCCCCTGAGATATTTAAGCTGCCAACTCTGTTTGCCTAGACAGGCCATCCGCATTCCAGTTCAACTTGCCAGGCCGGCAGTGTATAGTGAAGTCGTATGGTTTTAGGGCTAGACTCCACCTGAAAAGACGAGCGTTATCCCCTGCAATCTGGCACTCGTTTTCGATAGCTGCATAACTGACCTCCCTGGGCAATAGTTTCCGGCTCAGATAGGCTACTGGGTGCTCCCCTCCGTCCTCTTCGACCTGGCTTAACACTGCCCCCAGTCCAAACATGGAAGCATCTGTGTGAACGATAAAATGTTTATTAGGATCAGGGGCGGCGAGAACAGGTGTATTTACAAGAGCTTGCTTCAGGGTTTGGAAAGCTGTCTCACACTCCGGCAACCACAGGACCTGTCGGGGTGAGTTTTTCTTTGTCAGGTCTGACAAGGTTTTAGCCAGGGCGCTATAGTCAGGGACAAAGCATCTATAGTAACCGGCTGTCCCTAAAAAAGCCATAACTTGTGTCTTGATACGGGGAGTGGGCCAATTGGCAACAGCCTCAATTTTAGCCAGCTCCGGTCGTTGTCTTCCACAACCTACCCTGTGTCCCAGATATTGAACTTCCGCCATACCAATGTGACACTTCTCGGGTTTCAAAGTCAAACCAGCTGCTCTGATCCTGTCCAATATGGCCCCTATGTGGACTAAGTGGGCTTCCCATGAATCGCTAAAAATGGCTATGTCATCCATGTAGGCACACGCAAAGTCCTGGAGCCCATCTAGGAGACGATCTACCATTCTTTGGAATGTAGCTGGGGCATTCTTCATCCCGAACAGCATGACCCTAAATTGATACAGGCCGAACAGGGTGACGAAGGCGGATTTCGGAACAGCATCCTCGACTAGGGGAATTTGCCAGTAGCCCGTGCATAAGTCCATAGTAGTCAGATACTTCCCCCTAGCGATGCGGTCCAGCACTTCGTCTACCCGGGGAATTGGGTAGGCGTCTGTAACCGTCTTATTATTTAGTCTCCATTAATCTACACAAAAGCCGGTCGTACCGTCCCGCTTTTGCACTAGTACCACCGGTGAGGCCCAAGGGCTTTCCGAATGCTCAATGACTCCCAAACAGAGAATCTCCTTCCCGGACCGCCTCGGGGATGCGGTAGGGGGTTTGCCTCAACGGAGCCTGGCCTGGGGTCTCTACCCTGTGGGTCACTAGTCTAGTGTATTCGGGCTCCTGAGAGAATGTGGCTTGTTTGGCTTTCAGAAGGGTGATCGCCTGTGTCCGCTCCTGTGGTCCCAGCCGTTCCCCCAAGTGTACCTACTCTATGGCCCTTTCTCTCTGGTCACTCCCTTGCAGATCAGGTAATGGTAAGTTATCCGTATCCTCAGATGCTGGGGCACATACGGCCTCCACTTCTTCCTCTCTCCCTTTGTACTGCTTGAGCATGTTGATGTGAAATGTGCGCTTCACATCCTCGTTCTCACAGCTGGCGACAGTGTACGTAGTGTCACATATCTTCCAAATAATCTGGTTTTAGTACCATAACCTTCTGTCCCAGTTTAAAACTACGGTGTGGGGCCTTCCGGTCATACCATACCCGCTGACGCTGCCTGAAGGTTCTTATGTACCATCTGCGTCAATGCCTCCATTCGGTCCCTCAATTCCAGCACATAGGGTACCACCAGGGTCCCTGTCGATTCTGTGGCCCCCTCCCAATGCTTCTTAATTAGATTTAGGGGTTCCCTCACTTGCCTCCAGTATAGCAGCTGGAAGGGCGAGAATCCCGTTGATTCCTGCGGCACCTCCCTATAAGCAAAGAGGAGGTGAGGCAGGAACCGTTCCCAGTCTCTGTAAGTGGCCTTGAACGTCTTTAGCATTTGATTGAGTTCCATTAAATCGCTCACAGAGACCGTTAATCTGGGGGTGATACGGGGAGCTCTTTAGGGGTTTTATCCCACAGATCTTCCTAGCTGACGTGTTACAGACGCTGTAAATTGGGTACCCTGGTCAGATAGAATTTCTCGTGGAAATCCTACTCTTGAGAATACCTTGACCAGGGCATCTCCTACTGTTTCAGCCTCAATATTGGGCACCGCTACTTCTTCGGGGTACCTATTGGCGTAATCCACTATGGTCAGGATGTAACGTTTACCGGAGTGGCTAGGTTGAGCCTATTAAATCCACCGCTACCCGACTAAAGGGTTCTTCAATTATGGGCATGGGGAGCATTTTGGCTCTAGGGTGGTCAGCGTATAAAGAAGAAATAGCGTGCTCATAAAAACGATACCTTTATTATAACTTAACGGTAAATTTTTGACGACATAGTTAAAAATAATGATACATCTGTGGCCAACCATGTGAATCATCATCACAACGGTGACCTCAGGTCCATTCATTTTGCGGCACTTGAGGTTGTCCCCATGCCGGCCAGGAGAGGTGACTGGGACCGGAGGATACTCCAGAAGGAAACTGAATGGATCTATCGTTTCCGGTCCCAGTCACCAGGAGGACTAAATGAAAGGCTTACGTATACCTGTTTCATTTAGCTGGTTTTCCTTTTTGGTTAACTTGACCTTTCCCCTGTTTTCTTACGAGAAGTACCACTAATTAATAGGGGCAGGACTATCATCTGCCCCTTATCTTACCTTGTTTCTCTTATGGGCCCCCCATACAGTCTTCGGATCCCATAAGGTTTGCGTGTGGCATCTAACTATAGCTACACTCTATATATGTCTCCCTCTTGTGATTATCAGACCGGTCTGTATATTTGTGACAGAATATACTAACGGAGCTTTATTGTGCATCTCTCTATACGTTATATATTTATCAATATATCCAGGTTACCTTTATAAATTATCATAATTATATACATCTCTGGATCTTCCACCTGTTGCGCTTCTATAAGCGCTCCAAGGACTGTAAAGGACGCATGTGCGATCTATCTTTAGCCTCATGCGTTCCAATTTGCGTTCCAGAGACCGGAAGTTACGCGAACACTTCCGGTATTATGCGTTCCATCATGCGTGCCATGTACCGGAAATGACACGTCGCAACTATGCCATGCGCTCCATTAACCGGAAATGCACAATACCGGCATCCGGAAGTGTCAGATGACACCAGTGCTTAAATACTGAGCACTGGCTTCTACAGACCGGCCACATCAGCTCCCCCCAACATCTGTGAAGTTAGACAGTGGGTCCCTCCTGATCAGTAAGTATATGACACAGAAACCCTGTGGACATTGTTTTAGTAGTCCTTATATCAATCCTTCTTTTACAGGCTATCTATCAACTGACAGGACTCAGTATCATCATATACTTCCCACTGACTGTATACAGGAGCTAAGTATAATTTCTTTATTTATCTTGTGTATCCTTTTTTTGCCCTACAAATTAGGGTTTGTCTACCACCCCCTGATGATCTGCCAGGCGCAGGTGAAACGCCTGGAAATATAATAAAATAGGGCAGTCAGAAAATGGCAACACAAAAACAAGATTTAATTCTGTTCAAAAATGCAAAGTAAAACTTAACAAAATTAAATATAATAGACATATTGGGTATCGCCGCATCCGTAACAACCTGCTCTATAGAAATATCCCATAATATGCCCCCTCAGGTAAATACTGAGCGATAAAAAAGTCTTTTGTACCCTAAAATGGTACCAATGAATACGTCACCTCATCCCATAAGAAATGAGCCCCCACATAATACAATCACTCAAAAAATAAAAACTAATGGCGCCCATAAACCAATTCATCAAAATCTGCGCTGCAAAAGCCATATAGCGCTCCTTCATTTCTGAGTCCTGCCATGTGCCCCACAGCCGTTTACCACCACATATGGGGTGTTGCCTTATTCAGGAGAAATTGGGTAACAAATTATGGAGTGCTTTTTCTCCTCTTACCTCTTGTTAAAATGAAAAATTTGGGACTAAAGCAATATTTTATTGGAAGAAATTAAACTTTTCATTTTCATAGCCAAGTGTTTTCAAATTCCGTAAAACACTTAGGGGGTCAAAGTGCTCAGTACCCCCCTTAATATATTATTTGAAGGGTGGAGTTTTCATTTTTTAGGGTTTCCACTGTAGGGGTACGTCAGGGTCTCTTCAAATACAAAATATTGCCCAAAAACCATTCTAGCAAAATCTGCCTTCAAAATCCATATGGCACTCCTTTTCTTCTTACCACTGACATGTGCCCTGACAGCAGTTTACTACCACATATGGGGTTTGCAAAATCAGAGTAATGCAGATTGAGGTTTAGTTTGCTGTTGACTCTTGCTGTGTTGCAAGAAAAAATTTACTAACATGAAAAATCTGCATAAAACATGAAATTTTTAAATATTGACTCCATTTTTCATTAATTCTTGTGGGACACCTAAAGGGTTAACAAAGTTTGTAACATCAGTTTTAAATAATTTGATTGAATAATTTAATTTTGTTGAAAATTTGAAAAATTGCTTCTAAACTTCTGACGTCCTAAAAAAATAAAATGACATTTACAAAATGATGCCAACATAAAGCAGACATATGGGGAATGATGACTAATAACTATTTTATGAGGCAATTTATTATCTGTCTTAAAAGTAGAGAAATTCCATTTTAGAAAATTGTGAATTTTTCAAAATTGTTTGTAAATTTGGGATTTTTTATGTATAAAGGAAAAATATATTGACTCAAATTTTGTACTGTCGTGAAGTACAATGTGTCACGAGAAAACAGTCTCAGAATGGCTGGATAAGTAAAAGTGTTACAAAGTTATCACCACATAAAGTGACACATGTCGGATTTGCAAAAAATGGCCCGGGGTAGAAAGGGTTAATAGACCTCGCTGTTGTCAGCCATGTTTCCATTACATTTCCTGGGAAAGAAATAACTGAAACCTGATGAAACCGACACAAACCGAGCGCAACTGACGCTCCGAACAACTCGTCCAGACAGAACAGAACTGAGGAGACGAGCCCTTATGTGTTACACGCTGGTTGCTGCGGTCATGGTGATACAACCACAGACAGAACTGATGGAACTTGTGTGTAAAACCATCCGTTTTCTCAGCTCCTGACACAATCCGTATCCCCCTGCTGGCTGGACCTGCTATATGTCACCTATAGAACCGCTCCATTCTAATAAACCCAGAACCAAGACCAATAACTGACCTGCAGATCTCACCTCCTGGGGCTGCAGGACCTGCGATGACGTCACACTGGTCACATGACAGGAAGTGCTGAACAGTGAAAACCACTACTGCTTTACTACTCCCCTCATGTGACTGATCACATGACCGTGACATCATCAAAGGTCCTGTAGGATAATGTCTAAACTCCATGCTTGGTAGAGACGAGGGTTGAGCGTATCGAGCTTCAGATTACTAATTTAATATGTTTTTAAAGAATCAGAAATGAAAACCGAATTAATTCACCAAAGTCTCACGTGACTTCAGGTGAAAAGATTGAAGTTATTGAACAAATTTACTTCAGATTGAGGATCCGAAGCTCGATTCCCTCAACACTAGAGAGACCTTCTGATGTCTGACCACAGCACATGGGATGGAGATATGACCCTTCTGCTACAGTCCACAGCTGCTTCAAACCCATGTGACTTCAGCATGTCATGTGACCCTGTAACGTCACAAGGTCCCTTGGATATAAGATCTACAGATAAGTTACTGTAGTCTCCTCCAATATACAGCAGAGACTAGAAGGAAATGGGTAAAACTGTTCCCCATGGTTCCCCCTCTCTCACACAGACCGCTCCCCATGGTTCCCCCTCTCTCACACAGACCGCTCTCCATGGTTCCCCTCTCACACAGACTGCTCCCCATGGTTCCCCCTCTCTCACACAGACCGCTCCCCATGGTTCCCCCTCTCTCACACAGACCGCTCCCCATGGTTCCTCATCTCTCGCACAGACCGCCCCCCATGGTTCCCCTCTCTCACACAGACCGCTCCCCATAGTTCCCCCTCTCTCACACAGACCGCTCCCCATGGTTCCCACTCTCTCACACAGACCGCTCCCCATGGTTCCCCCTCTCTCACACAGACCGCTCCCCATAGTTCCCCCTCTCTCACACAGACCGCTCCCCATGGTTCCCACTCTCTCACACAGACATCTCCCCATGGTTCCCCCTCTCTCACACAGACCGCTCCCCATGGTTCCTCCTCTCTCACACAGACCGCTCCCCATGGTTCCCCCTCTCTCACACAGACCACTCCCCATGGTTCCCCCTCTCTCACACAGACTGCTCCCCATGGTTCCCCCTCTCTCACACAGACCACTCCCCATGGTTCCCCCTCTCTCACACAGACCGCTCTCCATGGTTCCCCCTCTCTCACACAGACCGCTCCTCATGGTTCCCCCTCTCTCACACAGACCGCTCCCCATGGTTCCCCCTCTCTCACACAGACCGCTCCCCATGGTTCCCCCTCTCTCACACAGACCGCTCCCCATTGTTCCCCCTCTCTCACACAGATCGTTCCCTATGGTTCCCCCTCTCTCACACAGACCGCTCCCCATGGTTCCCTCTCTCTCACACAGACCGCTCCCCATGGTTCCCCCTCTCTCACACAGACCGCTCCCCATGGTTCCCCCTCTCTCTCACAGACTGCTCCCCATGGTTCCCCTCTCTCACACAGACCGCTCCCCATGGTTCCCCCTCTCTCACACAGACCGCTCCCCATGGTTCCCCCTCTCTCACACAGACTGCTCCCCATGCTTCCCCCTTTCTCACACAGACTGCTCCCCATGGTTCCCCCTCTTTCACACAGACTGCTCTCCATTGTTCCCCCTCTTTCACATAGACCGCTCCCCATGGTTCCCCTCTCTCACACAGACCGCACCCCATGATTCCCCCTCTCTCACACAGACCGCTCCCATGGTTCTTCCATGATATTTAGGAGACTAAACTGGCTCTTTGTCACGACCATGGTTATGGTCGTGACTCCTGATCCGCATGCGGTTGCCTGCGGTTTGTTTTTTGTCAATCACATGGTGAGGGCGGCTGGATTGTTGCCTCACATGTGGTTGCCGCTGGCAACATGTTTCTGCTTGACAGCTTGCTGCAATCTGCATGCAGTTACACCTGGCAACCTGTCTTTGTAGGTGTGCCTTTTTATATGTTTGGTGTGCACAAAGTTTGGGTGTGTGCACTGTGATAGTTTCCCTTCACTTGTGGCTGCCCGAGGTAACGTGTTGTATTCTGTACATTTGGTGGCAGTGTCTCGGCCTTCTGGCTGACTCCCAGGACACGGTTGCCACGCATGTCGTTGCCTGCGGTAACAGCTGCAGTGTGATAAGGGTTTGTACATTTCCCCTGTATGTGGCTGTTTTCCCTTGCCTGGTCTAGGAAGGGTTAAATCCCTTCTGTGTATGTGAACACTGGGTGTGTCTGTGTGGGTGTGGCTACTGGGCCTATATAGCCTCTGCTGAGAGCAGTAGTCAGAGAGGTACTTCAGCCATGGTCTGCTGGAGTCATCCTCCTATTTTTATACCACCTGCCAGTGAGGGCCACCCTTGTGGTCATAAGCAAATGTTGTTATGTGATGTTAAGTTTATGTTTATGTGGTGTCTGTTATTATTGCAGCTATGGTTCTGGCTTCCTGTGTGTTTGTGTGTGTGCTGTGTCCTTTTGTCTGTGTGTGGACTCCAGCACTTGTGTCCAGAGATCCAGTCAGTGTGTCTGTGGCAGGTAGGGGTGGAAGTCTTTCACTCTCCTGGCATATCCAGTCTGTTTATGTTTATATCCCCTTGCAGCTCGGCCAGTTTAGACTCCTGTTTCTCCGCATCCAGGAGGAACAGGTGGTCTACCCAGCTCCTACTTCAGGGATCGGCGGAGGGTCAGTAGGGATCCGAGGTTTCGGAGCATGAGCCCTCCTACCATAAAGGTCGGCTCATGCAGCTAGGAGTCAGGGTCAGATAAGGGATGCGTTAGGAGGTGACCTGCTCCCTAATTCTGTGGTCCTGGCCAAGCAGCCGACTAACATCTCGTGGCATCGCACGGCTGAGGGTTTTCCCCATCCTCAGCTGTGACACTCTTGCAGCTTCTGCTGCTTGTGGCAATGAAGATGGCCTCCCTTTCATACACACTGGTGGCAGGAATCTGCATCAAGCTGCTTATACAGTGTTTCCTGGTAATAAGGTAATTTTGCCTACCTCTCTGCAGGAGGAAAACATTCCCCATTTTGCTTTGGTAACGAGGATCTAAAAGCATGGCTATCAAGTAATCATCAGACTGCTTTATGTCAATGATATGCCTGTCAGTACGCAACAAGCAAGATTACAGCTCGCCCATTCTGGCCAGCGTGCCCAAGGACCCAGTTCTTTCTAGCTCTGCCCCCACTGAGATGATTGTGTGTGTGGTCAGTGTCATCATCATTATCATCCTCCTGCTACTACACTTCCGACTTCTCCTCCAGTGGCAGTTCCTCACCATCCTCCATGAGGTTTTCTTCTTGTGGGACTCCAACAGCTACAGGGCAGGCATCAAGATGTATTAGCTGTTCTTCTTCCACCATCGTCCCCTGCTAGGTGAGCATATGTTCTAGGAGAAATTTAATTCTATGTTTATCACATGCAGTATGCAGGGAGCATGCGCTCTTTCCCCCAGGTTCAGCATGGCCACTATTCTGTGGCTATAGTCGCTGACCACCTTGTCCAGTTGGAGGTGGCAGAGAGACAGCCAGTAGGATGTTAGCTGCTTAATGCACTTTAGCAAGTGATCGGCTGTGCAGCCACAACACTGCATGGCAACACCTGACTTTACATATGTGATAGGAGGGAGGGGGAGTGGGAGCGACACTCTTCTCTGTGGTTGTTGGGTAAAAGATGTGAGAGTGGTGAGGCCATTGTCAGTAAAATATTTATATGATCAGTATAACCTGAGTGATCATATTGAATACACACACACATATATACAGTACAGACCAAAAGTTTGGACACACCTTCTCATTCAAAGAGTTTTCTTTTTTTTCATGACTATGAAGGCATCAAAACTATGAATTAACACATGTGGAATTATATACATAACAAAAAAGTGTGAAACAACTGAAAATATGTCATATTCTAGGTTCTTCAAAGTAGCCACCTTTTGCTTTGATTACTGCTTTGCACACTCTTGGCATTCGCTTGATGAGCTTCAAGAGGTAGTCACCTGAAATGGTCTTCCAACAGTCTTGAAGGAGTTCCCAGAGATACTTAGCACTTGTTGGCCCTTTTGCCTTCACTCTGCGGTCCAGCTCACCCCAAACCATCTCGATTGGGTTCAGGTCCGGTGAATGTGGAGGCTAGGTCATCTGGCGCAGCACCCCATCACTCTCCTTCATGGTCAAATAGCCCTTACTTTCAAAGTTTTCCCAATTTTTCGGCTGACTGACTGACCTTCATTTCTTAAAGTAATGATGGCCACTCGTTTTTCTTTACTTAGCTGCTTTTTTCTTGCCATAATACAAATTCTAACAGTCTCTTCAGTAGGACTATCAGCTGTGTATCCACCTGACTTCTCCTCAACGCAACTGATGGTCCCAACCCCATTTATAAGGCAAGAAATCCCACTTATTAAACCTCAGAGGGCACACCTGTGAAGTGAAAACCATTTCAGGTGACTACCTCTTGAAGCTCATCAAGAGATTGCCAAGAGTGTGCAAAGCAGTAATCAAAGCAAAAGGTGGCTACTTTGAAGAACCTAGAATATGACATATTTTCAGTTGTTTCACACTTGTTTGTTATGTATATAATTCCACATGTGTTAATTCATAGTTTTGATGCCTTCAGTGTGAATCTACAATTTTCATAGTCATGAAAATAAAGAAAACTCTTTGAAAGAGAAGGTGTGTCCAAACTTTTGGTCTGTACTGTATATATATATTCATATTTGTGATAATAGATATGTACTTTGTGAGGATTATCATTATTTCAATCTTGTATAATGCTTTGGCCTTTTAGCACACTACGCTTCAAGGCCATCTGTATTTTTGCCTGTCTGAATATTTGTGAGGAAAAGGGAGCATTTTATCCTATTTAGAAATGATAATACAAAGGTTGAGAAATATGTGGTGTGAGCAGATATATATCAAGTTCTCATGCGTCCCAGGAAATGTTTTTCTAGTCATTAATTGTCTACGCGTCCAAATTGAATCCAAGTTTGGAGAAATTGAACCTTTACTTAGATTTTGTTGCCAATATGCTATCACGTGCAATTATGTAATATCCCATGTATTATTTCAAGTACTGTAAACGCCTTAAAACACCCAGTTACTCCCATTATCAGAGGGGTATATTAATAAAGATATTTGGGGTGGTCCCCAGATCTCCTCAGACACAACTATTGTGATTGTGTCTCTGTGTCGGCCGACTTAACTATTTAAATTACTTTGAACCTGAAAATTGAACTACTCTCACAGCTGGAGGCCCCAGCAAGATATCCAGCCTTGCTTGTTTGGGACGGAACCACAGGGGAGCGGGCACCCACGGGTCCAGGAACGCTAATCCTAGGTAAGTGAGCCATTGTCTTACTACTTTCCGGAAGCTGTGGATCAGTCCAGCTTGCCAGGTTCAGGTAGACCTTCAGGTAGATTATAATTGATTCATGTCAATATTTTTGACTGATTTGAAATCTCATTGTATTGTTATTGTGTATATGATTGTACTACTAACTTGCACAAACTGTAGAAGGCGTGTGATTGATGATGTGAATTTTGTCTTGTCATCCTGTTTCCTGTGAAGGATTAGCTGTTTACAGTGACTCTTTACAGGGGAGTGAATGAAGTGGCCACTTCTGGCAACAGAAGAGGTCCTCGTGAGTCCGGATAGGGCTCCTGCAGTTCCCAGTGTGAACAACCCAAGAAGGGGGCATTGGTTCAGGAGTGAGTCTGTGTTGTTTGTCTAAAATATGCTGTTAAAACCTCTGCTCGCATTAACTTAGAGGGTTAAGTGTTGAGGAGGCATGGACACCCTCCCTATGCTGTGACGGATCCCAGAACAGGCAGAATAAGTGTGTCCTTGTAAAATACTAACTCTCTATCCAGTGACTAAGAGCTGCAGTACACAATAACGTGGATACTGACTATTTATTGTGTTGACAGCCGGTTTACTGCATGGTTGACTACTTAGATGAGACATGATCCCCTTTATAAAGCAAAGGAAGAAGACAGTCAAGTACGTGTTTTGGATAAGGAGGCCGATTGGTACAAACGAGGTGTGAAGGAGGCCAGCTACGTAAAAATGGAGAAGCTAAGCTTGAATAGAGGTGGGGGGGGGGGGGGGGGGTTAGACATCTATTGTCTGCCACATACAATGCTGTCTTGACACCTTATTCAGGGAGGTCATTGTCATCTACTGACTCCAATTAGGATAATGGAATCAACACCTTTGACCCCATGCTGGGTATAATGACCTCTGACCACATGCTGGGTATAATTACCAGATGTTGATTCAGTTACATATTTATTCCCAGAGAATTCTTGTACAGTCACTCAGAATTGAGAAAGCTCGTTGGAAGAACGAGTGAAACTGTCACCGCCAGCTCTGTGAGAAGATCTGGCAGACGTTCTTCTCTACCTGTTGTATGATGTTCTTTGTTTTGGTTTCACTTTCTATCTCCTTTCCTTCTCCCAGCTGTCATCTATTTGCACTGATTGTCTCCGTTTATATTCCCTCCCATACTGCCTCACTTTGCGGTTTATACTTCTTCCTGGATTGTGTTCACTGCTGGAGGCTCCTGCTCCTGATTCCTCAGATAAGTCTGTTTCCTTTTATTTGTGTTTTCTTGCTGGCTTGATTGTAGGTGACCCTGACTCCGTCCGTATTAAGTGCAGGGAGCCGGTGGTCGTGTCCCCTCACTATTGTAGGGTTTTCAGGTGTCACATAGTATAAGGTACGTGGGCATGCATTTGTCTACCATTAAGACCTTTGCATGGGCATAGCAGTCAGGGAGAGCTCTAGGGGTTTTATAGGGCTCACCCATATGCTCCTTAGTTTGGGATCAAGCCAGTCGGATGTTTATTTATAAAGTTCAAGCTTTCTGCAACACCATCCGTGACATTATAATCCGCCATAACCGTCTTAAGCATGGATCCGGTTTCAGCCTTGATTGACCGCATGCAAGGTCTTTCACTGGAGGTAGCAGATCTCCGTAAAACTGTGTCTCAGTTTCAGGTGACCGGTTCTGCTTGCGTTCATGGAGTTTGTTCTGAGCCTAAGATCTCGCTTCCGGATACGTTCTCCGGGGGTAGTGAGAATTTTGTTTGCTTTAGAGAGGCTTGCAAACTCCATTTTTGCCTACTTTCCCATTCCTCTGGTGATGAGGAGCAGAGGGTGGGGATCATCATCTCGCTGCTCAGGGATAACGCTCAGTCTTGGGCCTTTCCGCTGCCGGTCGGGGCACGGCCCCTCCGATCGGTGGATTAATTTTTTGTAGCCCTGGGACAGATATATGATGACCCGGATCGTATTGCTCTGGCTGAATCTAAACTGCGTCTTTTATGCCAGGGTAAACAGTCCGCAGAGATATATTGTTCAGAATTTCGGAGATGGGCAGCTGATACTAGTTGGAATGATTCTGCACTCAGAAGTCAATTTTGCCATAGTCTTTTGGAAAGATTGAAAGATGCATTTGCTTTTCATGAGAGACCAGCCTCGTTAGAATCTGCCATGTCTCTAGCTGTTCGTATTGACAGGCGTCTTAGAGAGAGAGAGGAGACTTCTCCTTCCTGTCATATTCAGTCCAAGGACAGTGGGGTTGTCTCATTCAGTGCGCAGGGGTCTCAGTCTCTCTCAATCCCCTCTGTTTCTGTTGTGGGGGTATAAATCATTTGGCTAATGTTTGCCCCACTAGGAGATTCATGGAGTTTTCTGAGGGTAAAAAAAATAAAAAAAATAAAAAATAAAAAAAAACTCTAAAAACTTTCCATTTGCTACTATTGGCAAGGTTGATGCGGAAATTGAAGGTTTGCCATTTACTTGTAGTTCCCGTTTTCTCCTACCTGCCAGGGTGGCGCTAGACAGCAAGAACATTGTTTGTGAGATTTTTGTAGATAGTGGAGCAGCTGTCAATCTCATTGATAATCAATTTGCAATAACGCATGGTTTCCAGGTATGCATTTTGGAAAAGGATATACCTGTTTTTGCTATCGATTCGGCTCCACTTTCTCAAAGATTGTTAAAGGGCATAGTTCCAAATATCCGTTTGACTTTGGGTGACGCTCATGTTGAGGATATGTCATGTTTCGTCTTAAGCGGATTACCTACTCCTCTAGTGTTGGGGCTACCCTGGCTCACTAAACATAACCCCACCATTGATTGGCAAGCAAGGCAAATAAATGGTTGGAGTGAGTTTTCCAGAGAGAATTGCCTCATGGCGTCTCTTTCAGAGATTTCTACCAAGACTGTGCCCTCTTTTCTCTCAGAATTTTCGGATGTGTTTTCCGAGAGTGGTGTCCAGGAGTTGCCCCCACACCGGGAGTAGGACTGCCCTATTAATCTCATCCCAGGCGCCAAACTGCCAAAATCACGTTTATACAATCTCTCCTAACCTGAAAGAGTCGCTATGCGTACTTATATCTCTGAGAGCCTGAGAAAGGGACACATCCGACCCTCGAAGTCACCTGTTGCTGCTGTTTTTTTTTTTTTTGTTAAGAAAAAAGATGGTTCTTTAAGACCTTGTCTGAATTTCAGGGAGCTGAACCGTATCATGGTTCGTGACCCATATCCGCTTCCTCTGATCCTGGACCTGTTTAACCAGATTGTTGGGGCTAAGGTTTTTTCTAAGTTGGATTTAAGAGGGGCATACAACCTAGTCAGGGTCAGAGAAGGGGACGAATGGAAGACGGCCTTCAATACCCCTGAGGGTCATTTCGAGAATTTGGTTATGCCCTTTGGTTTGATGAATGCTCCGGCCGTCTTCCAACATTTTGTGAACAGCATTTTTCATCATTTAATGGGGAAATTTGTACTGGTGTATATGGATGACATTTTGATTTTTTCTCCTGATTTCAAAACTCATCGGGACCACCTACGTCAGGTCTTGCTGATTCTGCGGGATAATAAATTGTACGTTAAACTGGAAAAATGTGTGTTTGCGGCTCCGGAGATTCAATTTCTTGGTTTTCTTCTCTCCGCTTCTGGTTTTCTCATGGATACTGAGAAGGTCCGCGCTGTGCTTGATTGGGAGCTTCCTGAGAATCAAAAGGCGCTGATGTGATTTTTGGGTTTTGCCAATTATTACAGAAAGTTCATTTTGAATTATTCCTCTGTTGTTAAGCCACTCACTGATATGACTAAAAAGGGGTTAGATTTTTCTTTGTGGTCGGTAGATGCGCTTAAAGCCTTTTCTACTATCAAAGAGAGTTTTGCTTCCGCTCCCATTTTGGTACAACCTGATGTCTCTCTACCTTTTATTGTTGAGGTGGAAGCTTCTGAGGTGGGTGTGGGTGCAGTCTTATCTCAGGCTCCCTCTCCTGCCAAATGGCAACCGTGTGCCTTTTTCTCAAGAAAACTCTCCTCTGCAGAGAGAAATTATGATGTGGGAGATAGGGAGTTGTTGACCATCAAATTAGCTTTTGAGGAATGGGGCAATTGGTTAGAGGGAGCCAGACACCCTATTTATTACCGTGTTTACAGACCATAAGAATCTGGCCTACTTGGAATCAGCCAAGCGTCTGAACCCGAGACAGGCTGGATGGTCTTTGTTCTTTTCTAGGTTTAATTTTGTTGTTACGTTCCGCCCTGGGGTTAAAAATGTGAAGGCAGATGCCCTGTCACGTTGTTTTCCGGGGGGGGGGGGAACTTTGAAGACCCGGGTCCCATTTTGGCTGAAGGGGTGGTCGTCTCTGCTCTTTATCCTGATTTGGAGGCAGAGGTTCAGGCAGCCCAGGCAGAGGCTCCTGATCTTTGTCCCCCTGAGAGGTTGTTTGTGCCTCTCGCTTTACGACACAAGGTTTTTTAGGAGCACCACGATACTGTCCTTGCTGGGCACCCGGGGAGCAGAGCCATCGTGGATCTCATTGCTCGGAGATTCTGGTGGCCGGCTCTTCGTAAGACGGTTGAGGGTTTTGTGGCAGCCTGCGAGACCTGCGCTCGTGCCAAGGTCCCTCATTCACGGCCATCGGGTTCTCTCCTCCCATTACCCATTCCTTCCCGTCCTTGGACGCATCTGTCCATCGACTTCATTACAGACCTGCCTCGTTCCTCGGGGAAGACTGTGATTCTGGTAGTAGTGGACCGTTTTAGCAAAATGGCGCATTTCATTCCCTTTCCTGGGTTACCCAATGCTAAGACGCTGGCGCAAGTATTTGTCGATCACATTGTTAAATTGCATGGCATTCCTTCAGACATCGTTTCTGATAGGGGCACGCAGTTTTTTTTCAAGATTCTGGAAGGCCTTCTGTTCTCGCTTGGGGGTTCGGTTGTCGTTCTCTTCTGCTTTTCACCCGCAGTCTAATGGTCAGACCGAAGGCGTCAATCAGAATCTGGAGACATATCTGTGCTGTTTTATGGCAGAAAATCAGGAGGATTGCTGTTCTTTTTTGTCCCTTGCTGAGTTTGCTTTAAATAACCGTCGCCAGGAGTCCTCTGATAAGTCACCATTTTTTGGTGCATATGGGTTTCATCCGCAGTTTGGGACATTATCTGGAGAGGGGTCTTCTGGTTTACCTGATGAGGAGAGATTTTCCTCGTCTTTGTCATTTATTTGGCAAAAGATTCAGGGTAATCTGAAGAGGATGAGTGAGAGATATAAGTGTGTGGCGGGTAAGAGACGTGTGCCTGGTCCGGACCTGAATGTGGGTGATCTGGTGTGGTTGTCTACAAAGAATATCAAACTGAAGGTTCCCTCCTGGAAGTTGGGTCCTAGGTTTATTGGGCCTTACAAGATCTTGTCGGTCATCAATCCCGTTGCCTTCCGTCTTGATCTTCCTCAGACTTGGAAGATCCATAATGTTTTTCACAGGTCCCTATTAAAACCTTATGTCCAACCCACTGTACCCTCCTCTTTGCCTCCTCCTCTGATTGTTGTTGATGGTAATCTTGAATTTCAGGTATCTAGGATTGTGGATTCTCGCATTATCCGTGGTTCTCTTCAGTACCTCGTTCATTGGGAGGGTTATGGTCCTGAGGAGAGGATGTGGGTCCCAGTGGCGGACATGAAGGCCACTCGTCTCATCAGGGCTTTCCATAGGTCTAATCCTGAGAAGGTGGGCTCTGAGTGTCCGGAGTCCACCTGTAGAGGGAGGGGTACTGTCACCGCCAGCTCTCTGAGAAGGTCTGGCAGACGTTCTTCTGTACCTCTTGCATGATGTTCTTTGTTTTGGTTTCACTTTGTCATCTCCTTTCCTTCTCCCAGCTGTCACCTATTTACACTAATTTCCTCCCTTTATATTTCCTCCCATACTGCCTCACTTTGCGGTTTATACTACTTCCTGGATTGTGTTCACTGCTGGGGCTGCTGCTGCTGATGATGATTCCTCAAGATAAGTCTTTTTCCTTTATTTGTGTTTCCTTGCTGGCTTGATTCTAGGTGACTCTGACTCCGTCCGTATTAAGTGCAGGGAGCTGGTGGTCGTGTCCCCTCACTATTATAGGGTTTTCAGGTGTCACATAGGATAAGGTACGTGGGCATGCAATCGTCTACCATAAAGATCTTTGCATGGGCATAGCAGTCAGGGAGAGCTCTAGGGGTTTTATAGGGCTCACCCATATGCTCCTTAGTTTGGGATCAAGCCAGTCGGATGTTTATTTATAAGTTCCAGCTTTCTGCAACACCATCCGTGACAATGTGGTAATAACTTTAAAACGCTTTTACTTATCCAGGCCATTCTGAGATTGTTTTCTCGTCACATATTGTACTTCAAGACAATGGTAAAATGGAGTCCAAAAATTTCATTTTTATTTATTAAAAAATACCAGATTTAAAAAAAAATAATTTCAATTTCCCTAAATACCTTCAAAAATAGTACTTTATGTTTGAATCATTTTGAAAATGACATTTTACTTTTTGCGGATGTTAGAAGGCTTAGAAGTTTAGAACATTTCCAAACCCCAATTTTTTCAGGACCAGTTCAGTTATGAAGTCACTTTCTGGGACTTACATATTAGAAACCACCCATAAATCACCCCACTTTATAAACTACACCCCTCAAGCGATTCAAAACTGATTTTACAAACTTTGTTAACCCTTTAGGTGCCACACAAGAGTTAAATAAATATAAGAATGAAAACACTCCATATGTGCTCAAAAAATGATGTATGGCCGGGCGGCGGGCTTCAGAGTGGAAGGAGCACCATATGGCGGTTAGGAGAGAAGATTTAGCTGGAATGGTAATTGGGAGCTATGTCACATATGAAGACACTCAGGTGTGGCCCTAGAGTGGAAACCCCAAAAAGTGGCCCCATTCAGGAAACTACACCCCCGTACAAACATTTTAAGTGTGGAAAGGGTACTTTTTACCAAACAGGTGTCTCACAGAAGGCAGAAATAGAGAGAGGATTTCAAAGCAGACTAGCAGACCCCAATTTTTCACTTTCACAAGGGGTTAAAGGACAAAATGCACCCCAGTATATGTTCCCTATTTTGCGAACACCCCATATGTGCTCGTAGCCTGCTGTATTGGCGCACAGCAGGCCTCTAGAGGCAAAGTGCAAAATATGGTTTTTGCTGGCCTGAATTGATTGGCAGACATGGATTTTAGCTGCCATTCAAATCGCTTCCGGGCCATGGTGTGACTGTAAATTGGAGTCTGGTACAAAATGTCCGAACTCCAATATTGCCTAACGTTTGGCTTCTTTACTACGCCCATATGCACCACGAGTCCCCAAAACTTCTTCATCTGCATCTACTGGGGTCCAACCTAGGGGTCTAGCGTATGGTGAACTAGGGTTCGGAGCAATAAATTGCTTCAGAGAAGAAGATTTTGTAAAAATCTAGCTCAGTGAAGCCCGCACAATCTATCAGAATTCCTGAGTGGACCACAAACTCAGGAATTTGGGGCTGATAATTCTCAGGGGGTGAGGTCCATGGGGGCTGCATCGGCTGCTACCCTGGGACACCTTCTAGAGGGTCCCTCATCAGCGGATGATGATGATCAGGAGGTAGAGAAGTAGAGGAAAGTGGCATCCTCTTCTCCCTCACTGGCAGACTCGGTATCGGAGGCAAGCATGGCGTATGCCTCTTCAGCTGAGTATAGTCGTTGGGACATTTTATATTTTATTAGTGTGACACGTGTGAAACGTGTAAACCTTTATTTAGTGTGAGGTATGTGTATGTAGTGTTTTCACACGTGAAGAGGTTTGTAATAAATTAGAAATTAAATTTAGAAGAAAAGTTGTAAAAAAAAAAACTTTTCTGCAAAAAAAAAACTATAAAACTTGCAGCGCAAACTGAGCAGACGCGATCAGTAATGGACACTACTGATCGGTGCTCAGTGGTTGCAAAATGCACGTACGCAGATGGTGCGTTCGTGCAAAAATCTTAACGGACACTAACTGAAATTGAGCTAGATATATATATAACTAACTACCACTAACTGCAGTTATTTTTTCACACACAAATGTAAAAAAAAAAAAAATCAAATGTGCAGATGCTACTGAGCACAGTACTGATTGGCTAAAAATTTCACATATACATATATATATGTATATATATATCTCTATATATATTTATATAAAGCCAGGGGCGGACTGACCGGTCGGGCACTTCGGACATGGTCCGAGGGCCCGGCCGGGATGGGGGCCCACCGCAGAATAACAATGTGTTATGCTGGCCTGGTAATGGTGGTAATGGCAGCGGGGCCCGGTGCACTCACTGTATTCTATCGCACCGGGCCCCGCTCACTGTAATACCATAGGCGTGCGCACGGGGTGTGCCGGGTGTGCCTGGGCACACCCTAATCACACCCCTGTGCTCCGCCTCCTGCACTGCCAGCCTCCCCGCACTAGTGTCCGACCGCACAGCTGCTTCATCATGTCAGAGAGTGTGACATACTACATACTGCTGGATGCTGTCTCATCTGTTGTGTAATCCAGTCCAGACTCCACCCCCACTGCTCCGCTGTGCTGTGCTCCGCCTCCTTGTCTCAGTCTCCCGGCGTCGTAACGTCACTCACTCCGACGTCACGCGCCTGCTCCTCCTGCTTCTAAAGTGGGAGGAGCATGCGCGTGCGGCGTGACGGAGTGAGTGACGTCACGTTACGCTGCCGCCGGCTGCCTATTTTGAATGTGAAGAGCGGGAGCCTGCCTGCCCGCCCGCGCCCTGTGTGCCTAACTGCCCATGCCCAGTAGGCCAGAAGTGAATGGATTCTGATCTTCTTTTGTGCACTGCCAGCAGTATAGTGCTGCATAGTAGTTTCCTAATGCACTTTTTCTTCGTTTAGCCGCATTTAGCCTCCTTGAGAAATAAATGTTTTATTCAGTCGCTGCCCGTGCTTCAAGTCAGGTTTGAAGTCAAGGGGGCAGCGGCCTAGGCGTCTCCAATCCTGCTCTCCCGCCTTTATTGACACGCTGGATCTCAGTGCCGGGACAGCGCTCCCAGCCCGCATGCGCAGTAAAGGGCTGCTGTAGCCTTTAGCGCAATCCCGGCTCGTACACTCAGCCGGCTTCAGTTTCGCTACTGTGCATGCGCCCGGCATCTTCTGTAACTGCGCTAGTATTTAAGGCTGGCGGGCGCATGCGCAGTAGCGAAACTGAAGCCGGCTGAGTGTACGAGCCGGAGCCGGGATTGCGCTACAGGCTACAGCAGCCCTTTACTGCGCATGCGGGCTGGGAGCGCGGTCCCGGCACTGAGATCCAGCGTGTCAATAAAGGCGGGGAGAGCAGGATTGGAGACGCCTAGGCCGCTGCCCCCTTGACTTCAAACCTGACTTGAAGCACGGGGCAGCAACTGAATAAAACATTGATTTCTCAAGGAGGCTAAATGCGGCTAAACGAAGAAAAAGTGCATTAGGAAACTACTTTGCAGCACTATAAGGTACTATTAACAGCTTAATAAGCGATTTTTTAGTGACAGGTTCCCTTTAAACTCACTTACATAAGGAACACGGGGTCCGTCTTACAATAGTTGCCGGCCTCCACCTCCTGTGGATGATCATGACACATATAGCACAAGATGCTGGCGCTGCTATATATGTGTGTCATCCACAGTTCCCCCCCGGCCCCCCATAACAGTGTCATCCACAGATACCCCCCCCGCATCTGTGTCAGATTCCACACAGATAATCATGTCTGCTACTGAGTTTGTGAGTACAGAGAGGGAGAGGATCGCAGAGGATTTCTCTTGTTCTTGTTCACATATGAAAATTAGTATTACAGTGAATGGGGCCCGGTGTAATAGAATACAGTGACTGCATCGGGCCCCGCTGCCATTACAACACCAGATGCCGGCCCCAGACCCTGTATTGGGGGTCATTCACTCACAGGGACACTGTTATGGGGCTATCTGTGGATGACACATATATAGCATAAGGTGCTATATATGTGTCACCCACAGAGCCCCCACGACAGTGCCATCCACAGAGCCCCCACGACAGTGCCATCCACAGAGCCCCCACGACAGTGCCATCCACAGAGCCCCCACGACAGTGCCATCCACAGACCACCATTAGTTCAAAACCCACCAAAAGCACACCTTTTGGTTCAAAATATTCTTTTAATTTGGCTATTCCCCACCCCTCTTGTAATTGTTCCGCTACTTGTGAGCTGCGCGGGAATGAGTTCAGTCACTTCGGTGCGCAATCCCGTCCTGCAGCGCGTGATCCCGCGAGACCCGCCGCTGTAGGTCACGGGTCTCGCTGGATCACGTGCCGAAGTGACTGAACTCATGCCCACGTAGCCCGCAAGTAGCAGATCAGTGGAACAAGTACAAGGTGGAGGGGACTGTTTCTAACAGAGGCTCACTAATGGACGCTGAGATTAGATCACCCCATACGAAAGCATTGAATCAATGCTTTCCTATGGGGAAAAGTCTGACCCTGGAGGTCATCATGCAGAGTGTGAGGATGTCCAGCGTCAGATACCGGACCAAAGGTCTGTTTTACTCCAGGAAGCCCTCAGGTGGCTGCCAGCGACTAGAGGCCGACTTATTGCTGGAACGTAAACAATGCAGTTTCTCTAGAACATTGCAGCTCGATTTGCAAAAGGGACACTGTACCCAGATCACATCAATGAGCTGAAGTGGTCTGGGTGCTTTTTGTGTCACTTTAACTTTGAAATCTTATTAAAGATTGTGTAGGGTGGGGCTTGCAGCAGAACATGGGTGGGGCCTGTAAGGGGGCCCTTGATTTATTTTGCCCGGGAGCCCTGAGGGTTCTCAGTCGGCCCCTGTATAAAGCCCTAACTACCAGTTCTTTAAAAAATTAAAATTGCCCAAAAAAATCAGCACAAATAATCTGCAGGTGCTGATCAGGCAGGTACGCAATGAAAAGCACTTGGCAGTCACAGCTCGCACGCAGAAAAAGTGATGCAGAGCTGGAAAATGGTAAAAAAATGTAATACCAAGAAAAGTGCACGGACCAAATGGTGTCCGTAAAAAAAGGATGAGGGGGAAGGGGGGTGGGAAGGGATCTGGAACAGCTGCAACTGAAAAAAAAAATCTGTGCAGCTATTCCAGATGTTGTTCTTCTTTCTTCTTTTCAGCAGCAAAGGGTTAAATTCGTAGTGGTGGTACAGCACAAGTCCCAGCAAGCCACAGCAGCACAGAACCTCTCTGCACGCAGTCACCAGCTAGAATGGCTGCTTGCGTGGAAGTTCAGCCTCTTCCAGTGCAGCTATAGCGCTGCCATTGGCTGAAGCTTTGTTCCAGCCAATCGCAGCGCTGGCAGGGGACCCAAAACACTGGTGTCCCCTGCCTCACCTCGGATGTGACTGGTGCTGATCGAGCACCGAGTGATCAGCTCGGCGCTCAAGGCAGACCTAGGAGCAAAGAGCTTCCCAGCTAGCAAAGCCGCCCTGGGAACAAGGCCAAACACAGATCCTCGCTCCCGAAGCTAAGTGTAACGGGGCGCCAAAGGTGCACTCTGTCTCCCATCAGCCACAGACCTGCTGCTTAGCTTCGGGAGCGAGGATCTGTGTTTGGCCTCGTTCCCAGGGCGGCTTTGCTAGCTGGGAAGCGCTTTGCTCCTAGGTCTGCCTTCAGCGCCGAGCTGATCACTCGGAGCTCGATTTGTCTGTCTGTCGGTCATGTGACGCTGGCCACGTCACATGACCCTCACTCCCCACTATAAATACAGGCAGCCTGCTGGCTACAGGTTGCCTGTTAATTTTTAGGTATCTGGTGATTGTTTTGTTCCTGCATACTTACCTGATCCTGTGTTTCCTGACGATTCTCTGCCTGCTCCTCCTGTACTGCGCATCTCTCCTGGTATCCTGACTCCGGCTTCCACCTGACGATTCTTTGTGGACTCCTGTTGTACTTCGTTTCTCTCCTGGTATTTGACCTCGGCTTTTCCTGACTATTCTCTGCTCAGTCCTTAGTACTGCGTAACTCTCTAGGTATTGACCCGGTCCGTGCGTTATTTGTCTTGTCTGTCTTCCCAGCACGGGTGATCAGCTCGGCGCTCAAGGCAGACCTAGGAGCAGGGTGCCTCCCAGCTAGCAAAGCCTCCCTGGGAACGAGGCCAAACACAGATTCTTGCTCCCGAAGCTAAGCAGCAGGTCTGTGGCTGATGGGAGACCGAGTGCGCCTTTGGCGCCCCGTGACACTAAGCAGCAGGTCTGCGGCTGATGGGAGACACAGTGCGCCTTTGGCGGCCCGTGACAGTTTTTGATGGCTAATCACAGAGCGGAGGAGGAGTCTGAGCATGAGAAGCAGTAACTGATGATGACGACAAAGACTCCGTTTTGCCCATGTATGCAGTCTGGCTCCCGCAGCGGAGTCTGAGAGAAGAAAGAAATTCTTGTTGCACTTGCTGGGGGTTGATGCCACTCTATGTGGTTCAGTAGAGTTGTGATGCCTATGTTTGTGTTTGACTGATCACTAGGGATGATCAAGCACCAAATTATTTGGGTGTTCGGCACGAACACAATGCTATATTCGTGTGCTTGGCCGAGCACCCGAGAATAATGGAAGTCAATGGGAGACAACCAGGCACCCCCTGCTCTGATGAGGAGAGGGTGCCTGGTCCACTGGAAAAAGTAAGAAAGTTACAGAAACACCACCAAAATGGATCGGGAACAGCATGGGGACGATGTCTGGATGCATCTTGGACCCCCAGGTCGCTGCTGGGAACCATGTTGTCCGAGTTGAACGCCACTTTTACAGACTGACAAAAATACGCACAAAACCATAAAAAAAAATTACTGGAAAAATTGTTAGGAAACATTATTTCCAGTATATTCAATTGTATATAAAGTGCAAGTGCTGCAAAAAATTACAAGCAATTGGCACTCCAAAACAATTTGTATATCAAATAAAGGAGAACCTCATTCACATTGTGGTACAATTGTTCAGGTAGTGACTCCTACCTATACACTAAGTGAAAGGGCTGCCAAAAATTTCAAGGAACCGGCACTCCAAAACACCCTTTGTTACACATAAAGGAGGGCATCATACACAGCCTTGAAAAATTATTAATGATGGCCTGCTTTGACCCTCAAAAACATTTGGAGCAAGGGCCTGCTGATCTGACCATCTAAAACCTTAGGGCCAAGGGCCTGATGCCACATTGGTGACTCTAGATAACTTTTGGGCGATTGCACGTCCCTGTGATGATAAATAACAATACAGAACTCCTAAGCAGCCCTGTTATTGGAATGAGTTCACTTTCCATTAACGAGGATCTATTGGAGGGCAAGTCTGGTGCCAGCAGCCAACTTGCTCCCAGCCTCCACAACGTTCACCCAGTGTGCCATTATGGTGAGGATTGTGTTGACCAGAGGCTACTGAGACTGGACTTGTAGGTGAGGGCCTGCTGCCGCTTTGTTGACTCTAGATAACTTCTAGGCGATCGCACGGCCCCGTGACTGTGACGATCCATTTGGATGTCTGCCCTATCAACTTTGGAGCAATTTTTCAACAAGGACCTTCTGGTATAGCACAGTTTTCCTTATCCTCTCAACCAGAGGAATTAGAGATAAGAAGTTCTCTTTGTAGCGGGGGTCGAGACGGGTGAACAACCAGTAATCTGTATTGTCTAAAATGTGTATAACGCGCGGGTCGTGGGAAAGGCAGCCTAACATGAAGTCAGCCATGTGTGCCAGAGTACCAACAGGCAAGACTTCGCTGTCGTCATCAGAAGGTGAGCTGACCCTGTAAAAGATTGTAGGTAGAGTTGAGCAGACACCTGGATGTTCGGGTTCGGCTGAACTTCGTAAAGTCACATGTGCCTAGTCTGGGAAAGCTGAATATAACCGCAGTAGTTCCCCTGCTACTCACATCACTGGTGCAGTTGTGGCTATGCAACTGATGTTCAGCATGCTGGGCAGGGAAGGTTCAGGCTGCAGGAATCGCGGGTAGAAAAGGGGGCAGGGCTATTATAGCTCCGCCCACACCGGGCCGTCCTGTTGCTGGTCACTGTCCATCATCAGAACTAAGGAGAGGAGAGGCGGAGCAATGTCACCGATGTCAGGTCAAAGGTGCAAGTGCAGGACTCTGGACCCGATGCAGGAGAAGTCAGCTGCTCTGACAGGGGCCCGGGGTGACGAAGTACAGTGACTGCTCCCGGGCCCCTTCTGAGCTCGGGCCCCGAAGCAGCTGCTTCCGCTGCTTCCCTGATAGTTACACCACTGAATAGACAGCACACACCAGATGCGTCTTAAGGATATAAATTCTTATCTTGTCATGGCTTAGCCATGAAACAAACATTGTTCCCTTCAGACAGACATGTCTGGAGAAGCCAGTATACTCCCTATAGATAAACCCATATCTTTTAGCAATAACTTTTAAAATACAATGTCCTTGGCCTCTTCAACCACATAACAGACCTTTGGTTCAAGCTGATTTCATTCTTAAAGGCAATGAGCATTCATTTTGGCTATCATATCATTAGATAATACTGTACACTCATGAAAATGCACAACATTACATACACCCCTCTGTAAGTACTATATCCAAGGCCATACAGTTCTGGAAAGCCATAACCGAAGTAGGGCCTAGTTGTTCAACTACCCCTTTTAGGGCATCTTTGGTGTAGTTTACAAACCTTTTTTTATTGTAATACAGATAGCTGATCCAGTCTACATTCTTGTTGATGGTGACAATTGGTATCAGGAATTCTAAACCAGCTGCTACCTGATCCCGGGCTTTGAACTCATCAGGGACACCTCGTGGAACACCTATTGCATAAATATATACAGTACATGTGGGTCAAAACAGCCTTTTACTTCCCTTCTTACACTGGTTACCTGGGTTTCCTTTTAACCTGTTCCCACTCTGGTTGCTCAAAAATCTGGAACGGCATAAAAACTTTTATGAGGGTGCATTGACCCCTCCATCTTATTTGTAACCTGGGTCTCACCTTCATGTCTCCACACAGCCAATATACATCTGGAATCTGTCTTCAGTACCGCAGTCCACTACACTACAGAAATCAATTTTAACAGTTCCAGATCCACCTTGATAGAATACCACAGTTGGAATCTGCTATGTCTGCTCTCCCCCCTTCTGTAGTCAGCAGGATTTGATAGTCTTCTCCATTTTTCCCGCATTACACCGTTCACATACAAGACATCACCGAGTATATTGTGTTGATGCCGTGGAGAATCCTGGAGCAAAGTTATATGATTGTTCATCTTAGTCTTGGATTGATGTGTGGTTCCATGAACCCACTGTGCCACCATTGGATACATGGTTCTGTGCTTCTTGTTCTTCATGTAGACTCCTTTTTCTGTCATCACCACTCCCTTCTTTATTCATTCTTCTTGTTCTCCCTTTGGAGTTTGTTTCTGCAGAGTAATGATCAATTCCCAAGCCTGGGAGTCTATTTTCTTGCCTTCTTCAGTTTCCTCCTTGTATCCTTTTGTCATTATAAGATCAACGTCTTCTTCTGTATGCGCCTCAGAGCCCTGAGCCGCTCTCTTTGCTGCCAGATCTGCCAAATTATTTCCTCTTGCCTCTGGTGTCTCTGTCCTGGTGTGGGCTCTTACTTTGATGATTGCTACAGCTTGGGGTAGCAGCAGAGCTTCCATGACGTGGGCTATGGCCTTGTGATATCTTACAGGCGTTCCATTTGCTGTTATGAAGTAACATAGTAACATAGTACATAAGGCCGAAAAAAGACATTTGTCCATCCAGTTCGGCCTGTCATCCTGCAAGTTGATCCAGAGGAAGGCAAAAAAAAAAAAAGTCTCTAGTCTTCCAAATAGGACCTAGTCTTCCAAATAAGACCATAATCATGGGCCACTCCATATGCATATCTGAAGTCTGTGTATATATTTGCTCTTTTCCCTGTTGCCATGTTACAGGCGGCCGTCAGATCCTTCAACACAGCCTCCTGGGCTGACAGATGAGATGGCAGCTGTTGTTCCAGCGGCACTTCTGTGGTGGTGGTCACTGCCTTACCTGTGTGAAACCATCCTTTCCTTATCATCCACCATGACGGCTACCATGGAGAGATGACCCTTGACCTCTATAGGGGCAGGAACACAGAGAGTTTAAAAGGCCACCACCCACTCTCACCCTCAGTGTTTTCCTGCCCCTATGGAGGCACCTACACAGAGCACCTCCGGAAGGAGGTATCGTTAAATACCTGGATGAAGATTTTATCCTGGACTCCCTCTGCCCTCCTGCGGTTTATTCCAATGCTGGGCAGAGGTGGAGCAACGGGAGGGAACTCGTCCTCAGCTTGGGGGGCCTGATTTCCCTCCACAAAGAACCTGGGGTCTTCCTACCCTTCCAGACGAGGAAGCTGATCCAAGATCCAGCACTGCACGCCGGCCTTACCATTGCCGCTGGTCGCGCGCTCGGATACTTCTGGGTGGGGGCGGAGTCAGACGCAGTGGAACACATGACGCCGAGGCGCGCGGTGATGACGTCAGACGCTGCTCGGCTTAAAGAGCGGCATTTTCAAATTACACAGCCTCCACTGTAAGTCCTTCCTGCTTGGACAAACATGTCTACTCCGGACACCCCAGCAAGTACCATGGATCAGGCGGAACCCCCCTCGGCCACTCCAACCGTGAGTTTCCCTGTGGGGGTCATGAAACAAAATGTATGATTCCTTTATAGTGGGCTAATGTATAGCTGTTCCTCTTTTATAGGGAGCAAAGGCAAAGATTAAAGCTAAGAACACAAGATGTGCCACTTGTGCTAAAAGGCTGCAAGAAGGTTATACTAAAAAACTCTGCCAGCCATGTATTTATGCCCTAATGAAAAAGGAACAGCCGTCCATCCTAATAGAGGTAAAATCGATGATACAAAATGAAACCGATCCTATGGAAAGTAAAGCCGATGCCCTGCTACGCAAATGTTGGGAGGCTTCTATGTATGGTATCAAGACCAACATCGCCGCCACATCTGTCGCCAGAACCATGTATATCTGGCTAAATGAACTCGAAAACCACATAAAAAATAAAACCCCTAGGGAGGAAATCCTAGGTTCAATTCCCTTACTGAGGTCTGCCACTGTCACGACCGCTATCCCAGCAGCAGTCGTGTCGCACCAGACGGAGGGGAAGGGGGACCCTTATCTACGGATGGGAAATAGAATGGCCACCCCTGAGTCACCCTAAGCTGGCACCTGTCTGCCCTGATACCCTAGACGGGGTGTGAACCCGTGCGGCGAGCTGGATGCCTAAACCCTCAGTCGCCCTAACACTGGACTGGGGAAAGGCCGATGGGAGCGCTAGTCACCATCACTCACGTCTAGGAGAACAACAGAGGAAGACAACAACAAACAATCAACAGCAGATAGACTTATCCAGTCATGAGCAGAGAAGGCGATCCCAAACACGACAGTCCACGCCGGACAAGAGCTCCACAGCAACACCATCAATCGATCCCCTTGCAAGGTCAGAGTAGCACTGGAAGTAAGGACTATATCTGGCAATGACTGCAAGTGAAACTGAAACTAATATAGTAGCTGGGAGTGGCAGACAGGACTCACCTGAGAAGGATGCCTACAAACTCCCAGTCAGGACAAAAAGGTTCACAAGGCAAAACCCAGATGACATACCCTGAACCACGGAGCAAACTCACAAGCTATCGCGAGTAGCAAGTCGCTGCGACCTTCTCCTCCCAGACCTGTCTGGATCAGTCACAGTCGTGACAGTACCCCCCTTTCTACGAGGGGCCCCTGGACCCTCAAGACCAGGCCTCTCCGGATGGGAGCTATGAAAAGCCTGAATGAGTCTGTCCGCTTTTATCTCTGATGCTGGAACCCACATTCTCTCTTCGGAACCATAACCTTTCCAGTGCACCAGGTACTGAAGAGAGCGGCGAACATATCGTGAATCAACAATCCTTTCTACCTGAAACTCAAGACTGCCATCAACAACCACCGGTGGAGGCGGTAGTGGCAATGGTTCAGGAGGTTCTACATATCTCTTAAGCAGAGATCTGTGGAAGACATTATGGATCCTTAGAGTCTGAGGTAGCTCCAGACGAAAAACCACCGGGTTAATGATCTTAATTACCCTATAAGGACCAATAAATCTCGGACCCAATTTCCACGAGGGAACCTTCAACTTGATATTTCTGGTAGACAACCACACCAAGTCATTCACCCCAAGGTCCGGACCTTCAGAGCGCTTTCTATCAGCCGCACGTTTGTATCTACCACCAATTCTCTTCAAACTTTCTTGCACACTCTGCCACACTGAAGAAAGTGAAGACGCAAATCGTTCCTCCTCGGGAATCCCAGACGGCCCCCCCCTCACTAAACGTACAAAACTGAGGATGGAAACCATACGCACCAAAAAATGGTGACTTATCAGTGGATTCTTGACGACGATTATTAATGGCGAACTCAGCTAACGGTAAATAAGATGACCATTCCTCCTGATTTTCGGAAACAAAGCATCTCAAATATGTCTCTAGGTTTTGATTGGTACGTTCAGTCTGACCGTTGGACTGTGGATGGAAAGATGAAGAAAACGACAGATGAACCCCTAAACGAGAACAAAAAGCTTTCCAAAATTTAGAAACGAATTGGGTACCACGATCCGAAACAATATCGGAAGGGACCCCGTGAAGCTTCACGATGTGGTCAATAAAAACCTGAGCCAGTGTGTTAGCATTAGGCAATGCGGCAAGAGCAATAAAGTGCACCATTTTACTGAATCTGTCAACAACTACCAGAATAACAGTCTTCCCCGCTGATACTGGTAGATCCGTAATGAAATCCATTGACAGGTGCGTCCAAGGCCTGTTGGGGATGGCCAGAGGTAAAAGACGCCCTGCCGGACGAGTATGATCTACCTTAGAACGAGCACAGGTAGCACATGCAGACACAAAATTCAACACCTCCTGGCGCCATTTAGGCCACCAGAACCGACGAGACACTAACTCAGAGGTTGCCCTACTACCTGGGTGTCCTGCCAGTGTGGAGTTATGGTGTTCTTTTAGTATCTCCAGTCGTAAATTTTCTGGCACAAACAGTTTACCCGAGGGGCAGGAGGCCGAGGCGTCCCCCTGGACTTCCAACACCCTCCCCTCCAAACCTGAGTGTAATGCAGAGACCACCACCCCCTTTTGCAAAATGGGCTTTGGTACCTCAACATCACACCCTCCAGGAAAACTACGAGACAATGCATCCGCCTTAGTATTTTTTGCCCCCGGGCGATAGGTTATTACAAAATTAAACCTAGTAAAAAATAACGACCACCGAGCCTGTCTAGGGGTAAGACGTTTAGCAGACTCCAGATATAATAAGTTTTTGTGATCAGTAATCACCGTGACGGGATGAACCGCCCCCTCCAAAAAATGACGCCACTCCTCAAAGGCCAACTTAATAGCCAAAAGTTCCCTGTTGCCAATATCATAGTTCCTTTCTGCAGTAGACAATTTCTTCGAAAAGAAAGCACACGGACGCCATTCACCAGGGGACGGGCCCTGAGATAGTACCGCTCCCACCCCCACCTCTGATGCGTCAACCTCTACAATAAAAGGAAGCGAGACATCTGGCTGTACGAGAATAGGGGCCGAGGTGAACCTCTCCTTCAGAGACGCAAAGGCAGTTTTGGCTGCATGTGACCATTTGGAAAAATCGGATCCCTTTCGGGTCATGTCCGTCAGTGGTTTGACCACCAAGGAATAGTTCTTTATAAACTTTCTATAAAAATTGGCAAACCCCAGGAAGCGTTGCAATGCCTTCAGGTTCTCAGGCAGATCCCAGTCTATAATCGCCCGGACTTTCTCTGGATCCATGCGGAAACCTGGATCTGACAACACATACCCCAGAAATGGCAGTTCTTTTACGGCGAACACACATTTTTCTAACTTAGCAAACAATTTGTTGGCCCTTAATATCTGCAGCACTTGTCTCACATGGATCTTATGTGTATCCAGATCTGGGGAATAGACCAGGATGTCATCAAGATATATCACAACAAATCTCCCGATAAGGTGACTAAAAATATCGTTGACAAAATGTTGGAATACCGCAGGCGCATTAGTAAGACCAAAAGGCATGACCAGATTTTCATAATGCCCTTCCGGAGAATTAAAAGCCGTCTTCCACTCATCCCCCTCTTTGATGCGAACCAGGTTATAGGCTCCTCTGAGATCCATTTTGGAGAACCATTTAGCACCAGCAACCTGATTAAAGAGGTCGGGAATGAGAGGAAGAGGATAGGGATCTCGGATAGTTATCCGGTTTAATTCCCGGAAATCCAGGCAAGGACGTAGGCCCCCATCTTTCTTTTTAATGAAAAAGAACCCTGCAGCCACAGGTGAAGAAGAGGGTCTGATGTGTCCCTTAGCCAAACTCTCCGAAATATAATCTTTCATAGCCTTCCTCTCCGGGCCGGAAAGATTGTATAACCGGGTTTTAGGTAGTTTTGCCCCAGGTAATAGATTAATCGGGCAATCATATGGACGATGAGGTGGTAACCCCTGACAACCCTTCTCAGAGAACACATCCATAAAATCTGACAGAAAGGCAGGTAAAGATGTTACAGAGAGTGTAGAGCACCTACTACTCAAGCAGTTGTCCTTACAACGTTCACTCCACTCCACAATCTCCCCGGCCTGCCAATCCACCACTGGATTGTGAGTCACCAGCCAGGGAAGCCCCAATACTATAGGAGCCGGAAGACCGTCCAGGACATAACAAGAGATATGCTCTTTATGGAGGTCCCCTACCTGCAGATGGATATTATGGATGATCTGAGTTAACTCTCTCTGAGTAAGAGGGGAGGAGTCGATGGCAAAAACAGGAATAGTTCTGCATACCGGTTCCGGAGTAAAACCCAGAGCCTGAGCAAACCGTGAATCCACCAAGTTGACCCCCGCCCCACTGTCCAAAAAGACGAACAGATCTCAGTTTTATTGCCCGCCTCAACGGTAGCGGACAACAAAAACTGAGACATGCGTATGGAGGAAACGAATACGCCCAGACTGTTCTCCTCCGCACAGTCTGGGGACTCTAGTTTTCCGGCGGCTCCTTTGTTTGTGGTCTCTTGGGTTCTGAGGGACAAACCTTTACAAAATGACCCCTCCCCCCACAACGAAAACAAACCTCTGACCTACGGCGGAATTTAGGAGGATTCACCCGTCTAGTGGCGCCCCCTATTTGCATTGGTTCGACTGGACCATAACAGACCGATCCCTGCCCTATAGAGGCCTCCGTAAAATTTAATAGTCTCTCCCTGAGTCGTCTGTCGATTCTTATGGACAGAGACATAGCAGCCTCAAGAGAACCAGGGACCTCGTATATCGCCAGCGCATCTTTTAATTTTTCAGACAACCCCTGGCAGAACTGACTCCTAAGGGCCGAGTCGTTCCATAACGTATCAGTAGCCCACCTACGGAATTCGGAACAATATAGTTCAGCAGACCGGTTCTCTTGCCGAAGTCTACGCAGCTTAGACTCAGCCAGTGAGACCCTGTCCGGGTCATCATATACGAGACCCAGGGCTTCAAAAAACTCCTCCACTGATCGTAAGGCCGGAGAGTCTGATGGTAGGGAGAAAGCCCAAGCCTGCGGATCTCCTTGCAGGAGAGAAATTACAATGCCCACCCGTTGTTCCTCACCGCCGGAGGATCTAGGGCGGAACCTGAAGAACAACTTGCAAGCTTCTCTGAAGGTTACAAATTGGTCTCTCCCTCCTGAGAACCTATCAGGTAAAGCCACTTTTGGCTCAGGAGTACCTTGGTTTCCCGTAGCAACGGTGGAACCCAAGGATTGCTGCTGCAGCACTGTTGCTTTTAATCCTGCCACTTCAAGGGATAACCCCTGTAATTGTTTCGCCAAAACCGAAACCGGATCCATAGTGGAACAGACAAAATACAAAGCAAAACAGCAAGCAAAAAAGAAAAAAAAAATGAAATGTCATTTTTTTTTTTTAAAAGGCCAGATATACTGTCACGACCGCTATCCCAGCAGCAGTCGTGTCGCACCAGACGGAGGGGAAGGGGGACCCTTATCTACGGATGGGAAATAGAATGGCCACCCCTGAGTCACCCTAAGCTGGCACCTGTCTGCCCTGATACCCTAGACGGGGTGTGAACCCGTGCGGCGAGCTGGATGCCTAAACCCTCAGTCGCCCTAACACTGGACTGGGGAAAGGCCGATGGGAGCGCTAGTCACCATCACTCACGTCTAGGAGAACAACAGGGGAAGACAACAACAAACAATCTACAGCAGATAGACTTATCCAGTCACGAGCAGAGAAGGCGATCCCAAACACGACAGTCCACGCCGGACAAGAGCTCCACAGCAACACCATCAATCGATCTCCTTCCAAGGTCAGAGTAGCACTGGAAGTAAGGACTATATCTGGCAATGACTGCAAGTGAAACTGAAACTAATATAGTAGCTGGGAGTGGCAGACAGGACTCACCTGAGAAGGATGCCTACAAACTCCCAGTCAGGACAAAAAGGTTCACAAGGCAAAACCCAGATGACATACCCTGAACCACGGAGCAAACTCACAAGCTATCGCGAGTAGCAAGTCGCTGCGACCTTCTCCTCCCAGACCTGTCTGGATCAGTCACAGTCGTGACAGCCACTGCCTTTTTAGCGGATGCCTCCGCAGAATCCATACGTTTTGCTGCCAAGGATGCAGCTCTATCTAACGCCGCACATCGTGCCTTATGGGTTAAATTCTGGGGAGGAGACAGAACATCTAAAGCAAAACTTTGCTCTATTGCCTTCTCCGGCGAGTATGTGTTTGGTCCTGTGTTGGACACAATACTGGAAAAGGCAGCAGACACAAAAAAGGGTTTTCCTGAAGAGAATAAGAAAAAACCCTTTTGTCCCTTTCCCTCTCAGTCGAAATCATATAGAGGCAAAGGTAAAACGGGTCGGTGGAGTTATCCCAAAGGGGGCAGGGGCAGAGGTTTTCTCCTCAATCCACAGAATAAACAAACCGACAAACAATGATGCCAAAGTAGGGGGCAGATTGAGGAATTTTCTGTTACCCTGGCAGGAAGTAACCCAGAATCCTTGGGTAATAAATTTAATCCAGAATGGATATCGTATAGAACTTTCCTCAATCCCCCCAAGAAGATTTCAACTAACTTCACACAACCCCAAAACATTGCAAAACATCTGGCAAGGAGTCCTAGATTTAAAATCAGCAGGCGTAATGTCAAAACTGGGCTTGATAATAAACATAAAAAAATCATGTTTAACTCCAAATACCCAAATAAAATTTCTAGGAGTAATCTTGGACTCTGTGACTCATCATCCCTTCCCATAGAAAAGCTCGCAGATTTCAGGGAAAGAGTACAGAAATTTCAGGCTCGGAAAAAGTGCTCGATAAGAGAAGCCATGAGCATTCTAGGATCCATGACATCCTGTATCACGACGGTGGCTTGGGCCCAAGCCCACTTCAGAACAATGCAGGCTTGGATCTTAAGGAATTGGGACAGAAAACAGTCCTCACTGGACAGGAGAATATTAATTCCACACCACGTAAAATTAGATCTAAACTGGTGGAAGGTAAGGGAAAACTTGTTAAAACACGTAGCCTGGGAAACAACCCCAGAGGTCCAAATCATAACGGACGCAAGCAGTCAGGGGTGGGGTGCCAAAGTAGACTCCTCAAACTGGCAAGGCAAATTGTCAGACGCAGTAAGTATGAAATCTTCAAATTACAGAGAACTGCGTGCAGTGTGGGAAACCTTAATAGTGGCCCGGAGCCAACTTCTTTAAAAACACCTAAAAGTTTTTTCGGACAATACGACCACAGTAGCCTACTTAAAACACCAGGGCGGCACAAAATCCCAAGGCTTAATCCGTTTGGCAGAACTAATTTTCCAGTGGGCAGAAGAACATGTCCTATCAATAACGGCAGTCCACTTAAAGGGCTCAGAAAACCTAGAAGCGGAATATCTGAGCAGAAAAACTATAGATCAAGGAGAGTGGTCCCTCTGTCAGGATGACTTCCTAAAAATTTGAAAAAAGTGGGGAACTCTGCAGATAGATTTGTTCGCATCAAAAGAAAACGCAAAGGTCAAATGCTTCTGCTCCCTGAATACCAGAGACCGACCGTGGGCAATCGATGCATTCTCAACCAGGTGGACATGGAACCTGGCATACGCTTTTCCTCCCTGGTCCATAATCCCCAGGGTACTTCAAAAAATCTAAAGGGATCCAACAACAGTAATACTAGTAGTCCCTTTCTGGCCAAAAATAAACTGGTTCTCCATCCTGAAAGACCGAGCCTTACAGGAACCTTGGGAAATCCCATACCATCCGAACCTGCTGTCACAGGGCCCAATCAATCATCAGAACCCCAGCCTGTTCCGTCTGTCAGCTTGGATCCTGAGGGCGAAATGCTGAAAAGTAAAGGTCTCTCAGGGAAAGTCATCAATACCCTAAAACTGAGCCGTAAAAAAGTAACCACGGCCATTTATATGAAAATATGGAAAAGGTACTGTTCCTGGCTAGGGGATAACTGCCCTAACAAATCACTACCCTGCATCCAAAAAATTCAAGATTTTCTCCAAAAGAGCCTAGACATGGGGCTTAGACCTAACACATTAAAGGTGCAAATATCGGCCCTAGCAGCATTCTACGATGCCGACCTATCAAACCACATGTGGATTAAACGATTCATGATAGCGGCTTCCAGAATAAGACCATCCCTTACTAATAAAGTACCCCCATGGGACTTAAATCTGGTATTAAGAGGACTAACAAAACCCCCGTTCACTCCTCTGTCAGACATCTCATTAAAACATCTATCATACAAGACGGCTTTTCTGATCGCCATAACATCAGCCAGACGCCTAGGGGAGATCCAGTCCCTCTCATGTAAAGAACCTTACCTCTCAGTCTTTCCAGATAGGATAGTTCTAAAATTAGATCCCGGTTTTCTCCCCAAGGTCGTATGAAATTTCCACGGGATCAAAAAATCATTCTACCATCCTTTCCTGTAGATGTTCTTCAGCCGGAAGAATCTCAATTAAATCTCCTTGATGTACGAGACACCATCGGTTTATACTTGGCTACTACTAAAGAATTTAGGAAAGACAATAACCTCTTAGTTCGCCGGTCAGAACAAAGGGAAAAAAGTGTCAAAGGCCTCCATTGGTAGATGGATTAAGTCAACCATCGCATGCTGCTACTCCATAGCAATTGATTGTATCAGATACTCTACAATTATCTGACCATTTGGTTTTTTCCAGACCGCTGTTCCAGTTCACACCAAGCGGTTTCTGTGAATATGGTGATAATTGGATACAGAGGATAATTTAATCCAGCAGGGGATACTATCATAGACTTCCCCCTATATTGGAATATAAGTCTAACCGGTTGGATTATATTGTGGGGATAATATTATTGGTACTATACAACATAATATATCTTTGGAAAATGTGAGTTAATTAAACTATAGGACACAAAGTGTTCTTAGCAGAGTGTGATACAATCAATTTACAGCGTAATATATTTCAATGGTTTTGTTAATTTAATCTAACATCTACATGTGGATGCAATGTGTATTATGTATGGTTATTGAAATTTCATCAATAGGGAGGAGCTATATGATTTTATTGTGTGTTCATTGTTACTAGGTTGGATAATATATGTCACGGGTGAGCATGTTTGTACAGGTGTTTTACATGGGTCTGATTGATTTTGTGTCCACCCGGTTTTCCCAAACTCCTCCCTGGGGGTTGGGATACTGGAGTTGAACCCTATTTCAATTCAGAGCATGTCAAACACTTTGGATCATGACTAAGAACACTGCTGTTCGAAACGCGTAGATCTACTGGGAGTAAGGGGGTACCAGTGCCAATGTTTGCTGTACTCATTTGGAATATGTTGGTGAATAAAGATCGGGATTGTTGAAACATCTACGCCTGGTGCTGGAGCCTTTTTTTCTAATCATGTGAATCTACATTGGGACTGGCTTGGGTCCGCCTCGTGCACCGTCACATAGGATATTAGAGGTGAGCTGGCTGCAACTTTCTTTCTTCTACAAATCACAAGTGTCCGTGCTCACCTGATCCTGAATAATTCTCTTATACCCTATATGGGTGGATATAACGTCCCGCAACCAAACATCCCAGTGTGAACACTGGCCCACGTGTCTCCCAGTTAAACATGGCTTTTGCTGCATGCCCAGACCGCAAATCCAAAGCGGACAAAGTCTTTTCAACACAGGAATTAAATCTGAGCGAAGAAAGTGGTATGAAATCCCAATTGCAGGAACTGGAAAGACTCTTGACACATGAGATTAAAATCTGGTGGGATCATACAACCCTGATGAAATATGTTGAAAAAGAAATGATACCACGGGGTTTGAGATTAAAAAAGGTCCCAACCATGGTATTTTCCAAGGCATTTGTTTCAAGCTGGAACAAAGTATTGAGTGACTGTTCACTACAACTTATGTCTCTGATCATAGAGCATGAAGGTGAAAGACTTACCAATATACGTACAGAAATTGACAATTGCAAAACTGCCTTGGATAAATATAAATCATTGGAAGATTTTTCCAAGAAAGAAGAAGAAATTATGGTATACATCAAAGAAATGGAGGATAATATAATGGAAATGAAACATCGGAAATTCCAGAGACCTCTATGACTACAATAACAACCAAGTGTATGAATGGGGAAGGAGAGATAACCCACATAGTACGCCAAAATCTATCCTCAAAAAGAAATATACTACCAAGAAATATATAAATAATAAAAAATCTATTAAACAGGACTTGCCACGTAGAGTCAGTTTTAGTAATTCAGAATTGGAAATATCGGAATCCTGTGAGTCAATGGGAGAGGAAGACAGAGATACGCAGGTTCGGGATTCTCATCAGGTGAAACCCTCCTACTATCAAAGAAATAGGAATAACAGAGACAAATCTGAACAGTCAAAAAACGACATAGAAGGGGTGGCCGCAAACACAAAAAGACCCCATCAGATGTCTACCCGCCTGCAGAACAAATAAGTATAGGACATGATGAAAATGTTTTAATGTTGGATGTTTTCAATCTGTCTAGTTATGAACTAACTGCTGATCAGGAAAATGTGCTTTCTCTAGGCTTAAATTTTGTACCAAGCACTAATTTTGATTCTTTCTCAACTATCATGCAGGTTAATAAATTTATTAGGAATCTTACATTGAGAAGATGTTTTTTTGAACCATCTGTTCCACTAGGAGATTTGAAACCGGATGGGGACGGACAAGCTAATAATAATATATATACTAATCTATCATTTAAAGAACAACAGTCCCTTTTCTGTCTTGCAGATCTCCAATTGGAAAATGAGGAATTGCATGATCAGAGCATTAAACATGATTTTGCAACCTCAAATAAAAACTACTACCCCCTTAAATTCCGTACAGCAAGTATGGATGTGTTTCAAGAGGTAGTTGAGAAGGAATTACTAATGGTACAAAATTTAGTCCATAGTGCTGGGGAACATAATCTGAGCACAGCACAAAGAACAGCACCAAAACAATTAGAGGATAAGAAGGACCTTATATTCAAGATGGCGGACAAAGGAGGTTCAGTGGTGGTATTAGACAAGACATGTTATCATACGCAGATGTTGGGAGTCTTGTCAGATACCTCCACTTATAATACCCTCAAATACAACCCCCTCCAAATTTATAAGAAAGAATTGGTCCTCATCTTGAACAAAGGTATAGAAAAAGGTCATATAAATCAGAAGCAATTTGAATTTTTGAATGTGGAATGTCCTGTAACTCCCATAATCCATGCCCTTCCAAAAATGCACAAAGGGGTTAATCCCCCTCCATTACGGCCCATAGTCTCGGGCATTGGATCTTTGACTGAAAAATTAAGTGAATGGCTGGATTCAGTACTACAGCCTTTGGTCAAGAGATTACCGGGGTATATTAGAGATACAACTGATGTACTCAAATATATGCATAAGTGCAAATGGCAAGACCACTACATGTGGTTAACGCTAGATGTTGTGGCGCTCTATCCATCCATTCCTCACGCATTTGCTCTACTGGCACTTGAATATAGTTTACATAGATACAGTAGTTTTTCTGAATTGTTTATTGACTATGTGTTGGAAATAACCTCTTATCTCCTGACACATAATTATTTTGTGTTTGATTAAATTTTTTATGTTCAGGTCTCAGGAGTTTCAATGGGGGCCAAATTTTCCCCGTCCTTGGCAAATCTATCTATGGCCTTCTGGGAAGAAAAGTATATTTTCTCAGTCAGTAACCCCTTTTCTGATTGTTTGGTCTGGTATGGCAGATACATCGATGATTTGCTCCTCATCTGGGGAGGGGATGTGTCTGCCATACCAGACTTTATCAATTATGTTAATAACAATACATATAATTTAAAATTCACTTGTGTCCAACACCCCGAAATGATAAATATTTTAGATCTAAAACTAACAGGGATCCCTGACCAGATAGTACAAACGGAAACTTACCGTAAAGAAATATCAGGAAACACTATCTTAAAGGCAAATAGTCATCACCCAGCACATACAATAAAAAGTATCCCAGTTGGGGAATTCACAAGAGCCCGGAGGAACTGCAGAACTGATGTGGCCTTCGATGGGGAATGTGTAAATATATGGAAACGCCTTAAGATAAGGGGGTACCCCCAATGGATGCTCTCAAGAGGTCTCAAAATTGCAAAAAATAATTCAAGATTAAATTTATTAGGTCTCAAATTAAATACGAAAACCAAATTATCTACTAATAACAATAATCATCATAATAAAAAAATAAACAAATATATAAATAAATAAAAATATTATGTCAGGGACGAGTCAAAATAGAGAATCTATACCTACCTTGGTGTTAACCTACAGCAGACAATTCTCTAGGATCAAGAAGATCATTGAGAATTGCCTTCCTATCCTGTATGAGGATGATATCCTCAGAGAAGTCCTGATGGATGGCTGCCGTATCGTATCCAGGAGACCAAATACCCTGGGTAGGGCACTATCAACCTCTATGTACACCCCAATACAAACTAAAAACCCACCTACCTGGCTCAAATATACGGGCTTCTCTAAGTGTGGAGGTCAACGATGTAAAATATGCAAAGTTACTAAAACAACTAAAGAATTCCATAATTCAACACATTCTGAGATTTTCCCTATTAAGAGCTATATCAACTGTAATAAAGCGGGAGTTATTTATATCATTACATGCACAACTTGCGATCTAATGTATGTAGGATGTACAAGTAGGAAATTCAAAGACAGACTACGTGAACATTTGAATTATATTTCTAATCCACTAACAACAGGGATATCCAATGCAGCAAATCATTTCATAGATGTTCACAATCGTAATATTAACACTTTCAGCACCTTTGCATTTGAACGTGTTATATTGACACAAAGAGGCGGCAATATAAAACAAAAAATCCTCTCACGGGAAGCCTTTTGGATTTGGAGACTTAATACGAGATGTCCGAAAGGTCTCAACTTCAAAAAGGAATTGATGTATTTATATTGAAGTTAGTATGCAGCGCAGCCACTGTTGCTCTGTTTTTATATTATATCCATATATAAATTCCTTTTGTATATGTGTATTTTTTAATCATATGCTTTCCTCCCTTTTACAGGATAGGATTCCCTTTATAATCAGGGAACCTTCCCATAACACACATGCATTACATGTAGTCTGGGAATTTTTCCCATAACACATATGCGCAATAGGATTGATACCAAGTACCAAAAAATAAATGTATTAGATCATAGTTTTATATATCACAAATCCTCTTATATAGAAAATCGGATTATAAAAGTGACTATGTCAAAAGAAAAACAATCTCTATTTTACTTTTATATTTATTTTTATTATTTTTCTGTTAGATCGATTAAATGGAAATTTATTGCAGGGACATAAAAAATGACATCCAAATGGGCACTAATAAACAAATAATATAACTTATATATATTATAAAATTGTTTATAACATAAAAAATTAAAAATAAAATACATTGATAAGACAAATAAACACCACAGTGTTCAAATTCTAGAAACCCAAATATTTAGCACATGATGCCCTATCTGACCTGTACAGATAAAATCAGAAATAAACATAAAATGACTGATTGGGAACACAAACAAAAATGTGGGCTGTTAAATTGTCACCAGATATCTGATAATTTTTATTTTTGTTTTACGGTTTTATTTTTAAATAAATTCATTTACAACTAGTCATTTTCATTCAGTCCACAGTATGCGGTCCTTTCTAAAGATAGGATAAAAACATGAAATTTTTCTTATAATTTTAACGCAAGTATATTTAAATTACAAAGAAAAAGACACAAATGCAATAGCACTCTGCAACCAGCACTCCGCCCTGCCTCCATGCTGGATGTTGAATGAGGCATTGGTGTACATTTTGGCCAAAGCGTAATAAGCCACTCACCACATCAAGGTCGCCTCTATGAGTGGTCCCTAACACTAGTTCCTACCTGTTTATGGGCCATGACAGCCACACAAAGTCCAGGGAGCGCAGGTACAGCATGAACGCCAGGCACACTCTGCTTTTAACCCCGTCCGGTGCCGTTACAGCTTTCATCGGATCCAGGGATGCAAGTACCAACATGCATGCTGAGCCCACTATATACTTCTCCTGCAGCCAAATGGCTACTGGTAGGCGCTGTAAAAGCAGACTCAGTTTTATACTGACTTTAAAACCAGCCTCCAGGGCAGATTAACTGGTCAGGTGTGCATGACTGCATGGAGATCGTCACGCCTCCAATATATACTACAAAGAAAAAATGTGGGGGATTCAATCAGCACAACCCTATATGCAGGTGCACATCGCTATGGCGAAATACATATACAGGGAGTGCAGAATTATTAGGCAAGTTGTATTTTTGAGGATTAATTTTATTATTGAACAACAACCATGTTCTCAATGAACCCAAAAAACTCATTAATATCAAAGCTGAATATTTTTGGAAGTAGTTTTTAGTTTGTTTTTAGTTTTAGCTATTTTAGGGGGATATCTGTGTGTGCAGGTGACTATTACTGTGCATAATTATTAGGCAACTTAACAAAAAACAAATATATACCCATTTCAATTATTTATTTTTACCAGTGAAACCAATATAACATCTCAACATTCACAAATATACATTTCTGACATTCAAAAACAAAAACAAATCAGTGACCAATATAGCCACCTTTCTTTGCAAGGACACTCAAAAGCCTGCCATCCATGGATTCTGTCAGTGTTTTGATCTGTTCACCATCAACATTGCGTGCAGCAGCAACCACAGCCTCCCAGACACTGTTCAGAGAGGTGTACTGTTTTCCCTCCTTGTAAATCTCACATTTAATGATGGACCACAGGTTCTCAATGGGGTTCAGATCAGGTGAACAAGGAGGCCATGTCATTAGATTTTCTTCTTTTATACACTTTCTTGCCAGCCACGCTGTGGAGTACTTGGACGCGTGTGATGGAGCATTGTCCTGCATGAAAATCATGTTTTTCTTGAAGGATGCAGACTTCTTCCTGTACCACTGCTTGAAGAAGGTGTCTTCCAGAAACTGGCAGTAGGACTGGGAGTTGAGCTTGACTCCATCCTCAACCCGAAAAAGCCCCACAAGCTCATCTTTGATGATACCAGCCCAAACCAGTACTCCACCTCCACCTTGCTGGCGTCTGAGTCGGACTAGAGCTCTCTGCCCTTTACCAATCCAGCCACGGGCCCATCCATCTGGCCCATCAAGACTCACTCTCGTTTCATCAGTCCATAAAACCTTAGAAAAATCAGTCTTGAGATATTTCTTGGCCCAGTCTTGACGTTTCAGCTTGTGTGTCTTGTTCAGTGGTGGTCGTCTTTCAGCCTTTCTTACCTTGGCCATGTCTCTGAGTATTGCACACCTTGTGCTTTTGGGCACTCCAGTGATGTTGCAGCTCTGAAATATGGCCAAACTGGTGGCAAGTGGCATCTTGGCAGCTGCACGCTTGACTTTTCTCAGTTCATGGGCAGGTATTTTGCGCCTTGGTTTTTCCACACGCTTCTTGCGACCCTGTTGACTATTTTGAATGAAACGCTTGATTGTTCGATGATCACGCTTCAGAAGCTTTGCAATTTTAAGAGTGCTGCATCCCTCTGCAAGATATCTCACTATTTTTGACTTTTCTGAGCCTGTCAAGTCCTTCTTTTGACCCATTTTGACAAAGGAAAGGAAGTTGCCTAATAATTATGCACACCTAATATAGGATGTTGATGTCATTAGACCACACCCCTTCTCATTACAGAGATGCACATCACCTAATATGCTTAATTGGTAGTAGGCTTTCGAGCCTATACAGCTTGGAGTAAGACAACATGCATAAAGAGGATGATGTGGTCAAAATACTCATTTGCCTAATAATTCTGCACGCAGTGTACAAAGAAAAAGACACAAATGCAATAGCACTCCGCAACCAGCACTGCGCCCTGCCTCCATGCTGGATGTTGAATGAGGCACTGGTGTACATTTTGGCCAAAGCGTCATAAGCCACTCACCACGTCAAGGTCGCCTCTATGAGTGGTCCCTAACACTAGTTCCTACCTGTTTATGGGCCATGACAGCCACACAACTCATAGAGTGATTGCATGTAGATTGACGCTTGAAGTATCCATGGTCTGCAGTAGAGGGGATTTGTGCCAGCAGGGTGCGAAGGTTAGGCACCACTAGAGTATCCAAAATTGTAGCCTCATTAACAGCCCGAAGGTCTTGTACCATGCGGTATGCTGCTGGTTCTCCTTTTTTGGTTTTCTTCTTCACAGGTAACAGAGAAGTGTTTACAAGGTGACTTTGTAGAGATGATGGCACCAATGGCAAGGTAGGCCTTAAGTGGTCTTGATATGGAGTCTGTCTGGGCTATAGAGAGAGGGCACTGCGGTTTGCAAGGGAGAAGAGCATATGGCTTCAATGCGACCTTGACTGGTGTAACTTTTAATCTGCCTATGTCTTCAGGGCCTGTGACCCATAGGCCTTCAGGAACCGCTACTTTCCCCTCTCATGTTTGAAATGTCATCTTCAAGGTAAAATAGGCCAAAAACTTTGGTGGTGTCCTCAGAGTCCAGGGGTGATGTAAGGGACACTATGCCACCTTCATGAAATTGGATTGTAGCTTGCATCTTTGCAAGGAGGTCAGCTCCCAACAGGTTGACAGGGCATTTAAAGGATACAACTAATTGTGCTAGCATGTCTTGAGTAGGTTGTATGTTTATGTGTAGAGGCCTGGACATGGGGGAGCATCTAGTAGTACCATCAACTCCTACACATGCCACTGTCTCAGCAGAAAAGCAATCAGGGTCAGGGAGGTCCAGATGTCAAATCGAACTTCTGGCTGCACCAGTGTTCACCAGGAAATCAAGTGATTTTCCCTCTACATTCACCTGGACAAAAGTGGTTGGTCCACTGGGTTGTTTTGTTTCAAGGGCTAACAGTGGACAGGTTGGTGGACCTGGCTTGCCTGTTTCCTAGTGAGGTAAATCTTCTTGTTGTTGCCCTGTGGGGGGAGGAGGAGGAGCAACTCTGATAGGCCCTGGTCTTGGTAACCCGCATAATGGTGAGAACCATTAGGGCTTCTTCTCATACCTTGTTGTCCCAGGGTCCTACAATTTCTCCTCACATGTCCAGGATTTCCACAGCGGTAACAAATAATTGTGGATCCTCTGTTGGGGTCTTGCCCTGGTTGAAAGACCATTATGGCAGCCATGGGCTTCTGAAGATGACTGTTCTGCTCAATCCCCTTTGCCACTTGGTACAGGACTTCTGGCCCCAAGGTGCAGTATTCAGGCCTTGTCATCAGCACCTGTTTTCTGGTAGGCTCTCTCAGTCCCTGTACAGGCTTGTGTCCAATGTTGTTGGTGTGATTTTTCCCGTGCTGTAAATCCCAGATCATGGGACATAACGTTTAGACGGTGGAAGAATTTCTCAACTGATTCATCCTTCTCTTGCGTTATATCTTGTATTGTGTTGGGTCTTCCTCTGGCCCATTTTCCCAATTGCCTGGTGAAATGGTCTTCTGATTCTACAGTTTGAGCTGACTCTTAATACTCCATATATAGATGCGGTTCCAAGACTGGCCAGAATCCATCTCCCACTTTGATCTCCATTAGGGTGGCAAAGTCCTTCCATGCTGAGTGGGTCTTCTGTATTTGTCTTACCTTCCTGTAGAATGGCATAGGCATCTCCTGTGGGTTCCATGCAACAAATTTTGGCTTTTGAAGTGGCCGGAGGGGAGTATGCCCTGGTTCATCTAAAATTAAAAGTATTGCCTGTTGTGGGGAGTCACAGGCATCAACTGAGTCAATGAGCCCTGTCCTGCTTGTAAAGTCACAGTTATTTCAGGTGGGATAACTAGCTGTCCTGAGGGACCTGGTTGAGAGGGGTCCTGGGAGGCCTGTAAATGTTGATCCCCATATGTAGTGTCAGCGGGAGCCCCTACTCCATCTGGTCTTCCAGTTGTTCCTCTTCCCCATTCATGAAGATGCCAGTAGTTACGATGGCCGCCGGGGTGGAAGTGGGATTAGTTAAGATGGCTGCCTGGGTGGAAGTAGGACTAGTTAAGATGGCTGCCGGGGAGGTAGTGGGATTAGTTAAGATGGCTGCCGGAGAGGAAGTGGGATTAGTTAAGATGGCTGCTGGAGCAGAAGCTGGTACATAAGGTGTGCCATCCTGTGTGATAACCAGGTACAAGGAGGTGGGCCTGGGGCGTGGTTTTGCCGTGCCACAGCTGTAACAGACATTCCTCCCTGTGGGATTTTGGCAATAACATACTCCACAGATCCACCCATCTGGAGACTGAGGGGGCTGATGATATGGTGCCTGCTGAAGTATGGCAGAGTCCTCCGGTGCCATTTTAGGGGGCTGTTTTGGCAGCATGTAATAATAGTCATTTGTCTTTTCATCATACATTTCTGTCCAGCCTAATTTCATTTATCTAGCTGTTCTATACCATGCTTCTGCATCTTTTAGTACGTTGTTATCTTGAAGCATTCCTTTCTTATTTGTCAGCACTTTCTTCCATTCCTCCTCATTCAACCTCCCTCCTTGGTGAACCTGTTATCTTCATTAACTTTTTCCTGTTCTTGATTAATTTCATTCTTTCTCTCTCTGAGACAATCACATGGGTGCCGTAACTGCCAAGCACTGAGCTGCCCGCCCCCATTTCTTTTTTAACTCTTCACTGAACTTGAAAACTCGTACACTGCTCGTACTGTCAATCTTTGCATGTACATTCAATCTGAACACTGCCAAGCACTGAGCTGCCCGCCCCATTTCTTTTTTAACTCTTCACTGAACTTGAAAACTCGTACACTGCTCGTACTGTCAATCTTTGCATGTACATTCAATCTGAACACTTTCCTAACTCTCTGAAGTTAGAGGACAGCTACCTACTGATAAACTGTTCTCTTCTTCTGGAGAGGGACTTCAGTTATATTCTATTGACATTCCAGCCTGCCTCTGCAATGGATAACTTTAGTCCTTGTTTTACAATTCTGGCACATACGTCATGAGTCCTTCCTCCTTTTCTGAGGGTCTGTTATAACCTATACTCCATCCACTAATATGATACTCTTTTTCATACTAACTGGAAGACATCTATCGGTGTGACAGATACGTGACAGCAATAGGAACACGCTTACTAATGTGACAATATATCCTACTGCTGGCAGTATATTTTTAAGTCATCAACTGTCTAAAGTTGGAACACGTATAACAATATACAATTTCCACTGAAGTCCCTGTCTAACCACATGTGGCAGGCGCAGCACTATGAAGTGCCTTTTGCGCTGTGGCATTAGAAGAATTTTGATATCTCTGACTTTTTAGTCTAACCAGACTGTCTATTACTCTGTAATTCCTCTAGCGCCGTTCTATGGAAGCAGTAGGTTTAAAGAGCACACCAAATGCTTGAAATAACTTCATTATTAACTTTAACCTTTCTTCATATATAACACTGCCGCCTCCGCAGCAGATAGTCCATGTACATAACACATGTTGAATAAAGATTCACAAAATGGTGGCATGCATAAGATGGTGGTTTAACTGTTCAATCTTGTCATTCAACATCAAATGGTGGATGTATTTCTCTTTTCAGGATCTGTACTCCCACTTTAAGTTATTTAAGCACTTTGTGATCTCTCTGAGAGGTATATCTGAGATTTGACCTATAGTTCTACTTGCTCAAATTGGTTTGCAGTTTACTCTATACATTTGCTTTGAGTAGCTTGCAGATTGCAATTTGTATGGCTCAGTATGATGTGGTATGAACAGTTTGTATGATTAGATGATTTGCTTTGATTAGGTAGAAATGTAAGTAAACACATAATTAGTTCAGTATACAGTTCTAAGTACTACATTAACAAAATGAACATATATATAACTGTTCTAAATACCTATTTTGGCCTCTTTGTTTCCATAAAACAACTCTGACTGGAACTGTGTGTCTGTTCAGCTCCTCTCTCTGGTGAATAATGATTTCCAGCTAGGGGATTTCCCACACAGACTATGTGTGAGGCTGGCTATGAGTGGCCAAGACTCCTGGGCAGTGTGAGGCTGGCTGTGATTGGTCCAGACCCCTGCTCAATAACAACAGTTTAACTCTATGCTTTCTGTTGTGTCTACTGTGTCATTGAGCTTACCTTACATTTATATAATGAATATTAAAAGGCATATTATCTTTTCTGCTTTTATGAACACAATATATATAACGGTTACATGACATCCAAAACATGAAGTCACAGTAAATAACTCTGCTTTTGTCTTTAACCTATAAACATGTAAAGTGTATTACATTATTAGCAGGTCTATCTGTATGAACATATAAGCTGTAATAGCAACCTAGGAAAGGTCTTAGCTGGCCAGCTACACCACAGACAGTTGATAATACAATTTGACCAAGTTTTTGGGACAAGGGCTTATGTGGTCTGGTCTCCAGATGGACAGCTGTCCCACCCACTGTACAGAGAGGAGGCACAGAAGGGATATTATGTAAGATAACTAGTTTTCTTACCTTTCTCGGAGCTGCGCAGTCTCCTCCCTTGTATGCGTTCAACCCACCAGTGGATGATTTCTTGCAGCCGCTCAGTCTGAACAATTTCACCCTTGCCCCACGTTGGGCGCCAACTGTTTTGGATGCACACAAGCTGTGCTATCTTATCAACTGTCTGCTCCAAATTGCAAGTTGTTAGTAAGTTGTGCATGATGGAGAAAATCACACTGATACCTCTCTAGGATCAAAGCAGAATTCTCTCATTTATTAGAGGAAGTTAAGCACTATATATGTATATCAGAGAATATCTCATTGCTCATTATGACAAAGTCTAGCTCTCTGTTGGTAGGTTTGCCCTGGTTCAAAAGCATAGATGTTCTGGATTGGAGTTCTAGCGAAATTCTGCACTGTGATTCATCCTGCCTTTTTAACTGCTTGACCCCTGTACAGCCTTCTCATCCTCCAGCTATACCACAAAACCCTCTTGGTCTGCCAGAAGCATATTATGGTTTAGCTAATATTTTGTACAAGAATGAATCCGAATCACTGCCACCATATCATCCTTACCACTGTGCAATAGAATTGATTCCTGGGTCCACACCTCCTCCAGTCCTTCTATATCTTTTTACTCCCTTAGAGACTCAACCTCTGGCAGATTGTATTAATGAAAATCTGCACAGAGGTTTTCTTCACAAATTATTATCATCACCTGGAGCTGGGATTTTGTTTGTAAAAAAAAGTAAGATGGTTCTCATCAACCCTGCACTGATAGTCAGGGATAAAAAAAAATTACAGTCAGGAATAGATACCCACTACGAGATCCCAAAACTGTTTCATAGTCTATGTGCAGCTAAAATCTTCACAAAGCAGATTACTGCAGTACTGCAGGGACTGTTGAAATAACTTCCAAGCGAGTGGAAACATCATATAGGAATGATTGGATCTGTATTTTTCCTGTGATAGTTGGAAGAGTTCTGGTAGTCCTATCTGGAGTGGCTCAGTGGGATGCATGGCCTGAGATTACTGTAACAGACAATGAGTGTGGACACACTGTGCCAACTAACAGATTTGGCTTTGGGTTAAACCTAAGGGCATTTGTCCTGGTTGTACCCTGGTATTTACTGTTTAACCCCTATATAGAGATCTTGACTTTGCTGCAGGGAACCAACATGGTTGCTTCCTCCTGGAGTACTCCCAATGTATGTGGCAGCTGACTGATGGAGATACCTGTCTTGTGCATTTTGTCCAGAGAAGTTCAAATCCTTGCAAACAGGTTAAAGAATAAATACCAGATATTTACTTATATTTTACACTCTGTCTTAACCAGTGCTAATTGGAATGCAGCTGGGAGGGCCCACTGCTAGCATTAGCTAAAGCTTTTCTGACCACCTACTACAGTTTCATGGGACATATATCGCTACTGGACTTTACCTAGACCTGCTCTTACAGATGCTAAATTGCAAAACAAATGTCTCTAAAATGTTTGGGATTTACCCTGTGTTGTCAAGTACGAAGATAAACTGCAGGTCCTTAGCATCTCTATGGACCTTTATTTCTATGGACATATTTGGCTGGTCAGTTTTCTACTATATTTGATGTTTCACACAATTACTACCATAATTTCACCACAGTTATATGGACATTTATTTTTTTATATTTTCTTTAAGAAACCTGACAACAAAATATACATTACATTTAATAACTAGAAATATAGTGGAACTGTCAGGCAACCAGACGCAGTCTTGCCAAAAGTATGTCACCACGCAGACTTGTCTCTCATTCTCCCAGGGGGTCTCTGGCCCTCCGGCGGGGCATCCCTCACCCCTTGCGGAGGGCAGAGCTAGTAAAGGTTTGCGCTTTATGCATGCACGTCACTCTATAAGATCCATTCTGGATCGTGGTGCTCCTGGGAGACAAAACGCCATCATTCCCAGCGCTGACGCTGGTCAGGGGTCCCAGGATGCAGGAGCCCCTAGCGTCAGCTGTTGCCATGGAAGTGAATGAGACTAATCTGCAATACCAAGCACATGCACTCTCCAATGGAAAGCATTGTGCTTTGTAAGCTGCAAGGAGGCCTCCTCAAACAACTGATTGTTGGGGTTCTTGAGTGTCGAAACCCCCCCAATCTGATATTGATGAGCTATCTTGGAGATAAATCAGACTTCTCCCCTGTGTGAGCTCTCTGATGCCGAGTTAAACTTGATTCAAGAATAAAACATATTCCACATTCTGAACATGAAAATGACTTCTGTCCTAAGTGGATTCCTAGATGTCTCACAAGACTAACTTTCTGACTAAAACATTTTCCACATTCTGAACATGAAAATGGCTTCTCCCTTAAGTGGATTTTTAGATGTTTCACAAGATTTGCTTTCCGACCAAAACATTTACCACATTCAGGACATGAAAATGGCTTCTCCCCTAAGTGGATTTTTAGATGTTTCACAAGATTTGCTTTATCACTAAAACATTTACCACATTCAGGACATGGAAATGGCTTCTCCCCTGTGTGAGTTCTTTGATGCTGAATAAAACTTGATTGATGGGCAAAACATTTTCCACATTCTGAACATGAAAATGGCTTCTCCCCTGTGTGAGTTCTCTGATGTCTAACAAGATGTGATTTGACACTAAAACATTTACCACATTCAGGACAAGAAAATGGCTTCTCCCCTGTACAAATTCTTAAATGTTTCACAAGAGCAGATTTATGAATAAAACATTTCTGACATTCTGAACATGAATATGGTTTCTCCCCTGTGTGAGTTCTCTGATGTCCAACAAGTTGTGATTTCAGACTAAAACATTTCCCACATTCTGAACATGAAAATGTCTTCTGTCGTAAGTGGATTCTTAGATGTTTCACAAGATCGGATTTCTCACTAAAACATTTTCCACATTCGGAGCATAAAAATGGCTTCTCTCCTGTGTGAATTCTTTGATGTGCTACAAGCATTGCTTTCACACGAAAACACTTCCCACATTCAGGACACAGAAAAGGCTTCTCTCCTGTGTGAATTGTCTGATGGTTAACAAGACTTGATTTACAAGTAAAACACTTTCCACATTCAATACACGAGAATGGCTTCTCACCAGAGTGAGTTCTCAGATGCTGAATAAAATGTGATTGACGGATAAAACATTTTCCACATTCTGAACATGAAAATGGCTTCTCCCCTGTGTGAGTTTTCTGATGTCTCAGAAGAACAGATTTCTGAGTAAAACATTTCTGACATTCCGAACATGAAAATGGCTTCTCCCCTAAGTGGATTTTTAGATGTTTTACAAGATTTGATTTCTGACTAAAACATTTACCACATTCAGAACATGAAAATGGCTTCTCCCCTGTATGAATTCTTAAATGTGCCACAAGACCAGATTTCTGACCAAAACATTTCTGACATTCTGAACATAAAAATGGCTTCGCTCTTGTGTGAGTTCTCTGATGTTTCTTTCGAGAGCATTTCAACATAAAACATTTCCCACATTCTGAACATGAATACGGCTTCTCCCCTGTGTGAGTTCTCAGATGTCCAACTAGAATACATTTCCTGGTAAAAGATTTTCCACATTCAGAGCATGAAAATGACTTTTTATCTCTGGAATTTCTCTCATGTAAAGAAAGATTCGATTTCTTCTTAAAAGGTGTCCCATGTGAAAATATTTTTCCACACTTGTGTTTAGTTCTTGTTTTGCCAGTCAGTGATTGATTAGATGAAGGTTTCTTGTGACCAGCGGTATCATTGGATATATCTCCGCTATGAAGGACTGAGGGTACATTAGGGCTTATTGAATTAGCTTGTGTGGTATTGCTATCTTCTGCTTTATCATAGGAAGATAAATGAAGATTCTTATGGTATTCTCTCATCCCATTTTTCCCTAGAAAATTAAACAAAAGTAAAAAATTTTCCCAAAGCAAATTTTTTTCTCAAGCTTTTTTAAAACAATAGAAAGCCAGAAAACATTAAATAAATAAGACATGTAAGATAACAGTATAATGTACAGTTTCAGTAAAGGTACCGAACTTTAGAATTTTTGGACCCCGGACCTGAACCTGAACTTTTCAGTAAAAGTTCGGGTTTGGGTTAGGTGTTCGGCTATTTTATGGCGCTTTTTGAAAGGCTGCAGAGCAGCCAATCAACAAACGTTTGACTCGTGTGCCCTTAGAAGCCATCACAGCCATGCCTACTAATGGCATGGCTGTGATTGGCCAGTGCATCATGTGACCCAGCCTCTATATAAGCTGGAGTCACGTAGTGCTGCTTGTCACTCTGCTGTTACTAGTGTAGGGAGAGGATGCTGCTGCTTTGAGGGAGCGAATAGGAAAGAATCTTTAATCAGAAGTGCTTGTTAACTCAGCGATCTACCTAGATTTAGTTTTGTGGATGCAATGCACAATCTTTTTACCCTGCCCTGAGCCCAGTGACACAGAAAAATAACTTTTATCCGTCTGTTAGTTAGGTGGGCGGCGGTGGCCATTTTATGCAAGCTCAGTGCACCAGCACAGCATATGTGCTTTTGTGACATTCAAATCCCAGCTTGAAATACTGCAATAATAATCTGGGTTTAAAAAAAACACCCATTTTTGGCAATATACTACATCTGGTACCGTTGCTGCATTTGTCAGTGTGAAATAGAAGCTTACAATACTTCAACAATTTTCTGGGCTTAAAAAAATCACTAATTTTTTTGCAAGACCCTACATCTGGTGCCTTTGCAGCATTTGTCAGTGTGAAAGACAAGCTTGAAACACTTCAATAATTTTCTGGGTTTAAAAAAACACCCATTTTGGGCAAAAAACTAAATTTGCAGCCTTTGCTGCATCTGTCATTGTGAGATACACGTGTTAGATACTGGTGTTCTATTTTGTAATAAAAAAAACACCCATTTTGGGCAAAATACTTACAAACCGGATTCCAAAAAAGTTGGGACACTATACAAATCGTGAATAAAAACTGAATGCAATGATGTGGAGGTGCCAACTTCTAATATTTTATTCAGAATAGAACATAAATCACAGAACAAAAGTTTAAACTGAGAAAATGTACCATTTTAAGGGAAAAATATGTTGAATCAGAATTTCATGTTGTCAACAAATCCCCAAAAAGTTGGGACAAGGCCATTTTCACCACTGTGTGGCATCTCCCCTTCTTCTTACAACACTCAACAGACGTCTGGGGACCAAGGAGACCAGTTTCTCAAGTTTAGAAATAGGAATGCTCTCCCATTCTTGTCTAATACAGGCCTCTAACTGTTCAATCGTCTTGGGCCTTCTTTGTTGCACCTTCCTCTTTATGATGCGCCAAATGTTCTCTATAGGTGAAAGATCTGGACTGCAGACTGGCCATTTCAGTACCCGGATCCTTCTCCTACGCAGCCATGATGTTGTGATTGATGCAGAATGTGGTCTGGCATTATCTTGTTGAAAAATGCAGGGTCTTCCCTGAAAGAGATGACGTCTGGATGGGAGCATATGTTGTTCTAGAACCTGAATATATTTTTCTGCATTGATGGTGCCTTTCCAGACATGCAAGCTGCCCATGCCACACGCACTCATGCAACCCCATACCATCAGAGATGCAGGCTTCTGAACTGAGCGTTGATAACAACTTGGGTTGTCCTTGTCCTCTTTGGTCCGGATGACATGGCGTCCCAGATTTCCAAAAAGAACTTCGAATCGTGACTCGTCTGACCACAGAACAGTCTTCCATTTTGCCACACTCAATTTTAAATGATCCCTGGCCCAGTGAAAACGCCTGAGCTTGTGGATCTTGCTTAGAAATGGCTTCTTCTTTGCACTGTAGAGTTTCAGCTGGCAACGGCGGATGGCACGGTGGATTGTGTTCACTGACAATGGTTTCTGGAAGTATTCCTGAGCCCATTCTGTGATTTCCTTTACAGTAGCATTCCTGTTTGTGGTGCAGTGTCGTTTAAGGGCCCGGAGATCACGGGCATCCAGTATGGTTTTACGGCCTTGACCCTTACGCACAGAGATTGTTCCAGATTCTCTGAATCTTCGGATGATGTTATGCACAGTTGATGATGATAGATGCAAAGTCTTTGCAATTTTTCGCTGGGTAACACCTTTCTGATATTAAAAAATAGTGGTAGGTTGTGGTGGCTCACTAGCAAGTAGTTAAGGTATGGTGCTGCAAGCTCATATAGAGGGAATCACCCCACCCTCTCTTAAAAGGCAAATGTAGTAATAGGAAAATGAGCGAGCACTCATACACTTGGCAACCAAATTGACATGTGCAGAAAATATTTATTAAATCCCCATAAAATACAAGTAATAAAATTTATAAGAACAATGTAGCAATAATATACAACATTACAGTCACATAAATTGTGGTAGATATGATCGATACTATATTCGATAAAAATATATTCGATAGAAATATTCGATAAATTGAATGGTAGAAAATTCAATGTTGAAATATTCGATAGAATATTCGATACCACTCAATAGTGTCGATAAATTCAATTTTATATATCACACCAAAAAACCTCAAGTATATGCTGTTATTTGGGAAAGAGGGGGTATTATCTTCTAGAGCTCTATCCCAATTTGGGAAACTGAATGCCACTGAAAATGTTGTAGGTGTATTCACTGGGAGCGCAATATGTTCATAAAGTGTCCACAGGAATCCTGATAATGTGAAAAGTCTCTTATAGCATATCCTTTTAAGGTCGATATGAGCTTTGAATCGAAGAAAACTTTAAAATCAATATTTGGCTTACCGTCTAACGTCTGTTGTCTCCATATTGCTTCAATGGAGCTTTGAATATTTGCCGGCTTATTCAGTCGCTCCATACAGCAAGCTGGTTTAAATTTTGCGGCAGTTCCAAAGATCACGGGAGTTGCCACTCTGTTCCGCAATTTCCTTTGGTGCAGCTTTCGACGATAAGAATAGTTAATCCTTTACTGTAGAAATTTTCTTCTGTATGGCCATACAGTATTATCGGAGGCTTTTCAATGCAGGTACATCACTTGTTTCACCATACGCGTTACGGGTAGATTCACTCTCCCTTCCTCAGTGGTCTACTGGTTTTCTACAGTAAAGGATTAACCATTCTTATGGTCGAAAGCTGCACCAAAGGAAATTGCGGAACAGAGTGGCAACTCCCGCAATCTTTGGAACTCCCGCGAAATTTAAACCAGCTTGCTGTATGGAGCGAATGAATAAGCCGGCAAATATTTAAAGCTCCATTGAAGCAATAGGGAGACAACAGACGCTAGACGGTAAGCCAAATATCGATTTAAAGTTTTCTCCGATTCAAAGCTCATATCGACCTTAAAAGGATATGCTATAAGAGACTTTTCACATTATCAGGATTCCTGTGGACACTTTATGAACAAATTGCGCTCCCAGTGAATACACCTACAACATTTTCAGTGACATTCAGTTTCCCAAATTGGGATAGAGCTCTAGAAGATAATACCCCCTCTTTCCCAAATAACAGCAGATACTTGAAGTTTTTTGGTGTGATATATATTATTGAATTTATCGACACTATTGAGTGGTATCGAATATTCTATCGAATATTTCAACATTGAATTTTCTACCATTCAATTTATCGACCTTTCTGATATTGCTCAAGTATCTTTCTGCGCAACATTGTGGGAATTGGTGATCCTCTACCCATCTTGGCTTCTGAGAGACACTGCCACTCTGAGAAGCTCTTTTTATACCCAATCATGTTGCCAATTGACCTAATTAGTGTTAATTGGTCTTCCAGCTCTTCGTTATGCTCAAATTTACTTTTTCCAGCCTCTTATTGCTACTTGTCCCAACTTTTTTGGGATTTGTTGACACCGTGAATATTGGAATCAACGTATTTTTCCTTTAAAATAATACATTTACTCAGATTAAACGTTTGATCTGTCATCTACGTTCTATTACAAATAAAATATTGACATTTGCCATCTCCACATCATTGCATTCAGTTTTTATTCACAATTTGTTTAGTGTCCCAACTTTTTTGGAATCCGGTTTGTATTTTTGCAACCTTTGCTGCATCTGTCAGTGTGTGATACAAGCTTTAAATACTGCAATAATATTCAGGGTTTAAAAAAAACACAAATTTTTGGCAATACCGTAAATTTGGGGCCTATGCTGCATTTGTAAATGTGACATACATGCTAGAAATACTGCAATAATATTCTGGGTTTAAAAAAACACCCATTTTGGGCAAAAAAAATAATTTGCAGCCTTTGCTGCATCTGTCAGTGTGAGATACATGAGTTAGATACTGCTGTTCTATTCTGTTATTAAAAAAACACCCATTTTGGGCGAAATACTAAATTTGCGGCCTTGGCTGCATCTGTCAGTGTGAGATACAAGCTTTAAATACTGCAAAAATATTCTGGGTTTCAAAAAACACCCATTTTGGGCAAGATCCTAAATTTGAGAAATATGAGGAGAGTGTCAAATAAGGGACGTGGCCCCGGTCGTGGTGCTGCTGGTGGAGCTCCTGTTGCAGGGAGAGGACGTGGTCGATCTGTGCCAGCTACAAACGCACAAGTTAAACACCTTCCCCAGGTGCGAGTAGGCGACAGAACCTTCAGCAGTATTTGGTCGGGCCTAATGCGGCACTACGAATGGTGAGGAAAGAAAAAGTACAGGCGAAAGTAGATTGGGTTGCTGACAGTGCCTCCAGTTCCTTTACATTGTCTACCACCCAGTCTCCTGTTGAAATATCAGAGTTGTCACCTGAAGCCGATGTCCATCAGTCTTTTACTTCACCCCCTTGCAAATCAGCCAAGCAGTCTGAGCCCTAAGTCATGCAGCAGTCTCTCCTGCTTTTTGATAACTCTGCTAGCAGGGTTTCCCAGGGCCATCCACATAGCCCTGCCCCAGAAGTGGAAGAGATTGAGTGCACCGATACCCAACCACTTATGTTTCAGGATGAGAGGGAGGACCACCGCAGCACGTCTCGGATGATGACGAAACACAGGTGCCAACCGCTGTGGCTTTCTGCAGTGTGCAGACTGACAAGGAGTGCAGGGGTGAAGACTGGGTGGAAGATGATGTGGAGGACGATGAGGTTCTCGACCCCACATGGAATCAAGGTCATGCAAGTGACCTGTGTAGATCGGAGCAAGAGGCGGTGGCCGCACAGAGCCACCAGCACAGCAGAAGAGGAAGCAGTGTGAAAAATAGGAGCGGACGTCCTCTAGACAGTACGCCTGCTACTGCCCACTGCAGCAAGTAACGGAGCACACCAAAGCCAGCTCCAAGGTGTTCCCTAATGTGGCAGTTCTTCAGACAATGTGCTGACGACTAGACACGAGTGGTTTGCACACTGTGCAATCAGAGCCTGAAGCGAGGCATAAACGTTCTCAATCTGAGCACAACCTGCATGACCAGGCATCTAAGTGCAAAGCACGAGCTGCAGTGGAGTAGACACCTCAAAAACCAAGAAAGGTCTCTGGCTCCTCCTGCTTCCTCTTCTGCTGCAGTCTCGGCCTTTTCAGCCACCTCTGGAGTGACAGTGCCACCTGCCACCCCGCAAACAGAGGATCTGCCAGCAACACCACTACATGGGTCACCAAGTATCTCCACAATGTCCCACGGAAGCGTTCATCTCTCCATCTCCCAAACACTGGAGCGGAAGAGGACGTACCCCCCTACCCACCCGCGATCCCTGGCCCTTATGGCGGTGGCTGTCCCACAGTACGTCGTGCCCAGCCACCACTACTTTTCCAGATGAGCCATCCCTTCCCTGCACAACCAAGTAGGGGACAAAATCAGGTGTGAACTGCGCAACGGCATCTGTGGCAAGGTCCACCTAACTACGGATACGTGGACCAGTAAGCACGGTCAGGGACGTTATATCTCTCTAACAGAACACTGGGTAAATGCAGTGGCGACTGGGCCTGAGGAGGATAGCAATTTGGCTCATGTCCTTCCACTACCGAGGATTGCAGGGCGCTTCAGTTTGCCTCCTGTTGCTTCTTCCTCCTACTCCGCTTCCTCATCCTCTACCGGCTCCTCATCTGGTCAGCGTAATACCTTCACCACCAACTTCAGCACAGCCAGGGGTAAACGACAGCAGGCAGTTTTAAAACTGATCTGTTTGGGGGACTAACCCCACATTGTGCAGTAGCTGTGGATGGGCAATGAACAACAGACCGATGAGTGGTTGGTGCCAGTGAGCCTCATGCCCGGCCTGGTGGTGTGCGATAATGGGCGAAATCTCGTAGCAGCTCTGGGACTAGCCGATTTGACACACATCCCTTGCCTGATGCATGTGCTGAATTTGGTGGAGCAGAGTATCCTTAAAAATTACCCCGATATATTACAGCTGCTGCATAAAGAGTGGGCTTTCAGCGTTCTCACCCTGCTGCTGATCGCCTGTCAGCGCTGCAGCGTAACTTCAGCCTTCCCGCATACCGCCTCATATGTGACATGCCCACAAGGTGGAGCTCCACCTTGCACATGCTGACCAGACTGTGCGAGCAGCAGCAAGCGATAGTAGAGTTTCAGCTGCAGCACGCACGGGTGAGTTGCTCTACGGAATGGCACCACTTCACCACCAATGACTGGGCCTCCATGCGAGACCTGTGTTCCTTATTGCGCTGTTTCTATTACTCCACCAACATGGCCAGTGCCGATAACGCCGTTCTCAGCGTTACTATCCCACTTCTATGCCTCCTTGAAAAAACGCTAATGGAAGAGGATGTGGCACAGGAGGAGAAGGAAGAGGTATCATTTCATAGGGTTTCCGGCCAGTCATTCACAAGTGGCTCTGAGGGTGGGTTCCTGCACCCACAAACGCCAGGTACACAATTGTTTAGCCAGGGCACAGTTCTGGAGGATGACGAGGTGGAGGATGAGGAGTAAGAGGAGGAACCATGTTCACAGCAGGGTGGCACCCAAACCAGCTCATGGCCATCACTGGTGCATGGCTGGGGGGGATACAGAGGACACTGATGATACACCTCCCACAGAGGACAGTTTTTCATAGCCACTGGGCATCCTGGCACACATGAGCAATTACATGCTGCAGTGTTTCTGCAACGACCGCCGAGTTACCCACATTCTAACTTGTGCTGATTACTGGGTGGCCACGCTACTGGATCTCTGTTACAAGGACAACGTACCGTCCTTAATTCTGTCACTGGAGCGTGATCGTAAGATGCGCGAGTACAAGAGCATGCTGGTAGACGCGCTGCTGGTGGCATTCCCACCTGACAGCGGGGTAACAGTGGAAGCACAAGACGAAGGCAGAGGAGGAGTAATGCAGCTGGGGCACCACCAGCACCTCAGAAGGCAGGGTTAGCATGACCGAAATGTGGAAAATCTTTGTCAGCACGCCACAACAACCATCACCACCAGCTGATATGGAACGTCTTAGCAGGAGGCAGCATTTCAGCAACATGGTGGAGCAGTATGTGTGCACACGCCTACACGTACTGACTGATGGGTCTGCCCCTTCAACTTCTGGGTCTCCAAATTGGGCACATGGCCTGAGCTTGCCCTTGACACCTTGGAGGTGCTGGCCTGCCTTGCAGCCAGTGTATTGCCTGAACATGTGTTTAGCACGGCAGGGGGCATTATCACAGACAAGTACAGCCAATGTGGACAAGCTCACGTTCATTAAAATGAGCCAGGCATGGATCTCACAGGACTTGTCCGTACCTTGTGCAGAATAGACATGTATACCGGCCTTACCCAGCCATTGTTACACTACAGCGCAATAGCTCATTGTTGTATTTTGGATATTTCCCACTCATTTTGAGTGTTACCTAATAAAAAAAAAAAAAATTTAAACCAAAAAACAGTGTTGGCTACCTCGTCCTCCGTCTACCGCCGCTTCCACCTAGACCGTTACGTCCACCGCCTCCTCAAACTCCTACTCCATATGGACCTCGACTGTGAAATTCACAAATTTATGGCTGTGATATACCCCTGCTATACCTAGTAGACAGGTAAAAACATTTCACTAATTTGTTTGTTACATTCTTGGTTGATATTTGACCATTTTTGCCGTGATTAAACCCCTGCTCTGCATAGGTGACAGGGACATAAATTTCAAAAAATCTTCTTTAATTGACGCGCGCCCCCTCCTTTCATTCAGTGCTTAAACTATAACAACTTGTCTCACATTTGCCCTTCAATAATTTGTCCCACATTTCTGCTCGTTTATATTTAATTTCAAACAATTAACCTCCCTTTAATGTGGTATCCCTTTCTCACGCTCCCTCTCCGGCCTGGAACCCTAATTCCCCACCACCCCTGATCACCATAGTAGGCGCAGAAAAGAACATCGAAAGTTAATAGAGAAGATATCCAATTGGATTGTGAACATCACATGGATGTGCGACATGGTGGAGCAGTATGTGTGCACACGCCAACACGTACTGACTGATGGGTCTTCCCCCTTCAACTTCTGGGTCTCCAAATTGGGCACATGGCCTGATCTTGCCCTTTATGCCTTGGAGATGCTGGCCTGTCCTGCAGTCAGTGCATTGTCTGAACGTTTGTTTAGCATGGCTGGAGGGAGTTATCACAGGTTATATTTCCCGATATTTTGGGGTGTACCCTACTTTAAAAAAATAAATTAAAACCAAAAACAGTGAAGGCTACCTCCTCCTCCTCCACCGCAGCTTCCACCTACACCACCACATCCACTGCCTCCTCAACCTCCTACTCCATATGGACCTCGTCCTCCTAGATCAAAATTCTTATTTTTTATCTTTATGTATTTTATGTTATTTTAAGTCATTTCCCTATATACATTTGTTTACAGAGCACTTGCCATGCCCTTAACCACAATTTTCTGGCATTTGCAGCCCTCTAGCACTTTCCATGACATTTTTAGATCCATTTCAGTGCTCGAAAGTTCGGGTCCCCTTTGACTTCAATGTGGTTCGGGGTCAAGTTCGGGTCCTGGCCGAACCCGTCGAACCCGAACATTCAGGTGTCCGCTCAACTCTAATGGTGACAGGTGTTTCTATCCAGACCATACAGTCCAATACATCCCAATGTCAACAGACAAAAGTTCCAGAAATTCAACAGATACCACCAAAACGGAAGATAAATGAAATCATGAGTGGAAGGAAATTCAACATTTGTACATGTACACACCACCTGTGTATACGCTTAATGTATGGCCCTATTATATGCTTTACAAAACCATATCTCACCCAAGTGCTTAATGAGCTTTGAGGAAAATTATCAAAACTAGAGCAGGTGGCCACCATTCAGATTCCTATACTAAAATCGGACAACCTTTGGAAAATGAAATAAGTAATTTGATTGGTTGTCATGGGCAACAACTCCATTTTCCTTTCAACAAGCTTTGATACATCTTCTCCTCCTTTTGCTTTGATCGCTGTTGTGCCCTATTTGTGCTTTACATATTATGGCAACTTTCTTCTTTATTTTTCTTACACCTTTCCTTTTTTTATTTTTAAGCCCTTGTATCCCCCTTAACCCTTTTTTTTACCATTGTTCCATTGCTGCATTCTATTTTTTTAATTGCAATTTTAGGGCACATACAACTTAATGTTTTATTTTTGTTAACTCTTTTTGGGTTGGAATGTGAAAAAACAACAGCAATTCCACCACTGATTTTTGCATTTTACAATGTTTACCATGTGGCATAAAAAATATGTTTGCTTCATTCTGCAGGTCAGTATGATTGCTCGAATACACTTGAATAGGAAGGATCCGTCCCCTAGAAGTGAATGGGATGGTTTCTTGTAATTACACTGCTAACTGCTGCAATGTCGACGGCAAGCAGGTAAACAATGAAAGGAAGGCAGCACTCGCACGAGGCATGGCCTTCTCTTTAATCACTGTATTTTTCGCCCCATAAGACGCACTTTTGCCCCCCAAAGGTGGGGGGAAAATGCCCCTGCGTCCTATGGGGCCAATGCTGCCATTTTACATCGCAGTCTGCGATTCTGCAGCATCGCAGACTGCGATGTATCAGCTGGACGGGGGAGGGAGGAGGTGCCGGTGTCATGCAAATGCGGCGGGGCCGGTGCGGTCACTGTACTCCGGCTCCACCGCTCACTCACTGCTTTATTGCCTAAACATTTTATAATAATAGCTTTCATTCAAGTTCGATCCCCAGCCCTATCTGTACTACTTACTAAATGTCCTGTAGCAGGCAGAGCAGGGCGGGCGGCCGGCCATAACTCACTGACTTTATTAATGAAGTAGGCGGCACATGAGTGAGCGGTGGGGCCGGAGTACAGTGACCGCACCGGCCCGGCCGCATTTGCATGACACCGGCCCCTTGTTATATTAGGGCATCTGTGGATGCCACTATTATGGGGTGGGGGATATGTGGATGGCACTGTTATGGGGAGGGAGATCTAAGGATGGCACTGTTATGGGGGGGTGATCTGTGGATGGCACTGTTATGGGGTGGGGGATATGTGGATGGCACTGTTATGGGGTGGGGGATCTGTGGGTGACACATATATAGCAGTGCCATCCACATATCCACCCCCATAGCAGTGCCATCCACATATCCCCCATAGTAGTGTCATGCACAGACCACCATTAGTTCAAAACCCACCAAAAGCACACCTTTTGGTTAAAAATATATTTTTTCTTATTTTCCTCCTCAAAAACCTAGGTGCGTCTTATGGGCCGGTGCGTCTTATAGGGCGAAGAATACGGTAATTGATTGGCGGGGGTGCCACGTGTCGGACCACTGCTGCTATGATATTGATTACCTAACCTAAGGATAGGTCATCAATATTAAAATCCTGGAAAACCCCTTTAAGTTCCTGAACCCTGATCATGACGGTTGGATGGCGAAACATGCAGGGGAACTTTAAGTTTAGTCTTTATTTTAACGTAAATTGAAAAGACTTAAGAATAAATAAGCTTATGCAGGCTAAGGGAATTAATATATTTACTAAATGTGATAAAAAATATAAAACAGACAAATCATATACAGAGTACTAAAAGTAAATAATTACTGGCCTACAACACTATACAATATGGGGGGGAACTCCTGTCGCCATGTAGTCACACATGGCCGACACCCCATGGTGATACAATACAGAGACAGATCTACCACATTCTACCTGGATAATGTTCAATGGAGTTCCCATTAACTGTCGTTCAGAAGGTTTATCCCTTTCAGCCTCTCCTCCTAAGGACGTCCAGTGTGTGGCACGCAGGGCAGAGATAATCACTAGTGTTGATCGTGAATATTATAATGGCAAATTTTTATCGCGAATTAAGGCACTTCAAGAATTCGTGAAAATCTAGAATATAGTGCTATATCTTCGTAATCGCAAATATTCTAGTTTTTTTTTCCATCAGTACCAATGTGATCCCTCACTGCTTCTTGCTTGTGGGCCATTGAGAAGGCTGCAATAACTTTGTCTGAGCTTAGCAACATCCCTAACAAGCAATAGGAAAGTTGCCTACCCCTTACTATATAAGAACCTCCTCAGCAGCCATTTTCTGCTGTTTTTCTGCAGTTCTGAGAGAGAGAGAAGTGTTATTGCTGTGCTCTGTGCTTTGCTGAGTCATCTGCTGCTCCTTATTGAATTACATTAGACAGTTAGTTAGCTCCTATATATAATACAGATAGTTAGTGGGAGATAGTCTGTGGAGGTTAGATAGTGATATAGTGTAGCTGATAGGTTCCAGTGCAGGGTGTTATTTCTCTGCTGTCCATACATACATGCTACAGACATAGTGCTGTGATATCACAACAATACTTAGTACACCAGTCAGTAATAACTACTCAGACCTGATAAAATGCGAAGTTGCATGTATTGCGCAAATACATATGCGCATCATTAGTGCCGATTTGCGCAATCGCGAATATATTGGAACTCTCTATCTGCATTTAAAGCTATTGTTCTGCCATGCATGCGAAATGTAAACTTACAGTGATCAGGAGTTCTTCCTCACAGTCACGAAAGTTGCTGCGAACCATTTTCTCCAGTCTCAGAAAACTTCTAGCAGCTTGGAAAATTTAGCAATAGTGAGCCACGCCTGTATTGCGTGCTCAGTATGCGCATATACATTGCCGATTTTCGCAATCAAGAAATAGATAATGAATTCTCAAATTTGCTAATTTATTGCGAATATTCGGCCAAAAATTTGCAAAATATCGCAAATACGAATATTGCCTATGCTGCTCATCACTAATAATCACTCAGGAACGCAGCCTTCTCAGTACAATGGGGGATACGTGCATGTTATCTAACGATCTCTAACTAACTACATTACAAGGAATATCAGTAGTAAGAGAGTATATGTTTCGTCAAACTGCAAAGTGACAGGTACCACGCCCCCTTTTATACAGATACACCTGCCCCTTTTATATTGCTTGATATTAAATTTATATTGCTTGATATTAAGTTTATATTGCTTGATATTAAATTTACAGTGTTTGATATTAAATGTATAGTGCTTGATATTAGCCTCCCAGACATCCTTATCAGATTATTGCTAATGCCCGGCAGTTTACAAATGAAGACAAAAGCCTACTGTAAGCAGGATGTTGAGGTTTGAGAGCTTCCTGACAGCTTACTACAGATTTTGACATCTAACCCTCGATAAACCTGATATTTGTAAACAAAAGGGTTAGTTCATCATACATCCTTCTATCTATTTATCAATTATCTTTCTATCTACCTATCTATAGTCTATCTATCCATTTATCTGTTAACTATCTAGCAATCCATTTTATCCAGACAACTGTCTATCTATCTATCTATCTATCCATCTATCTGGTATCTATCCATTTATCTATCTATCCAACTAACTATCTATCTATCTATCTGTTATCTTTCTATGTATCTATACATCCATGTACCCCATCTATCTAAATTCTATCTATCCTTATATCTATCTATTATCTATCTATCTATCTATCTATCTATCTGTTTCTATCTATCTATAGTCTATCTTTCCATCTATCTATCTATCTATCTATACAGCCATATACCCCATCTATCTAAATTCTATCTATATCTATTTATCTACCTATCTATCCTTCTATCTATCAATTATCTATCTATCTTTCTATCTACCTATCTATATTCTATCTTTCCATCTATCTGTTATCTATGTATCTATCTATGTTTCTATACATCCATATACCCCATCTATCTAAATTCTATCAATTTATCTATTTATCTATTTATATTTCTATCTACATATCTATGTATCAATTACCTATCTATCTATTCTGTCTATCTACAGACATGTCAGGACATGTCCTAATATAAAGTCTATACATATATCTATCCATCTATCTGTTATCTATGTACTAAACAACCATATACCCCATCTATCTAAAATGTATATATCAATTTATCTATCAATTATCTATCTTTCTATCTTTTTATCTACCTATCTATAGTCTATCTTTCCATCTATCTGTTATCTATCTATATTTCCATTTATCTATCTATCTATCTATGTATCTATACAGCCATATACCCCATCTATCTAAAATGTATATATCAATTTATCTATCTATCTATCTATCAATTATCTATCAATCTATAGTTTATCTTTCCATCTATCTGTTATCTATTCATTTGTCTATCTATCAATCCATTTTATCCAGACAACTGTCTATCTATCCATCTATCTGGAATCTATCCATTTATCTATCCAGCTATCTGTTATCTATCTATGTATCTATACATCTATATACCATATCTATGTAAATTCTATCTATCCTTCTATCTATCTATCTATCTATCAATTAGCTATCTATCTTTCTATCTACCTATCTATCCATCTACCTGTTTTCTATCTATCAATGATCTATCTATCTTTCTATCTACTTATCTATAGTCTATCTTTCCAGCTATCTATATTTATAGTGCTTGATATTACAATTTATATTGCTTGATATTAAATTTATAGTGCTTGATATTAAAATTTAATATTGCTTGATATTACATTTATATTGCTTGATATTAAATTTATATACTGTTGTGCACTGTCACAGATGTCCTAAGACATATCCTACACAACCAACCCCCAACACTCTGTGTCAATACACACCCTAGTATTTCTCTGTGCCAACCATCCCCACCACTCTGTGGCAATACACACCGCAATGTCGCAAATTTGTATTCATTTAAAATGTTTACACAATACAAATTTTCAAAAATGTTGTACAATATGCTGTAAAAATGTCAAAATGATCAATTTATCTGTATATCTATCTATCCCAATCTAACGTTTCAATAGATAAATATTTAATCTATCTGTCTACCTATCAATCTATCTAACAATTTATCCATTTAGCTATCTATCTTTCTATCTATTTCTAACCATCTAGCTACTATAACATGGCTATCTATCAAACATCTATCTATTTACATTTCTATCTATCAAACATCTATTTATCTTTCTATCTAACTGGCTGTTTTTCTATCTTTCTTTCTATCTATTATCTATCTTTCTATCTATCTAACTGGCTGTCTTTCTATCTTTCTTTCTTTCTATCTATTATCTATCTGTCTTTTTATCTATTTTATCTATTTATCTAGCTTCTAATATCTATCTAACGTCCAATCTTTCTATCTATTTTCCTATCAATATATCCGTTTATCTAACAATATATCCATGTATCTATCTGTCTTTCTATCTTTCTAGCTATTTCTAACCATCTAGCTATCAAAATGATCAATTTATCTGTATATCTATCTACCCCAATCTAACGTTTCAATAGATAAATATTTTATCTATCTGTCTACCTATCAATCTATCTAACAATTTATCCATTTAGCTATCTATCTTTCTATCTATTTCTAACCATCTAGCTACTATACCAGGGCTATCTATCAAACATCTATCTATTTACCTTTCTATCTATCCAACTGGCTGTCTTTCTATCTTTCTTTATATCTATTATCTATCTTTCTATCTTTCTATCCATTTATCTAACAATTTATCCATTTATCTATCTTTCTATCAATCTTTCTATCTAACCATCTAACAATTTATCAATTTTTTTGTCTAGCTACCACATATCTATTTATCTAATTATCTACCAATCTATTTTATCTATCTATTTATATAGCTTCTAATATCTATCTAACGTCCAATCTTTCTATCTATTTTCCTATCAATCTATCCATTTATCTAACAATGTATCCATTTATCTGTCTTTCTATCTTTCTATCTATCTTTCTATCAATTTTTTCTATCTATCCAGCTATCTAACAATTTATCCATTTATCTATCTATGATCAATTTATCCGTATATCAGACAAACCCCACCACTCTGTCAATACACAATTCAAAATTTCAAAGTGTTGTACAATATGCTGTAAAAATTTCAAATGATCAATTTATCCGTATATCAATCTATCTTTCTATCTATCATTCTATCAATCTTTCTATTAAACATCTATTTATCTTTCTATCTAACCGTCTATCTTTCCACTATCTTTCTATCTATCACATATCTATTTATCTATCAATTTATCTATCTATTTATCTATCTACATATCTAGCTATCTACCTATTTGCCTATTTATCTAACAATTTATCTAGACATCTATCTATCTATCTATCTATCAATTTATCTATGAACAATCTAACTATCTACAAATCTATCTATTTTATCTATCTATCCATTCTATCTGTCTTTCTATCTATCTTTCTATCTATTATCTATATTTCCATTATCTTTCTATCTACTGTATAACATATCTATTTATCTATCTATCAATTTATCAATCAACAACCTATCTATCTATACAACTATTTATCTAGCTTCCAACAGCTATCAATCTACAAACCGGATTCCAAAAAAGTTGGGACACTGAACAAATTGTGAATAAAAACTGAATGCAATGATGTGGAGATGGCAAATGTCAATATTTTATTTGTAATAGAACGTAGATGACAGATCAAACATTTAATCCGAGTAAATGTATCATTTTAAAGGAAAAATACGTTGATTCCAATTTTCACGGTGTCAACAAATCCCAAAAAAGTTGGGACAAGTAGCAATAAGAGGCTGGAAAAAGTAAATTTGAGCATAACGAAGAGCTGGAAGACCAATTAACACTAATTAGGTCAATTGGCAACATGATTGGGTATAAAAAGAGCTTCTCCGAGTGGCAGTGTTTCTCAGAAGCCAAGATGGGTAGAGGATCACCAATTACCACAATGTTGCGCAGAAAGATAGTGGAGCAATATCAGAAAGGTGTTACCCAGCGAAAAATTGCAAAGACTTTGCATCTATCATCATCAACTGTGCATAACATCATCCGAAGATTCAGAGAATCTGGAACAATCTCTGTGTGTAAGGGTCAAGGCCATAAAACCATACTGGATGCCCGTGATCTCCGGGCCCTTAAACGACACTGCACCACAAACAGGAATGCTACTGTAAAGGAAATCACAGAATGGGCTCAGGAATACTTCCAGAAACCATTGTCAGTGAACACAATCCACCGTGCCATCCGCCATTGCCAGCTGAAACTCTACAGTGCAAAGAAGAAGCCATTTCTAAGCAAGATCCACAAGCTCAGGCGTTTTCACTGGGCCAGGGATCATTTAAAATTGAGTGTGGCAAAATGGAAGACTGTTCTGTGGTCAGACGAGTCACGATTCGAAGTTCTTTTTGGAAATCTGGGACGCCATGTCATCCGGACCAAAGAGGACAAGGACAACCCAAGTTGTTATCAACGCTCAGTTCAGAAGCCTGCATCTCTGATGGTATGGGGTTGCATGAGTTCATGTGGCATGGGCAGCTTGCATGTCTGGAAAGGCACCATCAATGCAGAAAAATATATTCAGGTTCTAGAACAACATATGCTCCCATCCAGACGTCATCTCTTTCAGGGAAGACCCTGCATTTTTCAACAAGATAATGCCAGACCACATTCTGCATCAATCACAACATCATGGCTGCGTAGGAGAAGGATCCGGGTACTGAAATGGCCAGTCTGCAGTCCAGATCTTTCACCTATAGAGAACATTTGGCGCATCATAAAGAGGAAGGTGCAACAAAGAAGGCCCAAGACGATTGAACAGTTAGAGGCCTGTATTAGACAAGAATGGGAGAGCATTCCTATTTCTAAACTTGAGAAACTGGTCTCCTCGGTCCCCAGACGTCTGTTGAGTGTTGTAAGAAGAAGGGGAGATGCCACACAGTGGTGAAAATGGCCTTGTCCCAACTTTTTGGGGATTTGTTGACACCATGAAATTCTGATTCAACATATTTTTCCCTTAAAATGGTACATTTTCTCAGTTTAAACTTTTGTTCCGTGATTTATGTTCTATTCTGAATAAAATATTAGAAGTTGGCACCTCCACATCATTGCATTCAGTTTTTATTCACGATTTGTATAGTGTCCCAACTTTTTTGGAATCCGGTTTGTATCTTTCTATCTATTTTTGCATATATCTATGTATACGCATATCTATTTATCAAGCTTCTAATATATTTCTAACGACATATCTTTCTATCTAGTGATCTATCTATAACACGGCTATCTATCAAACATCTATTTATCTTTCTATCTAACTGTCTATCTTTCCACTATCTTTCTATCTATCTATCTATCACATATCTATTTATCTAACAATTTATCTATCAACAATCTAAATATCTGCCAATTTATTTATCTAGCTTCTAATATCTATCTAACAGTCTATCTTTCTATCTATCTTTCTAAGAATTCACAGCTAAGACAATATCCCGTCAGAGGGAATAATAACCACAGGTGGTATATATGTATAGTTAATGTAATCACAGGGTACAACCTGTTATAAAACGTAGCCTTTAATATAATTTACATATAAAATAACAAACTCCCACAGACAAACATAGAAAAAGAACAAAAAAGAAAGAAGATGTCACCATGACATATATGGGATAATACTGTAATACTCAGTGGCATTAGTCAATGATAGGCAGGGTAGACTGTCGTTGATTTGGGCCTGTTCCTGTATGTTGCCCTATACTCAGCAGCCCTGCCTATAAATGGAATGGTCACCCTGATAAGGACGATCCCGTATTCTGGAACTTCCTGGTAGGCCCTAGGCTGACCCTATGATGTTGGTAAGTCCCTAGATGGAGGCCTAGTCTAAGTACACAGAACAAAAAATAAAATTACAGTATAGAGAGCAATGGACCACCCGCAACCGGATGCTGTCTCTGTAGGTGGGGAATTGCTCGAGATGTTACGTCATGCATGGTACAAAGACAATCACGTTCGTGATTCTCTATATATATATATATATATATATATATTTTTTTTTTATAATATATATCATCAAGTGAAAGATATCTATGTGTAATATTCACACACCAAGATGCCGTACACATTTATACATACAGATGTGTTGTCAAAATATATATACACAATTGGCGCCAAAAGACTGCCTCCTGACTTGGTGGCATACAATCAGGCGCCAAAGTCCCAACGTGTTTCACCCTTATTGATTGCCGGGTTCCTCAGGGGATGTTTTTAGTACAATGCTGTTTTTTGGCATCAGTAATTAGTATGGAGTAGCAAAGCAGTCAGCCAAGCCCTCAATTATGATAACATAGTTTGGCTAGTTATTTTAAGTAGCCTGATCAATCCAGTATAATGACATAGTTTGGCTAGTTATTTTAAATAGCCTGATAAATCCAATATTTAAATAGCTAAACAAGTCAGATATAAAGACCATATTTAAGGGCCATAAGTGGCACCAAATGTGTTAATCACTCACCATTGGGAGTACAGTGCAAGGAAATATCACCCGTAAGGAGTACAGATTCCCGGACAGATATCAGAGCACATGCAGATAGATAATCCCAATATAAATCATTTAAGTGAGGACCTCTGAAGACAATCACATATGTAATATGACATGTGTAATATTAAACAAGTAACAAGATACTACTTGCGTCTCCGGACCCAGCCTGGACGATCCCAAACTGTCCGCAGGATTAGCAGTGTAGCCACTGCCACTCCAGCCGTGGCCCGTGTGCAATAAGTAATGGTGCCTCACTGGTCCTGGTCACAGATAGATAGATAGATAGATAGATAGATAGAAAGATAGATAATAGATAGAAAGAAAGATAGAAAGACAGCCAGTTAGATAGAAAGATACATTTGTTAGATAAATGGATAGATAGAAAGATAGATAATAGATAGAAAGAAAGATAGAAAGACAGCCAGTTAGATAGAAAGATACATTTGTTAGATAAATGGATAGATAGAAAGATAGATAATAGATAGAAAGAAAGAAAGATAGAAAGAAAGATAGAAAAACAGCCAGTTAGATAGAAAGATAAATAGATGTTTGATAGATAGAAATGTAAATAGATAGATGTTTGATAGATAGCCATGTTATAGTAGCTAGATGGTTAGAAATAGATAGAAAGATAGATAGCTAAATGGATAAATTGTTAGATAGATTGATAGGTAGACAGATAGATAAAATATTTATCTATTGAAACGTTAGATTGGGATAGATAGATATACGGATAAATTGATCACTTTGACATTTTTACAGCATATTGTACAACATTTTTGAAAATTTGTATTGTGTAAACATTTTAAATGAATACAACTTTGCAACATTGCGGTGTGTATTGCCACAGAGTGGTGGGGATGATTGGCACAGAGAAATACTAAGGTGTGTATTGACACATAGTGTTGGGGGTTGGTTGTGTAGGATATGTCTTAGGACATCTGTGACAGTGCACAACAGTATATAAATGTAATATCAAGCAATATAAAATTTTAATATCAAGCGCTATAAATTTAATATCAAGCAATATAAATATAGATAGCTGGAAAGATAGACTATAGATAAGTAGATAGAAAGATAGATAGATCATTGATAGATAGAAAACAGGTAGATGGATAGATAGACTATAGATAGGTAGATAGAAAGATAGATAGCTAATTAATTGATAGATAGATAGAAGGATAGATAGAATTTAGATAGATAGGGTATATGGATGTATAGATACATAGATAGATAACAGATAGCTGGATAGATAAATAGTTGGATAGATAAATGGATAGATACCAGATAGATGATAGATAGACAGTTGTCTGGATAAAATGGATTGATAGATAAATGAATAGATAGATAGATAACAGATAGATGGAAAGATAGACTATAGATAGGTAGATAGAAAGATAGATAGATAATTGATAGATAGAAGGATAGATAGATAAATTGATAGATATACTTTAGATAGATGGGGTATATGGCTGTATAGATACATAGATAGATAGATAGATAAATGGAAATATAGATAGATAACAGATAGATGGAAAGATAGACTATAGATAGGTAGATAGAAAGATAGATAGATAATTGATAGATAGATAGATAGATGGAAAGATAGACTATAGATAGGTAGATAGAAAGATAGATAGATAGATAGATAATTGATAGGTAGATAAATTTATATAGATAGAATTTAGATAGATGGGGTATATGGCTGTATAGATAGATAGATAGATAGATAGATGGAAAGATAGACTATAGATAAGTAGATAGATAGAAAACAGATAGATGGATAGATAGACTATAGATAGGTAGATAGAAAGATAGATAGATAATAGATAGATGGGGTATATGGATGTATAGATACATAGATAGATAACAGATAGCTGGATAGAAAGATAGATAAATGGATAGATACTAGATAGATAGATAGATAGATAGATAGACAGTTGTCTGGATAAAATGGATTGCTAGATAGATAACAGATAGATGGATAGATACACTATAGATAGGTAGATAGAAAGATAATTGATACATAGATAGAAGGATGTATGATGAACTAACCCTTTTGTTTACAAATATCAGGTTTATCGAGGGTTAGATGTCAAAATCTGTTGTAGGAAGCTCTCAAACCTCAACATCCTGCTTACAGTAGGCTTTTGTCTTCATTTGTAAACTGCCGGGCATTAGCAATAATCTGAGAAGGATGTCTGGGAGGCTAATATCAAGCACTATACATTTAATATCAAGCAATATAAATTTAATATCAAGTAATATAAATTTAATATCAAGCACTATACATTTTAATATCAAACACTATAAATTTAATATCAAGCAATATAAACTTAATATCAAGCAATATAAATTTAATATCAAGCAATATAAACTTAATATCAAGCAATATAAATTTAATATCAAGCAATATAAAAGGGGCGGGGGTATCTGTATAAAAGGGGGCATGGTACCTGTCACTTTGCAGTTTGACGAAACATATACCCTCTTACTACTAATATCATTACAAAAAGGTGATATAATATTTAAAGGGGACAGAACCAATCAGTACTTAATTATGTATGGAAAATACACATTCAACACAGTCTTTTAAAAAAAATAAAAAATTTATCTTACTGTCTGATATCATTGGCGGTGTTGTACTGCAGGCACACTGCCACCAACCATATAGCCAGGACTGTAAGTGAAAAAATTAAAGGGGTTGTGCAGCAATATATATTGATAATCTATCCTCAGGATAGGTCATCAATATCAGATTGGCAGAAGTACGACAGCCGGCACCACCACTGATCAGCTGTTTGAAGAGGACGCAGCTGCAAGTGAAAGGAGAGAGTACCTGTCATTACACTGCGACGCCTAAACTTTCAAGATGACAGGCAGTATAATGAAGAAAAGCAGCACTCCTCTACAAACAGCTTATTAGCGAGGGTACCGGGTGTCAGACCCCTGCCAATCTGATATTAATGACCTATTCTGACGATCAATAATATATATTGCTGCATAACCCCTTTATGAAAGTGATGGCATTCTGGTCTATTATATGAAATAGGCTAGGGTACTGATCGGTGACATTGGTTCAGAGTTAGATATGACAAATACACAGATAATGATTAGATATCGATCGGCTCCCGGTTTTGGCGCTCTCAGATGCAATTGTCACATTTGACCACAGCATCTGGGAGAGCTAAAACTGGGAGCCGCGCGCTTCCCGGACTGGTCCACCGTCCCCTGGCTGAGATCAAGGAAGGAGTCCCAGAATAGTAATAGGCCCGAGCCTTCACAAGGCTCCCAGGTCAATTACTAGTATATTCCAATGCTGGCCTGCAGGAGCCAGCATTGCATTGGAATATATTGAATCTTGTATATGTATAAATATCCATTACGGAATACAAGTGGCAATTTAATGATTGATTGTTATAGTTACTTTGGGTGATTAAAAAAAGTTTGAAGAAAGTTAGAAAAAATATAAAGAGATTTTAAATTCAAATCACCCACTTCCCTTAGAATAAAAAAAGTAATCAATAAAAAAATGAAACATCATCACCATCACCACGTCCAAAAACGCACGTACTATTAAAATAATACAAATACAGTGCAAATAACACCTAATAATAACAATAACACCCCATGGGTCCATATACTACAGGTTTATAACTGAGGCCTATCGTATCATGTGACCTTTACTCAGAAACAGCATTTACCCTCCAGTCTTTTTGTGATTGTTTCTTTCCATATTGTGTCACATTGTACCGGTGTCAAGGAAGATGATGAATATATTGGGGCACTATTCCCATTAATAAAGACATTTACAGTCAAATGAGATTTATGAAAGGTTCTTACCATTCACGGACACTGATCCGGGTTTTTTGAGCTCACTCGTCGTTCCACCTGAACTTTCCTGCAGTAAAGATCCCACATTAAAGACATGAGAAAACAGAAAACTATACTCATGAACATGAACCTTTCTGCCCTGAAGAAGAAGGATCTCCTCACGTGGTGATCAGACAGGATCAACATTCAGACAAGTATCTTACACATATGAAATGTGACATTATTCTGCATGAAATGACCTGATCCTATCCTGGAGAGGACGCTGTGCTCATCACCTCCAGTTCTTACATTATTGTATGGTAAAAAGCCTGTCATTGCTTCTGGAAACTGAACCTTATATCCACTTGCTCTTGTCCTTTGTGGTGACCTGATTCTAGATAAGAATGAAATAATCTTTTGCAAAAGCAGGAAGATTCTGTACCTGATGAGTCAGTCACTGACTGTTAATACATGACAGTATCTGCTGTTGATGCAGCTGACTGGCATTGTGCTGTCATTTAGTCTATGACTTACATCTACTCTGCAGGACTTTACTTTTACCCACATTGAATCTCAGTTGCCAAGTGGATGTCCAAACAGGAGAACATTTAATGCAATCTTTTATGACACAAGAAACCATTTGTAGCCAACAACAAGATGGAATGGAGCCTACAGTATACTCCACTGCTGCTGGGGTTCCGGCATATGAGGAAGCAAAGAAAATTAGCTGCGGAAGCAGCAAAGAGCGATGGCCCCAAGGTAACCCAGAATGTCTGTAAGTGACAGTGTGTGTGTACTCTATATACTGTATAAATCCCATGCAGCTTAAGGATCTTCTAATGTCACAGGGTCACAAGACATTCTCAAGTGACGTGATTCTGAAGCAGGTGCAGGCTTATGTGGCAGGAAGACCCTTTCATACACTTAGGAGAAGTTTGTCCCAGAGCTGTTTTGAAGCACAAATTTGTGTGTGGAGAGATGGCAAAAGATGGCGAACTGTGTACTGGGGTTGGGGGAGATGTCCACCTGCCATTTCTAGTTTTGCCCCTGACAACAGTCTGTAGAGGATAGGTAGAAACATCAGCTGCACTTACTTGATAACCCAATGGGACATTGTGCTTTTCCTGTGGACAGTCCTGGTAATACAGAGGACTGGGACATCTCTCTGGTGGATTTCTCTGACTGGATCCATCTGTAGAAAATACACACAGCAACTGAATACATTGTCTATATGTGATGATCAGATTATGGGGAATCTGACTGTCAGAACAGTTCTCATCTCTACAGTCATGAAACGGATCCTCTTACTCTGTGATTTGAGGGACTGGTGATTCTCCATCATGACGTCCTTGTACTTATCCTTATGTTCTTCTAAATACTCCCACTCCTCCATGGAGAAATAGACAGTGACATCCTGACACCTTACAGGAACCTGACAACACAAGGATAGTCATTACTAGACCCCTCCCTTGGCATTATTGTATAATGTCCCAGCATTCCCAGCAGCGCTCACCTCTCCGCTCAGTAGCTCAGTGATCCTGGTGGTAAGTTCTAGGATCTTCTGCTCATGTATCAAGGAATGAGGTGGAGGCTCGGTGATGGGGCTCTGGGTCCTGCTCCATCCTCCTGACACACGGGGTGTCACACACTCACCAGACGACTTCTTCACTACTGTGTAATCCTGTGTATGGGGATACGCCAATCACTACAGAGATTCTAAGAATCCTTCACCTTTCCAGACATTTCCCTGTTTTATTAATAGAGATAAGAGTGATGTCATGTGAAACTCTCACCTCTCCAGTTATCAAGGAGATCATCTCCAGGGTGAGGTCTAATATCCTTGTAGCCATGTGTTTTCTGTCCTTGTACATATCCTTTTGTTCTTCTAAATACTCCCACTCCTCCATGGAGAAATAGATAGCAACATCCTGACACCTTATAGCAACCTGACAACACAAGGATACAGTCATTACCATACGCCTCCCTTGGCATTATTGTATAATGTCCCAGCATACCCAGCAGCACTCACCTCTCCGCTCAGCAGCTCAGTGGTCCTGGTGGTAAGTTCTAGGATCTTCTGCTCATGTATCAGGGAATGAGGTGGAGGCTCGGTGATGGGGCTCTGGGTCCTGCTCAATCCTCCTGACACACGGGGTGTGACACACTCACCAGATGACTTCTTCACTACTGTGTAATCCTGTGTATGGGCAGATGCCGATCACTACAGAGATTCTAAGAATCCTTCACCTTTCCAGTCATTTTTCTGTTTTATTACTAGTGTAGGAAGGCGCAAGGGGCCATCATTGATGGAAGGTATGTGTCACCGAGATTCCTGGCCTCGGTGAGGTAAGAGCCGGTAGTTTGAAGTGTCAGCTGCAGCTAGTGCTGATTGACACTATTATTTGAAAGAATGGCTGTAAAGCCGATCTGGGCTGGCTATTATTGGGAGTAGCCAAAGTGCTGGGTGGGTGGCTGCTCCCCACGCTCCAGGCTGGGTCTTTATTGGCCTATATAAACCGAGCCAGCAGTCTCAGCTGGGTGTGTTTTATCCTTAATCTGACAGAGAAGCTGTGGAGACTCTGTTTTGGTATCTGTGAATTGGTGTGCTAAAGGATTGGAAGCTGCATTCTGGAAAACAGGCACCTAAAGCCTGCTGTGGACTGCTAGGGGAAAGACTGCTAACCAGGGGAAGATTTTGTTCTATGGACATTGCATGGTGTGAACAAATACCAAGACTGTGAACGGTCATTTTGTGTTTCCTTATGTGTGAATAAACACTGAACTGTTTAAGTTAAAGACTTTGTGATTTCCTCTATACTGCATCCGCTAGCCTGTCAACCAGAGCAAAACCCCACAATTGGTATCGGATGTGGGCAAACGCAGTGAGGAAAGCCTGATGGCCGAAAAGTTTTTTGTTTTTCCCAGGCACAAGTGCATGTCCTATAATAAACAGGCAAGGTTACGACCCGTGTCACCTGACAAAATGGAGGCGGTCGTGAAAGCCCTCGTGTAGGCTAACTTGCAGCAGCAGGAGGCTAACAAGCAGCAGCAGGAAACTAACCAGCTGCTATTACAACATGTAATGGCGTTGCAAGCGGCCGGAGTATCCCAGAACGTCCACGATGCTCGGAAAGCTGTCTGTGCGGCGATCCCTAAGATGTCCCCCTTAGATGACATCGAGTCCTATCTGGCAATGTTTGAAAAGGTGGCCATGAGGGAAAAGTTACCCCGAGACCAGTGGGCTGAGGTTGTCGTTCCGTCTCTGGCGTCTTGACCCCAGCAAGTGTATTTTGTTCTTCCCAATGATCAAGCGGCCGACTACCCGACCGTAAAAGGTGAGATCCTGGCGAGTCTGGGGTGAATGTATTGGTCCGGGCTCAGCGGGTGCACCAGTGGGAATTTAACTTGGCTGAACCCGCCAGACCACAATATTATGACCTGCTACACCGGTTGCAGAAATGGCTGCAGCCTGACATATTGACTCCCACTGCAATGCTGGACCGTCTGTTGGCGGATGTGCATTTATGGGGACATAAAAGACTATCCCACCGCCCAGGTCTCTCTGTCAACGGTAGTTGGCAGTTGAGAATGGCTGGTTGGGCTGAAACGCGTCCTGTTATTACTTTGTTAGTTAAAATAAAACAATACAACTGATTGAAAACTAGAACGTCTGCTGGGACCTTTTTGGATTTTATCTGGGGATTGCCCCTTCCCGTGCAGCGTGAAAAGGATTGTGAGCTGTTACTTCTGCTTCTTTATCAATGGTGGCCGGCAGGTGGACTCATAAGGTGGCCGTCGCCACAAAGTTACCGTATGAACTAATAATTGGGAGAGACTTCCCCGGTTTCCCGGCACTGTGGCCGGATACGAAAGTTACCGATACCCGTGAGACAGATGTAACCCTAGCAGTGTGGCCCGGCTTAGGGGGGGGACCAGAACCATGGGAACCTGAGTCCGAAGGGCCAGCGGTAGGGGTGACCGCCGCTTTGGTGGAAGAGGGGGAAACAACACCGCTAAGTGTGATGGTGGGAGACAGGGAGGACTTGCCGCCAGGTCCGGACTAGCCGACCTCAATGTCTACGGGGATAATTTTGGTACTGCACAACATCAGGACCCAACCCTATCCCGAGCCTGGGAAAATGTATTAATAATAGATGGGGAACCACAACAACTTGGAGCAGAGTCAGTGTTTCCCCATTTTGTGGTTCATCAAGAGATGATGTATCGAGTAAACCAGCTGTGAGGTGAATCCATTTAACAGTTGGTGGTGCCCAAGGCTTATCACAAACTCGTGTTAGAGTTAGCCCACCAGCATGTTCTCGGGGGTCATCTGGGAATGCAAAAAACACAGGACCGGATTCTACAGCGGTTTCTACAGTCTTGCCCAACCTGCTAGATAACGAGCCCCCAGCCACATTTCCATAGTCCTCTGGTACCCCTCCAGATTATCGAGGTCCCATTCGACCGAATCGCTATGGATCTCGTAGTCCCGGTACCAAAGTCTGCTAGAAGACACCAACACATACTCGGAGGCACTCGGAGGCGGTGCCACTGCGGCATACATCAGGCAATATCATAGCTAAGGAGTGAATGGATATGTTTTCTCGCGTGTGTCTGCCTAAGGAGGTTCTGACTGACCAAGGGACCCTGTTTATGTCCAAGGTCATGAGGGAATTCTGTAAGTTGCTCCACATAACACAGCTATGAACATCCGTGTATCATCCGCAAACGGATGGCCTAGTAGAGAGGTTTAATCAAACATTTAAAAATATGCTAAAAAGAGTGGTCTCTAAGGATGGGAGGGACTGGGACCTTCTTCTACCCTATGTCATGTTTGCAGTGCGAGAGGTGACCCTGGTCTCTACTGGGTTCTCGCCCTTCGAACTGCTATACAGAAGACACCCTCGCGGTATGTTGGACGTGGCCAAAGAGGTGTGGGAACAACAACCCACACCTCACAGACGTGTTGTTGAGTACGTCACCCAGATGCAAGGACGGATGGAAACAGTAGCATATGGAGGCAGCGCAACGAGCCCAGAGTAGGATCTATAATCAGCAGGCTCGGGTCCGGACCTTTAACCCCGGTGATGGGGTATTGGTTCTGGTACCAACCGTAGACAGTAAGTTCCTAGCTAGGTGTCAGGGGCACTATGAGGTGCTTGAAAAAATTGGAGAGGTAGATTACAAGGTACACCAGCCAGGGAGGTGAAAGCCGGAGCAGGTGTACCATGTGAATCTGCTCAAACCCCGGAAAGATAGGGAAACCGGTATGGAAGACAGCCCACGACCAGGGTTCCTAGGGGAGGCGGTTTCGGCCCCTCTGTCTGAAGCAAGATAAGCGGCTGCCACAGTGAAAATTGCTGACAGGTTAGGCCAAGCCCGGTATTTTTTTGTGTTGAACCTCACCAAAGGGTACTGGCAGGTACCCTTGACGGAGGCTGCCAAGGAAAAAACGGCTTTCATCACGCCAGAGAGGATGTATCAGTACAAGGTATTACCATTTGATCTACATGGCGCTCCTGCTACGTTTTAAAGGCTAATGGACATTGTACTCCGTCCACATCGTCGGTACGCTTCGGCGTACCTGGACGATATCGTTATCCACAGCACCGACTGGGAAAGTCACCTACCTAAAGTACACGCTGTAGTGGACTCCTTTAGGAAGACTGGCTTAACCGCTAATCCAAAAAAGTGCGAGATAGGGTTAGAAGAGACCAAGTACCAAGTAATTGGGCGCGGAATTATCAAACCTCAGGTGAACAAAATTTAGGCAATTAGGAATTGGCCACTACTGGTCACTACTCGGCAAGTAAAGTCGTTCCTGGGTATGGTGGGGTACTATATGAGGTTTGTCCCAAATTTTGCTACAGTCGCCGCACCATTGACAAGCCTTTTGAAGGGATGCTCAGTGGAATGAGCAGGCGGAAAAGGCTTTCTCCGCTTTGAAGTCTGCTCTGTGTGGGTCCCCGGTATTGGTGACGCCTGACTTCAAGAGGGAGTTTGTGGTACAGACCGATGCCTCTGAAGTAGGCCTCGGAGCTGTACTCTCTCAGGACATCAATGGGGAGGAACATCCTGTTGTTTTCTTGAGCCGAAAGCTTACCCCAGCCAAGACTAGGTACAGCATAGTGGAGAGAGTGTGCCTGGCCATCAAGTGGGGACTCGAGTCTCTCCGCTATTATCTGTTGGGGAGAAAGTTCCGTCTGTTGACCGACCACTCCCCTCTCAAGTGGATGAGCCAGGCCAAAGAGAGAAATGCTCGGGTCACCAGGTGGTTTTTGTGATTACAAAACTTTAATTTTCCGTGGAACAAAGGGCAGGCAGGTTACAGGGAAACACAGATGCCCTGTCCCGGGTACACTGTCTGGCGGGTGTTCACATCCTCAGGGTTGAACAAATGGGGGAGGTATGTAGAAAGGCGCAAGGGGCCGTCATTGACTGAAGGTATGTCTCACTGAGGTTCCTGGCCTCGGTGAGGTAAGAGCCGGTAGTTTTAAGTGTCAACACTATTATTTGTTAGAATGGCTGTAAAGCAGATCTGGGCCGGCTCTTTCGGGGAGTATAAACCCAGCCAGCAGTCTCAGCTGGGTCTGGTTGATCCTCCAAAAAAAAAAAAAAATGTGGAATGCCCCACCAAAACCGGAAGTGACGTCATTTCCTCATCCCGCCCGGACACATGTGCTCCTAATGGATACACAATATGGATGGGTATAAATAGCCCATACCTATCATTGTATGCTCCATATGATTTTACTTATACATTGCTCCTGAGGAAGGGGGTATCTACGCAGCCCCCAAAACGCGTTGAGCCTTGATTCAATAAAAGGAATATTCCAGAAGCCCCTCGTGTGGTGACTGCAGTTTGTTCCTGCGACTCTACAAGCGATCCTGGCCGGGGGAGTTTAGCCTTTGGGTGTTTTATGCTTATCCCTCAGACTATCTCCCCCTGTGAAGTGAGTTACTTATATGTATAATTTTATTTATTTTATCCTTATTCATTTTATTTTATTTATTGATTTAAACCTATAATTGCAACCAGGACTAAGGTTCTTTAACCCCCTTTTTAACCACTGTACCTTTATTAACGCACGGCCGCCTTTCTACTCACGGATCATATACAGTACAGACCAAAAGTTTGGACACACCTTCTCATTCAAAGAGTTTTCTTTATTTTCATGACTATGAAAATTGTAGATTCACACTGAAGGCATCAAAACTATGAATTAACACATGTGGAATTATATACATAACAAACAAGTGTGAAACAACAGAAAATATGTCATATTCTAGGTTCTTCAAAGTAGCCACCTTTTGCTTTGATTACTGCTTTGCACACTCTTGGCATTCTCTTTATGAGCTTCAAGAGGTAGTCACCTGGAATGGTTTTCACTTCACAGGTGTGCCCTGTCAGGTTTAATAAGTGGGATTTCTTGCCTTATAAATGGGGTTGGGACCATCAGTTGCGTTGAGGAGAAGTCAGGTGGATACACAGCTGTAAAGAAAAACGAGTGGCCATCATTACTTTAAGAAATGAAGGTCAGTCAGTCAGCCGAAAAATTGGGAAAACTTTGAAATTAAGGGCTATTTGACCATGAAGGAGAGTGATGGGGTGCTGCGCCAGATGACCTGGCCTCAACAGTCACCGGACCTGAACCCAATCGAGATGGTTTGGGGTGAGCTGGACCGCAGAGTTAAGGCAAAAGGACCAACAAGTGCTAAGCATCTCTGGGAACTCCTTCAAGACTGTTGGAAGACCATTTCAGGTGACTACCTCTTGAAGCTCATCAAGAGAATGCCAAGAGTGTGCAAAGCAGTAATCAAAGCAAAAGGTGGCTACTTTGAAGAACCTTGAAAATGACATATTTTCAGTTGTTTCACACTTGTTTGTTATGTATATAATTCCACATGTGTTAATTCATAGTTTTGATGCCTTCATAGTCATGAAAATAAAGAAAACTCTTTGAATGAGAAGGTGTGTCCAAACTTTTGGTCTGTACTGTATATATTTTAAATAATCACTCTAGACAGTTCTAGATCCTTTTATACCATCCTATCATACTCCATTTCACACAGGTGATTGGCGCCGACATTGTGGCTGGTTTATTTTCTTGTTTTTTTCCCACTTGCTGTCATGCAATAGGGAGTGGGGAAGAGGAAGTGCACCCACTAGCTGCCACCCACGCCTCTGTCCCTGCCTACTTACACTACCCGTCCTAGGCGACGGGGCGTAACTGGGCGATGGTCCCTAACCTCTATAAGTGCAGAGAGGCAGAGCGGACAGAGACAGAATATAGCCAGGCAGAAGCAGTAGGAGGGAACCCTGCAGATAGATCCGAAGTCACGTAAAGTGTCAGGAGCAATACTGAAATGCCAGGGTTCAACACTAATGTAGGCGAGCAGGGGTAACAAGGATGGTAAACAAACACGCCTAGGGTCAAACCAGGATGTCACGTCAGTACACAAGGAACAGCAAGGATGGGTCAGAGTACAAGCCAAGGGTCAAACCTGGAGGTAACATCAGTACACAAGGAATAGCAAGGATGGGTCAGAGTACAAGCCGAGGGTCAAACCTGGAGGTCACGTCAGTACACAAGGGCAGGCGAGGTCGGGTCAGGAACAAAAGCCAAGGGTCAAAGCACGGAGTAATAGCAGATACGCACAGGACCAAAATTGCAGGCAACCTGTGGCCAGCAGGCTGCCTGTATAAATAGTGAAAGGCTAAGGTCATGTGACGTGGCCAGCGTCACATGACCCGCTCAGACACAGAAGCCGAGCACCGAGTGGCCAGCTCGGTGCTCAGCCTGATACTGTTGCCAGGGGAACGGAGGACGCTGACCACACAGACAGCAGGAGTGCAGTCGGGTCCGCTCAGCCCCCTGTTACCTGGGAGACGGGGACGCAGCATGCGTCGCTGCTCAGGGAGAGAGGCAGGACGCTGGCAGCGCAGTGCAGGAAGATTGCATCGCCGGCGCCCTGTGACACTTACTTTGCCATTACTATATACAGCTATCCTTGCTGTGTATCCAGCCTACCACCGATCCGCTTCCCTACTCACTATAGATTTCTCTCTCCTCCCCGGTGGCGCCCGGTTGTTGTGTTTAAGACTACCTTTGGAGATAACATACAAGGGAAATCTAAGACTAACACTCTTTTTTGGGGGCATTCATTTCCCCTTCTCCTTCTATATGATCCTCCATCTGACAGGGAAGCTGTGGAGACTCTGTTTTGGGATCTGTGAATTGGTGTGCTAAGGGATTGGAAGCTGCTTGCTGGAAAACAGGCACCTAAAGCCTGCTGTGGACAGCTGGGGGAAAGACTGCTAACCAGGGGAAGATTTTGTTTTATGGACATTGCATGGTGTGAACAAACACCAAGACTGTGAACGGTCATCTTGTGTTTCATTATGTGTGAATAAACACTGAATTGTTTAAGTTAAAGACTTTGTGATTGCCTCTATACTGCCTCCGCTAGCCTGTCTACCAGAGCAAAACCCATCACTAGACATAAGAGAGATATCATGTGAGACTCTTACCTCTCCAGTTATCAAGGAGATGATCTCCAGGGTGAGGTCTAATATCTTTTTAGCCATGTGGTTTCTGTCCTTCTCCATCCTTGGTGGGTCATTGATAGAAAGGACCATTGTCTTTCAAAAGAAGAGCACTGAACGTAAAGAACCTGATGGAAACAAGTAAGTGCAGGTTAGCAGGCACCGAGGGATATATGAAGGCGGCATGGACTGCAGAGAGGGTCAGGCGTTAAGGGGTTAATAGTTTCAACCCACAGGCAGCTAGGTGAGGGTGGTATAGCCCGCAGGGGTGTTTTATGGCAGGAGTGGCAAAAGAACAGTGGTAAGGGTTACACACCCTCCTGATCCCCCTTCCTCAGCTCTGATTGGGTGTAGTAATGGCTGGAGCTGTGGGTTTTATAGGAATGTGAAAGGGGAGGGCCCGTCCTCTTCTCTACGGCAGCCAGGCAGCGTGTGATCCTGCAGGTATGGCCACAGAGCAGGAGTTTTTGGTTGCGCACACGGCACACTTACAAAATGAAGGGCCGGCCTTACTATCTCGCTTGCTGGCGGAATTACAGGCGCCAGATGTCCCCCAGCAGTCCCCTTCCCCCCTGCCCCCCCTGTTCAGCATCATGAGCGCGAGGGTGGCAGGTGGCCCGCACGTACTATCCGCCCACCCAATCGTCTCAGTCCCTCTCATTCCCCCTTACCTCGCTCCAGGAGCCGATTTCAGAGTCGGGGAAGAGCTCTTGCTATCGCGCGCGGGTCGGCCAAGCCTCAGCGCTTATGGCCGCACATCCGCAGACCACTCCCCCGCTCCAGTCTCTGTTACCCAGCGCAGCCTGCGGCCACCAATCCCTGCTGTGGCGCGCTGCTCCCTTCCTCCTGCGCCGCTGTATAGCCCCCTGTCCCCTCAAATTATGGGGAATAAACCTAGCGAGCACTCCTCAGCAGAGGAGGCTCTCACAAGTGAGCCGCAGGCAAGCGCTGTAGCACAGGAGTCCCTCCATGAGAATGTGGCTGGGATGATTACTCACCCTCCAACTCATTGTGTGCCCCCTCCAGTGCCAGCTTCTATTGCCAGTTTGCCAGACTTAGCTGCTGCCCCTGCGGTAACGGCCCAGCTGCCTAGTACCCCTTTAGTTTCTGCGCCTGCCCCACGTCCGGACTACTCACCTCGATCATCAGTGGATGGCCATGACCGCCGAGAAAGGCGCAGGTCGGTTTCTCATCGCTCCAGACGTTCCCGCCATGGTTCCAGAGCCTACAGATGGAGTCGCCGTTCTACACGCTCGAGGTCGGCTAGGTGGCGGTCACCTTCATCCTCGGATCTGAGCTCCTGTTGATCCAGCTCTGGCAGACCAAGAACCCGTAGTAGGCGCGAACGCAGACAGCGGTCCAGCAGGTCGTCCCGTGGGGTTGATGCAACCAGCGTGGTTCCAACGGCGCCTCCTCAGATGGCTTCAGTGGCTCCCCCTCTGCCGAATGCGTCAACCGGTGAGTTCCATTTTACTGGAGCATGGGGTACTGACACAGTAGCGAAAGGGTTAGTGCCCGCTCTTAAAGTTTTATTAGCCCAGTTAGACCCAAATTCTGTCCCGCAAGCACCTCTCATGCCTTCTCCACCCGTTAAGCCCTGGGCAGGAGATCATAAAGAATCATTGTTTTGTGGGCTGTCACCATTAGGAGCTCATCTAGACGAGGATACAAAGAATAAAATTTGGGCTAATCATTATGTTGACATTTGGTCATTAATTTCCGTGGATCAGCACACGGTCGACAAGGAGCGTCGTCCTAATGCTGAGAGGTTTGTGGACAGGAGACCTAAGGTAGCTCACACTATAGGCAACTGGATACAGGCATTTGCAGTGTTAGGTTAGACGGAGCTCTTCGTCTATATGGACTCCATTTATAGCGCTTTTAAGTCACGTGGTTGTTCAGCATGTTGGCATTACGATGAGGAGTTCCACCGCCGCCTGGCTCTGACTACGGAGATTGGTTGGGGGGTAAAGGCGGCTGACCTATGGCTTAGTCTCATGTTGGCGCAAAAATCTTAGTCCGTTTCCCCTTCGGCCGCTGCCTCCTCAGTAACTGGGCAGGGGGCGGTGGCCGTGCGTAGACCTGGAGCCTGTTGGTTGTACAACGAGGGTCATTGCAAATTTTTCGCCCTCTGTAAGTATAAACATGAATGCTCCATCTGTGGCGGGGCGCACTCCGCGGTTCGTTGCCAGCCTACCCAACCTGGGCAGAAACCATTACCACCCGCTGGTGGGAAAGACACCAGTGAGCGTGTCCGCGATGTCCCCCTAGCTCGATCAATATCCCAATAGTCGGGCGGCGCAGCTGCGTTTTGGTTTTGAGTTCGGGTTTTTTATCCCGTTTTTTATTTTCTTCATTCCCTTCGTCCGCAGACAATTTAAAATCGGCAAAGGTCAACCCCATACAACTGAAACAAAAAATTGAGAAGGAATTGGCGTTAGGCAGAATAATGGGCCCGTTTGTTGCCCCTCCATTCAAGAACATTCGCATCTCCCCCCCCCTTGGCCTCGTCCCAAAAAAGGAGCCAGGCTCCATTCGATTGATTCACCATTTGTCCATCCCAAAAGGGGCGTCCGTGAATGACCATATCCCTAAGGAAGAGGCCTCAGTGTCCTATGTGTCGCTTGATAGGGCTGTGTCACTAGTTAGACAAGCGTGAAAACAACATTGCTTACCGGTAATTGTTTTTCTCGATACCCATGACGGCACCCCATGCGACCAGGGACCTCCCATCCGGGACAGGAAACCTGAGAAGATAAAAGGTTCACACCCCCACCAAGCACCAGTGATAGTAATAAACAGTACTCCGGAGGTGAATACACGTAAGAAAAATAGAGAGAGAGAGATCCAATACGGTACATTATATCTCTTCAATACTAAAGAGAGAGAACTCTCAGAAACCAATAAGGAAGTAGCGGGCTACTCCGCATATAACCTAATAAAGGACAATCAAAGGCTTTTTAGTTTTTTTTTTTTTTTTTTTAATATACTTCTATAATAGGGAAGGGAAAATTTCGGGGGTGCCGTCATGGGTATCGAGAAAAACAATTACCGGTAAGCAATGTTGTTTTCCCCTCACCCATGACGGCACCCCATGCGAGATAGACTATTAATGAGAAATTAGGGGGGGACAACCGCCTGAAGCACCTTCCTACCAAAGGCGGAATCCGCATGAAGATGGAGCCTGTAATGTTTTAAAAAGGTATGTTGAGAGCTCCAAGTTGCTGCTCTACAAATTTGGGCCAGGGAGGCATCCGCCTTCTCGGCCCAGGACGTAGCTACCGCTCGAGTGGAGTGGGCTCCAAACCCTGAAGGGGGCGAGAGACCCTGCGCTGAATAGGCCTCGGAAATGGCCCTTTTAACCCATCTGGCAATAACCGCCGTGGACACTTTCCGCCCCTTATTTCTACCCCAAAACTGAATAAGGAGGTTTTCATCCAACCTCCAGGCCGAGGTAGACTCTAAATAAACAAGCAGACATCTCTTGACATCTAGGCAATGATACTCCCTTTCTAAACTATTAGAGGGATTAGGGCAAAAAGATGGAAGGACAACATCCTGACTTCTATGGAAGTCCGAAACCACCTTTGGCTGGAAGGACGGGAGAGGCCTAATGATAACTTTGTCATCCAAGATCTGGGTATAAGGAGGAAAAGCCGAGAAAGCCTGAATCTCTGAGATCCTCCTAGCTGAAGTAATGGCCAGTAAAAAGGACATCTTAAATGAGAGCATATTCAATGGCAAATCTGACAGGGGCTCAAAAGGTCTCTGTGACAGGGCCGTCAAGACCGTGTTTAGGTCCCAAGGAGGGGACAAGGGTCTTATCGAAGGGCGGATCCTGGAGGCTGCCGACAGAAACCTTTTAACCCAAGGATGCAGGGCCAGCTGGGAATCGAAGAAGTAACTCAAGGCTGCCACATGTACTCTTAGGGTGGAAGCCCTAAGCCCCTTATCCAAGCCAGCTTGTAAAAAATCTAGAACCCTAGAGACATCTGGAGGAGAAAAGGGGTCAGGACTGATCCCTAAAAAGGAGGAAAAGACTTCCCAGATTTTATTATATTTTCTGGCCGTGGTGTCCTTCCTACTTCCCAAAATGGTGGAAACTACAGATTGGGACAGACCCCGACCTAACCAAATCTCCCTCTCAGCCTCCATGCTGCCAGATGCAGAATTCCTGGACTGGGATGCAGGATCGGGCCTTGATATAATAGATCCTCCCGAGGGGGGAGAATCCAAGGGGGGGCTATTGCTAGGTCTAGAAGGCAGGAGTACCAAGACCTTTTCGGCCACACTGGGGCCACTAGGGTAATCGTTGCTCTCTCCCTCTGGACTTTTTTCAGGACCTGCGGAATTAGGGAAAATGGAGGGAAGGCATAACCCTCCTCCTGAGTCCAGTCCTGTGCTAAACCGTCTAAAGCTGTTGGATCGTCCAGACGATTTATGGAGAAGAACCTTTCCACTTTCCTGTTCTTTCTGGAGGCAAATAAGTCGATCGTAGGGAGGCCGAACTTCTGTGTTAACTGGGAGAAGACTTCTGAGTTTAGGCACCAGTCCCCCTGCTTTAGCTGGGTGCGACTCAGAAAATCGGCTACTATGTTTTCTTTCCCCTTTATGTGGACTGCCGACAGAGATAGATGTCTCTGCTCCGCCAGCTGAAAGATCTGGTGACAGAGTATTGCCAGAGAAGGTACCCTTGTTCCGCCTTGATGGTTGATGTATGCCACTGTAGTCAAGTTGTCTGAGTATAGAACTATGTTTCTGAAGGATATGTCTGGAGCTATTGCTTTTAAGGCCATCTCTACTGCTTTCAGTTCTTTGAGGTTCGAGGTGGCTTTCCTGGTGTTTAAATCCCACCTCCCTTGCCAACCCTTGTTCTCCGAGTGGGCCCCCCAACCCCACGGGCTGGCGTCCGTTGTTATTACAATGGGATCCCGAAAGACCCATGGTACTCCTGCTGAGAGATTCTCTGTCACAGTCCACCAAAGAAGAGACATTCTCGCCTCTGCGGATAAGTGGAAAAGCCGGTCCAACGACTGCTTGCAGCTGTCCCATTGGCGCAGGATGCATGACTGTAGCTTCCTTGTATGAGCCTGTGCATATAGGACCGCTGGAAAGGTTGCTGTCAGGTGGCCCAGCACTGCCATTGCCCTCCTGAACGAGCAGAGGTAGGATCTGAAAAGATCCAAAACATGCTCTCTGATGGAGAATATTTTGGCGGACGGGAGGAAGGACTTTTCTACTCGGGAGTCTAAAAGGATGCCTAAAAATACACAACTCTGGGATGGAGTTAGGCAAGACTTCTTCCAATTTATTTTCCAGCCCAGGCTCTTTAACAGGGCGCAGGAACCCTCGATGTTTTGAATCAAGCCCTCTTTGGTCTGGGAAATAAACAGGAAGTCGTCCAAGTATGGCAGCAACGGAACCCCTGACAATCTTAGGAAGGAGGCTACTTCCGCAATCACCTTCGTGAAGATCCTGGGGGCTTGAGAAACCCCAAAGGGGAGGGCTCTGTATTGCAGGTGTAGACATTCCCCCTGAACCCAGACTGCTGTCCTTAAATATTTTTGGGAGGACGCATGTATTGGCACGTGGTAGTGCGCGTCCTCTAAGTCCAGAGTCGCCATCCAGCAATTCTTTGATAGTAGATCTATGGCCGTCCTTATGGTCTCCATGCGGAATCTTTTGTAGCTGAGGAATTTGTTTAATTTCTTCAGGTTCAGGATTACCCGAAAAGATCCATTGGGTTTTTTTACTAAAAAAAGAGGAGAGTAAAAACCCCTGCCCCTCTCTGCCTGCGGAACCGGGACAACCACCCCTTTCCGCAGAAGTAGCAGGACTTCTGACTCTAAGGCCTGTCTCTTGACTAGATCCTTGGGGTAATCTGTTAGCCTGAACGAGTCCCGGGGACGGGTCAGAAGCTCCAGCCGGAACCCTTCTCCAATTCCCCCCAGGGTCCAGCCGTTCTTGGTTATGTTTTTCCAGGCTGGGAGAAAGAGAGATAACCTTCCCCCTACCTGGGATTCGGCGTCATTGCTTATCTTTGGGCCTTTGATCTTGGGGTTTAAAAAGGAAACCTCCGGATTTCTTAGGAAATCTATCCTTTTCCCTTTTATCATACTGCCTACCCCTTTGCCTTTTGCCTTGGTATCTACGAAAAAAGGGGGGGCGTTGAGGATCTGGAAAACCCTTTTTCTTATCTGAGGCTTTTTCAAGTATATCATCAAGGGAAGACCCAAAGAGCCTGTCACCCTCACAGGGGATAGCGCATAACCTAGCCTTAGAACCCTGATCCGCCTTCCAGGACTTCAGCCAAATAGCTCTTCTGGCTGCATTGGATAAGGCGGAAGATCTGGCTGAAAACCTAACTATATCTGTGGAGGCATCGGCCAAAAAATCAACAGCCTTAAAAAAGGTGGGAAGAGAGGCCAGAACTTCTTCTCTTGGTTTCTTCTCACCGAGATGCTGTTCCAGCTGTTCCAGCCAGATATGTAGTGACCTAGAGACCCATGACGCTGCAACCGCCGGCCTCAAGCAGGTAGAGGATGATTCCCAGGCCTTCTTCAAATAAAAATCCGCTTTTTTATCCAGAGGATCGGATAGGTTACCCAGGTCATCGAACGGAAGAGCAGACTTCTTGGCAATCTTTGCCACCGGAGCATCAACAATAGGGGCCTTGTCCCAACAGGTTGCTACCTTTTCATCAAAGGGATATTTCCTTTTGACAGAGCTTGGAATAAAAAATTTCCTATCAGGATTCTTCCATTCCTTTTTAATTAATGCCTGCACATTCTCATGAACGGAAAAAACTCTCTGCTTTCTGGGACCTAACCCCTGAAAGGCAACGTCTGCAGTCGATTTAGGCTGTTTCACCTCTTCTAATTGCATCGTCGCTCTGACCGCTTTAAGGAGGTTTTGGGTATCTTCAGGCGAGAAAAGGGATCCCCCTGTTTCTTCTTCTGCTGACGAAGTATTATCATCAGAGAGTAACTGGCCTGCTTCTCTTTCCTCCGCGTCAGAGCGGTCTATATCCGAACCCCTCACATCCGGAGATCTTCCCGGAGACTGTGGGCGATTCGTAGTTAAGGATTTAAGGGATGCTTTCACTTCAGATCTTATTAAAGATCGCATATTCCTGGAAAGACTCCGTGACTCCTCTGCCACCAACTTATCAATACATGGGGTGCATAACGGCTTAGAATAGGAGGAAGCTAGGGGGGGTCTTACATCCTGCACACTCCTTATGCTTCGTCTTTGAGGCCGCTTTTTTGGGGGGCTTTGCCACCTACACAAATCAAGCAGATAACACCCCATTAATAAAGAAGGATATATCTCACCAGCCTTCTTTAGCCCCCACTCCTCAGGACTGGTACCGGACTCGCGGGCCTTGAGGGTTCCAGGGGTTCGGCGCGTCCGTCTGTAGGCTCCGACATCTTGCTGACCGCAAAGAGCCTCTTCAGCACCACACTGTGTGCCACATCAGCCGGCTGGGTTCCCCCCCTCTGCCCCATTTATATTTTAAAAGACGCGCCAGGGCACACATCGGCGTTCAACCCGACTTCCGGGTCAAGCCTCGCCCCCCCGCGTCGGGGCGTGCGCATGCGCAGACGCCCCTTCCGACGCCGACAGGAAGACAGGCAACCCGGGAGCAAGGAGAGAAGCCGCCTGAACACGGCCACAGCGGCTTCCTCAGGCCAGTCCGGAATGTGGGGGAAGAGGCCCAGACTGTAGGCAGCAGCCCCGGAGAGCTTGACGCCACCTGGGGGAGGCCACCCACCGGATAAGAACCTGGGCCTCCCCCCGGCTGTAGGTAAGAAACAACGTGAACCAACATGAGCTTCCCAGAGACTTCCCATCCGGAGGACAGGAAACCTGAACTGGTGCTTGGTGGGGGTGTGAACCTTTTATCTTCTCAGGTTTCCTGTCCCGGATGGGAGGTCCCTGGTCGCATGGGGTGCCGTCATGGGTGAGGGGAAAAGACGCTTTATTGGCCAAATCAGACATTGAAGCTGCTTTTCGATTGCTCCCAGTTCACCCTGATTGCTACCACCTCCTGGGTTTCATGGTAGACGGCTGTTATTATTATGACACTTGTTTGCCAATGGGTTGCTCTATTTCATGTCATTATTTTGAATTGTTTAGCACCTTCCTTAAATGGGTCATCCGTTTTGAGATTCGCTCCCAGGCGATCATCCACTACCTGGATGATTTCTTATTTGTGTCTCCAGGTAGTTCCGCTGGATGCCAATTCCTCCTCAATACCTTTTGTTTTTTCATTTCCTGTTTCGGTGTTCCCCTGTCAGAAGACAAGACGGTAGGTCCTGCCACGTCTATTACAATTTTGGGTATCGAAATCGACACTTCCTTGATGATTTTTCGCCTCCCTGCAGACAAATTAGACAAACTGTCAGGATTGATTTGGGGCTTTTTCGCCGTTGAATCTGTTACCCTCCGGCAAATGCAGTCATTACTGGGCCTCCTGGTTTTTGCGTGCCGCATCATGCCTATGGCCCGTGTCTTCTCTCGGCGTTTGTCGTTATCTACATGCAGTATTAAAAAACCCAACCATCACATACGGTTAACCAAGCAGTTGAAGCTGGATTTAAAAGTCTGGCGCAATTTTTTGGCACAGTACAATGGCCACACTTGCTACAAAACCCTGGAGGTCACCACGGCGGAGTTGTCATTGTTTACGGTTGCGGCGGGTTCCACCGTTTTCGGAGCCGTATTTGGCTGTGAGTGGTGTGCCTCTCTGTGCCCGGAACAATGGCGCAATGCCGGCTTGTGCTCCAATATAACCCTCCTTGAGTTGTTTCTCAAAGTTCAGAACAGACGATTATGTTTTTGGTCTGATAACATGGCGGTAGTTTATTGCATTAATAAATTGAACTCTTCATCTCCTCCGGTACTGTAATTATTGCGCCATTTGGTCCTCCGTTGTTTAGAATTCAACATCTGGTTCCGGGCTCGCCATGTACCGGGTGTTCAGAACTCCGTGGCTGATGCTCTTTCTCGCTTTCATTGGCAGGAATTCAGGGACCTGTTGCCGGGAGAGATCCGAGAGGGCATTCTCTCCCAACAGCACCTCTGGGAATTGCCAATCAGCGGTTGATGGCTATGGTACAGGCTTCGGTGACGCCAGTTACTTGGTCCGGACATGGTAAGGTGTGGGCAGAATGGTGGGCAGTGGCAGTGGCTACTGCGGATGGGGATTTACCGGCTGCTTGCTTGGAGGTGACCATTTCATATCTATTGGGCTTGCGCGAGCAAAGGGTTACTTCAGTGATGGCGCAGCGGCGGCTAGGGGGAGTCGCTTTTCACCTTAAGTTGCGCGGCTGGCCGGATGTGACTAAGCATTTCTTAATCCGCCAGGCCATTAGAGGCTGGCTCAAGGAGCATGTCCGGTATGAATGTAGGCGCCCAGTCTTCTATTCATTATTAATGCGCCTCTGCGAGGACCTTCCCTCTGTCTGTCCCTCATCCTATGAAGTTGTGCTGTTTAGGGCTGCTTTTTGTTTGGCCTTTTTTGCCGCACTTAGGATAGGGGAATTGGTGTCAACTTCTCGGGCCTGTCCAGGCGGCCTAGGTGCAGACGAAGTGCTCCTTAGTGACTCGCCGCTCCGAGTCTTCATTTGGCGCTCCAAAACTGATGTTTTCGCGCGCGGCGCATGACTACCTCTACGTAAAGTGGACGGCCCAGTCTGCCCTCATGCCGCGGTTTCTCAGTTATTGTCAGCCCCTCTCCTTCTCCATGCCGACGATAGTCCGCTCACCCGTTTTCAGTTTAGGTCTGTGTTCCGTCGCTGCCTGGCGGCACTGGGCCTCCCTGTGTCTGAGTTTGGTACGCACTCAAAATGGATCAGGGCTGCCACGGTTTTCGGAACATCCAAGTCATGTGGCGGGGTGTTCGGGGCTTACGCTGGTCTCAGGTCCTGCCGGCTGCGGTTGAAATTAGTAGAGTGGTTCATTCCCCTGTTGTTTTGTTTCTTCATGCCGGAGGCAATGACCTCTGCCTGTTAAAGATTGCAGAGTTAATTACTTTAATTAGGGCTGATTTGGAATGGCTGCCGTCGTTCTTTCATGAAGTAGTGTTAGTCTGGTCTGAGATTATCCCAAGGGTCACGTGGCAAGGTGCCAGGGATTCCAACGCCATAGAAGGGGCCAGGCGCACAGTCAACGCCCGGATCTCCCGCTTCGTTCGATCACGCGCAGGGGTGGTAGTGAGACATAGGCAGCTGGAAGGGGATAACCTGGGGGTTCTGATTAACCCCTTAATGATCTGATGGACCCTTTTTGGGTCGACTTGGGACTGTCCGGGTAGCCCCTGAGATATTTAAGCTGCCAACTCTGTTTGCCTAGACAGGCCATCCGCATTCCAGTTCAACTTGCCAGGCCGGCAGTGTATAGTGAAGTCGTATGGTTGTAAGGCAGCCCCCATGACTCTCTTCAGCCCCATATGAGCCCCCATGACTCTCTTCAGCCCCATATGAGCCCCCATGACTCTCTTCAGCCCCATAAGAGCCCTCATGCCTCTCATCAACCCCATATGAGCCCTCATGCCTCTCATCAGCCCACATATGAGCCCCCATGCCACAGAGAACTAAAAAAAAAAAAAAAACTCTTACCTCTCCTGCTCTGGTCGCCACCACTTGTCACGCGCAGGGGTGGTAGTGAGACATAGGCAGCTGGAAGGGGACAATGCGCGCATTATGCGGCAGGACGGGGTCCATCTAAATGAGATAGGGCTGGACATTTTCCTGTCAGGGTTGCAAGATGGAGTTGAGCAGGCTTTGTTCTTGTTGGGTGGGGGTCGGAGCACCGTGTAGGAGTACACGGACTCCTCAGTAGAGGTCGGTGTGTTAAAAGGATGGAGAAGAAGGCGGACTTGCCCACAGAGGGATTCAGTGGGGCATACTGCTTCTTGAGACTCCAAGTTATTTACGGGTTGTTTGATATACAAAAGTTGGTGGAAAAAAAAGTTAATAGAGCTGTGACCGATTCCCACCCAACCAAGAAGTGTCCGTGTGAGTTATTCCTTGATGCAACAGGTAGCAGATTGGTGTTTATGGGCTTATTTCTTGGCAGTCTAAGAGACCACAGTCAGTGACTTATAGGTCAGGGACACATTGTAGATTAATCTGGCCGACAGGCTATGGGCATTTCTCTGTTTGATTAACTTAAAGGAAGACTGTTTTACTATGTTATTTTATGTTTTCTTATTTGTAGATTATAACCTGGATCTACGGAGAATATAACTGATATACTCTGCTGATCTTCTGATTTGTTATTCTTTTAATCTCACTACACTAAAAAGAAAGCATATGTGGATTTATCTTTCTACAATAATATGGAGATCTACTGGTCATTTTTGACTTGGGCATTTCTAGTGTTGGAATTGAGCTTTATAATGTAATCTACTTATTTACATGTGTAATTTTATGTGTTTCTATTTTGATTTATGTCGCTCATTGTCCCCTGATGAACCAATATTATTGAGGAAAAGTGCTGGCACCCAGAGGAAACCTCTGTCTACGTTCTTCGGTGCTGACCTACATATCTGTGCCTGATGCCAGTCTGCCCATCATGTGGATTCGCGTGGCTTAGTGTAAAAAAACTGGAGCTGATATTCTCCCTCCTTGGGCTTTTCAAAAGTTAGTCATATGAAGGGGAAAAAAAAACAAAAAAAAAAACTAGTGTCTCCGGAAAGGCTGGTAGTAAACAAACAAAAATGGAAAATTGCAGGTTGCTGAAGGGGTTAATGTTTAGTAGTACAATTAGCCCCTTTACATGTCTATGGACACACAGGTATATAGATCCTTACACTATAGCGGTCTACACACCTGTATTATATAACTACAGATACACAGATAACTAGCGTTACCAGCGCTTTAAATAGTCATCTATGGGGGAAATAACCTGGGGGTTCTGATTAATCCCTTAATGATCTGATGGACCCTTTTTGGGTCGACTTGGGACTGTCCGGGTAGCCCCTGAGATATTTAAGCTGCCAACTCTGTTTGCCTAGACAGGCCATCCGCATTCCAGTTCAACTTGCCAGGCCGGCAGTGTATAGTGAAGTCGTATGGTTGTAAGGCAGCCCCCATGACTCTCTTCAGCCCCATATGAGCCCTCATGCCTCTCATCAACCCCATATAAGCCCTCATGCCTCTCATCAACCCCATATGAGCCCTCATGCCTCTCATCAGCCCACATATGAGCCCCCATGCCACAGAGAACAAAAAAAAAAAAAAAACTCTTACCTCTCCTGCTCTGGTCGCCACCACTTGTCACCAACTGCGTGATACTCTTCATCAAGCTGTGCTGTGATCTGATGCGCACAGTGTAAAGTCACAGAGCGCACTCACGCTGTGCGCAGCCACTACACAGCCGACAGCCGAGGACTAGTGATGAGCGGCAGGAGCAATATTCAAATTTGTGATATTTCGCTAATATTTGGGCGAATATTCGCCATATATTCGCGAATTTGTTATCTTAGTCATTATTTTCTTGATTGCGCAAATTGGCAATCAAAAAATTTGTTATAAAAATTCGCAGTACGCAAATTTGCAATCAACACTACTCCTAAAGTCAAACACTACCGAGGACCAGGAAGAGGTGAGTACACAGCCTTCACTGCTTCCTGGTCCTCCGGTACTAATGAGCGCTTCCATAATGGAAGCGCTCATTAGTATTTGCCCCATAAGACGCATGGACATTTTCCCCCCACTTTTGGGGGGGGGAAATGCTTCTCATGGGGCAAAAAAATACGGTAAGTAATAAAAAAAAATTGTAAAAAATAGAAAAAAAGAAAAAGTGTATATATAGATATATATATATATATTTATTAGGTATTGCCGCATCCATGTCGACCGTCTCTATAAAAGTATTGCATGATCCACCCTGTCAGGTGAATGCAGTAAACAAACAAAAAAAAAACGACAAAAAAAAAAAAAAAAGATTGCTAAAAGAGCCATTTTTGGTCACCTTTCCTTTTTTGGTCATCAGGTGATCAAAAAGGCGTATTAAGCCCAAAATGGTACCAATCAAACCACCATCTAATCCTAAAAAAATGAGCCCCTACCTAAGACAATCGCCAGAAAAATAAAAAAAATTGTGCAGTCAGAAAATGGCTAAATACTGTAAAGATTTTTTTTTTTAACTACGCCTTTTTTTTTTACCTTGCCTCACAAAAAGTGTAATACTAAGCGATCAAAAAGTCTTATGTACCCTAAAATGGTACCAATGAATACGCCACCTCATCCCCCCAAAAATGAGCACCAACATAAGACAATCACTCAAAAAATAAAAACCAATGGCGCCCATAAACCAATCCATCAAAATCTGCGCTGCAAAAACCATATGGCGCTCCTTCCTTCCTGAGTCCTGTCATGTGCCCCCACAGCCGTTTACCACCACAAATGGGGTGTTTTGCCGTATTCAGGAGAAAATGGGTAACTAATTATGTAGTGCTTTTTCTCCTGTTACCCCTTGTTAAAATGAAAAATTTGGGACTAAAGCAACATTTTATTGGAAGAAATGAAACTTTTCATTTTTATAGCCAAGTGTTTTCAAATTCCGTAAAATGCTTAGGGGGTCAAAGTGCTCAGTACCCCCTTTAATATATTCTTTGAAGGGTGTAGTTTCCAAAATGGGGTATTTTTTTAGGGTTTCCACTGTAGGGGTACATCAGGATCTCTTCAAATACAAAATGGTGCCCAAAAACCATTCTAGCAAAATCTGCCTCCAAAATCCATATGGCACTCACTTTTCTTCTGAGCCCTGCCATGTGCCCTGACAGCAGTTTACTACAACATATAGGGTATTTCTGTAAACTGCAGAATCAGAGTAATGCATATTGAGGTTAAGTTTGCTGCTGACCATTGCTGTGTTGCAAGAAAAAAAAATTATAATATGAAAAATATGCATAAAAAATGAAATTTTAAAATATTGACTCCATTTTTATTTAAATCTTGTGGAACACCTAAGTTTGTAACATCAGTTTTGAATAATTTGAGGGGGTAGTTTCTAAAATGGGGTAATTTATGTGGGGTTTCCATTATGTAAGCCCCTCAAAAACATTTTATAACTTGGCGCTTACAAAAATGGTTTTGGAAATTTTGTTGAAAATTTGCAAAATGACTTCTAAACTTCTAACGTCCTGAAAAACTAAAATGACATTAATAAAATGATGCCAACATAAAGCAGACATATGGGGAATGATGACTGATAACTATTTTATGAGGCATTACTGTCTTAAAAGTAGAGAAATTCAAATTTAGAAAATTGAGAATTTTTCAAAATTTTTGGAAAATTTGGGATTTTTTATGTATAAAGGAAAAATATATTGACTCAAATTTAGCACTGTCGTGAAGTACAATGTGTCCAGAGAAAACAGTCTTAGAATGGCTGGATAAGTAAAAGTGTTCCAGAGTTATCACCACATAAAGTGACACACGTTGGATTTGCAAACAAAATGGCCCGGGGTAGAAAGGGTTAATATACCTTGCTGTTGTCAGCCATGTTTCCATTACATTTCCTGGGAAAGAAATAACTGAGACCTGATGAAACCGACACAAACCGAGCGCAACTGACGCTCCGAACAACTCGTCCAGACAGAACAGAACTGAGGAGACGAGCCCTTATGTGTTACACGCTGGTCGCTGCGGTCACGGTGATACAACCACAGACAGAACTGATGGAACTTGTGTGTAAAACCGTCCGTTCTCTCAGCTCCTGACACAATCCGTATCGCTGGTGTGAAATAAGCCGAATACAGACGACTCCTGCTGATCTCACACTGACTCCATATCCTAGTGATATCACAGAACAGTGTGTGATGGAAGACCCCTCTAATCCAGGAGAACAGCCCCTCTTACAGGGGTCTGGGGGTCTCCTAATATTCCAGGGGGAGAGCAGACATGTCTGAGGAGAACTCCCCTCCTGACCTCCAGACTGTGTGAGCAGAGACTCTCTATGGCCGGTGCTGCCCCCTGCTGGCTGGACCTGCTATATGTCACCTATAGAACCGCTCCATTCTAATAAACCCAGAACCAAGACCAATAACTGACCTGCAGATCTCACCTCCTGGGGCTGCAGGACCTGCGATGACGTCACACTGGTCACATGACAGGAAGTGCTACACAGTGAAAAACATTTACTGCTTTACTCCTCCCCTCATGTGACTGATCACATGACCATGACATCATCAAAGGTCCTGTAGGATAATGTCTAAACTCCATGCTAGGCAGAGATGAGGATTGAGCGTATCGAGCTTCAGATTACTAATTTAATGTTTTTAAAGAATCAGAAATGAAAACCGAATTAATTCCCTAAAGTCTCACGTGACTTCAGGTGAAAAGATTTTAGCTCCACAGAGACGGCATTAAAATCGAAGTTATTGAACAAATTTACTTTAGATTGAGGATCCGAAGCTCGATTCCCTCAACACTAGAGAGACCTTCTGATGTCTTACCACAGCACATGGGATGGAGATATGACCCTTCTGCTACATTCCACAGCTGCTTCAAACCCATGTGACTTCAGCATGTCATGTGACCCTGTAACGTCACAAGGTCCCTTGGATATAAGATCTACAGATAAGTTACTGTAGTCTCCTCCAATATACAGCAGAGACTAGAAGGAAATGGGTAAAACTGCTCTCCATGGTTCCCCCTCTGTCACACAGACCGCTCCCCATGGTTCCCCCTCTCTCACACAGACCGCTCCCCATGGTTCCCCCTCTCTCACACAGACCGCTCCCCATAGTTCCCCTTCTCTCACACAGACCGCTCCCCATGGTTCCCCCTCTCTCACACAGACCGCTCCCCATGGTTCCCCCTCTCTCACACAGACCGCTCCCCATGGTTCCCCCTCTCTCACAAAGACCACTCTCCATGGTTCCCCCTCTCTCATACAGACTGCTCCCCATGGTTCCCCTTCTCTCAGACCACTCCCTATGGTCCCCCCTTTCTCACACAGACCGCTCCCCATGGTTCCCCCTCTCTCAGACCACTCCCTATGGTTCCCCCTTTCTCACACAGACCGCTCCCCATGGTTCCCCCTCTCTCACACAGACCGTTCCCCATGGTTCCTTCTCTCACACAGACCGCTCCCCATTGTTCCCCCTCTCTCACACAGACCGCTCCCCATGGTCCCCCCTCTCTCACACAGACCGCTCCCCATGGTTCCCCCTCTCACACAGACCGCTCCCCATGGTTCCCCTCTCTCACACAGACCGCTCCCCATGGTTCCCCCTCTCTCACACAGACCACTCCCCATGGTTCCCCCTCTGTCACACAAATCACTCTCCATGGTTCCCCCTCTCTCACACAGACTGCTCCCCATGGTTCCCCCTCTCTCACACAGACCGCTCCCCATGGTTCCTCCTCTCTCACACAGACCGCTCCCCATGGTTCCCCTTCTCTCACACAGACCACTCCCCATGGTTCCCCCTCTCTCACACAGACCGCTCCCCATGGTTCCCCCTCTCTCACACAGACCGCTCCCCATGGTTCCCCCTCTCTCACACAGACCGCTCCCCATGGTTCCCCTTCTCTCACACAGACCGCTCCCCATGGTTCCCCCTCTCTCACACAGACCGCTCCACATAGTTACCCCTCTCTCACACAGACCGCTCCCCATGGTTCCCCCTCTCTCACACAGACCGCTCCCCATGGTTCCCCCTCTCTCACACAGACCGCTCCCCATGGTTCCCCCTCTCTCACAAAGACCACTCTCCATGGTTCCCCCTCTCTCATACAGACTGCTCCCCATGGTTCCCCCTCTCTCAGACCACTCCCTATGGTCCCCCCTTTCTCACACAGACCGCTCCCCATGGTTCCCCCTCTCTCAGACCACTCCCTATGGTTCCCCCTTTCTCACACAGACCGCTCCCCATGGTTCCCCCTCTCTCACACAGACCGTTCCCCATGGTTCCTTCTCTCACACAGACCGCTCCCCATTTTCCCCCCTCTCACACAGACCGCTCCCCATGGTTCCCCTCTCTCACACAGACCGCTCCCCATGGTTCCCCCTCTCTCACACAGACCGCTCCCCATGGTTCCCCCTCTGTCACACAAATCACTCTCCATGGTTCCCCCTCTCTCACACAGACTGCTCCCCATGGTTCCCCCTCTCTCACACAGACCGCTCCCCATGGTTCCTCCTCTCTCACACAGACCGCTCCCCATGGTTCCCCTTCTCTCACACAGACCACTCCCCATGGTTCCCCCTCTCTCACACAGACCGCTCCCCATGGTTCCCCCTCTCTCACACAGACCGCTCCCCATGGTTCCCCCTCTCTCACACAGACCGCTCCCCATAGTTCCCCCTCTCTCACACAGACCGCTCCCCATGGTTCCCCCTCTCTCACACAGACCGCTCCCCATGGTTCCCCCTCTCTCACACAGACCGCTCCCCATGGTTCCCCCTCTCTCACAAAGACCACTCTCCATGGTTCCCCCTCTCTCATACAGACTGCTCCCCATGGTTCCCCCTCTCTCAGACGACTCCCTATGGTCCCCCCTTTCTCACACAGACCGCTCCCCATGGTTCCCCCTCTCTCAGACCACTCCCTATGGTTCCCCCTTTCTCACACAGACCGCTCCCCATGGTTCCCCCTCTCTCACACAGACCGTTCCCCATGGTTCCTTCTCTCACACAGACCGCTCCCCATTGTTCCCCCTCTCTCACACAGACTGCTCCCCATGGTTCCCCTTCTCTCACACAGACCGCTCCCCATGGTCCCCCCTCTCTCACACAGACCGCTCCCCATGGTTCCCCCTCTCACACAGACCGCTCCCCATGGTTCCCCCTCTCTCACACAGACCGCTCCCCATGGTTCCCCCTCTCTCACACAGACCACTCCCCATGGTTCCCCCTCTCTCACACAGACCGCTCCCCATGGTTCCCCCTCTCTCACACAGACCGCTCCCCATGGTTCCCCCTCTCTCACAAAGACCACTCTCCATGGTTCCCCCTCTCTCATACAGACTGCTCCCCATGGTTCCCCCTCTCTCAGACCACTCCCTATGGTCCCCCCTTTCTCACACAGACCGCTCCCCATGGTTCCCCCTCTCTCAGACTACTCCCTATGGTTCCCCCTTTCTCACACAGACCGCTCCCCATGGTTCCCCCTCTCTCACACAGACCGTTCCCCATGGTTCCTTCTCTCACACAGACCGCTCCCCATTGTTCCCCCTCTCTCACACAGACCGCTCCCCATGGTCCCCCCTCTCTCACACAGACCGCTCCCCATGGTTCCCCCTCTCACACAGACCGCTCCCCATGGTTCCCCTCTCTCACACAGACCGCTCCCCATTTTTCCCCCTCTCTCACACAGACCGCTCCCCATGGTTCCCCCTCTGTCACACAAATCACTCTCCATGGTTCCCCCTCTCTCACACAGATAGCTCCCCATGGTTCCCCCTCTCTCACACAGACCGCTCCCCATGGTTCTTCCTCTCTCACACAGACCGCTCCCCATGGTTCCCCTTCTCTCACACAGACCGCTCCCCATGGTTCCCCCTCTCTCACACTGACCGCTCCCCATGGTTCCCCCTCTGTCACACAAATCACTCTCCATGGTTCCCCCTCTCTCACTCAGACTGCTCCCCATGGTTCCCCCTCTCTCACACAGACCGCTCCCCATGGTTCCTCCTCTCTCACACAGACCGCTCCCCATGGTTCCCCTTCTCTCACACAGACCGCTCCCCATGGTTCCCCCTCTCTCACACAGACCGCTCCCCATGGTTCCCCCTCTGTCACACAAATCACTCTCCATGGTTCCCCCTCTCTCACACAGACTGCTCCCCATGGTTCCCCCTCTCTCACACAGATTGCTCCCCATGGTTCCCCCTCTCTCACACAGACCGCTCCCCATGGTTCTCCCTCTCTCACACAGACCGCTCCCCATGCTTCCCCCTTTTTCACACAGACCGCTCCCCATGGTTCACCCTCTCTCACACAGACCACTCCCCATGGTTTCTCTTTTCTTGCACAGACTCATGGTTCCCCCATGATATTGAGGAGACTAAACTGGCTCTTGCAGCTTCTGCTGCTTGTGGCAATGAAGATGGCCTCCCTTTCATACACACTGGTGGCAGGAATCTGCGTTAAGCTGCTTATACAGTGTTTCCTGGTAATAAGGTAATTTTGCCTACCTCTCTGCAGGAGGAAAACATTCCCCCATTTTGCTTTGGTAATGAGGATCTAAAAGCATGGCTATCAAGTAATCATCAGACTGCATTATGTCAATTATACTCCTGTCAGTACGCAAGCAAGGATACAGCTCACCCATTCTGGCCAGCGTGCCCAAGGACCCAGTTCTTTCTAGCTCTGCCCCCAATGAGATGATTGTGTGTGTGTGGCCATTGTCATCATCATCATCATCCTCCTGCTGCTACACTTCTGACTTCTCCTCCAGTGGCAGTTCCTCACCATCCTCCATGAGGTTTTCTTCTTGTGGGACTTCAACAGCTACAGGGCAGGCATCAAGATGCATTAGCTGTTCTTCTTCCACCATCGTCACCTGTTAGGTGAGCATATGTTCTACGATAAATTCAAGTCTAAGTTTATCACATGCACTATGCAGGGAGCATGCGCTCTTTCCCCCAGGTTCAGCGTGGCCACTATTCTGTGGCTACAGTCGCTGATCACCTTGTCAGTAGAAGGTGGCAGAGAGACAGCCAGCAGGATGTTAGCTGCTTAATGCACTTTAGCAAGTGATCGGCTGTGCAGCCACAACACTGCATGGCAACACCTGACTTTACATATGTGATAGGAGGGAGGGGGAGTGGGAGCGACACTCTTCCCTGTGGTTGTTGGGTAAGAGATGTGAGAGTGGTGAGGCCATTGTCAGTAAAATATTTATATAATCAGTATAACCTTAGTGATCATATTGAATACACACATATACACTCACCTAAAGAATTATTAGGAACACGTGTTCTATTTCTCATTAATGCAATTATCTAGTCAACCAATCACATGGCAGTTGCTTCAATGCATTTAGGGGTGTGGTCCTGGTTAAGACAATCTCCTGAACTCCAAACTGAATGTCAGAATGGGAAAGAAAGGTGATTTAAGCAATTATGAGCGTGGCATGGTTGTTGGTGCCAGAATGGCCGTTCTGAGTATTTCACAATCTGCTCAGTTACTGGGATTTTCACGCACAGCCATTTCTAGGGTTTACAAAGAATGGTGTGAAAAGGGAAAAACATCCAGTATGTGGCAGTCCTGTGGGCAAAAATGCCTTGTGGATGCTAGAGGTCAGAGGAGAATGGGCCGACTGATTCAAGCTGATAGAAGAGCAACGTTGACTGAAATAACCACTCGTTACAACCGAGGTATGCAGCAAAGCATTTGTGAAGCCACAACACGCACAACCTTGAGGCGGATGGGCTACAACAGCAGAAGATCCCACCGGGTACCACTCATCTCCACTACAAATAGGAAAAAGAGGCTACAATTTGCACGAGCTCACCAAAATTGGACTGTTGAAGACTGGAAAAATGTTGCCTGGTCTGATGAGTCTCGATTTCTGTTGAGACATTCAAATGGTAGAGTCCGAATTTGGCGTAAACAGAATGAGAACATGTATCCATCCTCTGATGGCTACTTCCAGCAGGATAATGCACCATGTCACAAAGCTCGAATCATTTCACTTTGGTTTCTTGAACATGACAATGAGTTCACTGTACTAAAATGGCCCCCACAGTCACCAGATCTCAACCCAATAGAGCATCTTTGGGATGTGGTGGAACGGGAGCTTCGTGCCCTGGATGTGCATCCCTCAAATCTCCATCAACTGCAAAATGCTATCCTATCAATATGGGCCAATATTTCTAAAGAATGCTATCAGCACCTTGTTGAATCAATGCCACGTAGAATTAAGGCAGTTCTGAAGGCAAAAGGGGGTCCAACACCGTATTAGTATGGTGTTCCTAATAATTATTTAGGTGAGTGTATATATGTATTCATATTTGTGATAATAGATATGTACTTTGTGAGGATTATCATTATTTCACTCTTGTATAATGCTTTGGCCTTTTAGCACACTACGCTTCAAGGCCATCTGTATTTTTGCTTATGTCTGAATATTTGTGAGGAAAACTGAGCATTTTATCCAATTTAGAAATGACAATACGAAGGTTGAGAAATATGTGGTGTGAGCAGATATATATCAAGTTCTCATGCGTCCCAGGAAATGTTTTTCTAGTCATAAATTGTCTACGCGTCCAAATTGAATCCAATTTCGGAGAAATTGAACCTTTACTTATATTTTGTTGCCAATATGCTATCACGTGCAATTATGTAATATCCCATGTATTATTTCAAGTACTGTAAACGCCTTAAAACACCCAGTTACTCCCATTATCAGAGGGGTATATTAATAAAGATATTTGGGGTGGTCCCCAGGTCTCCTCAGATACAACTATTGTGATTGTGTCTCTGTGTCGGCCGACTTAACTATTTAAATTACTTTGAACCTGAAAATTGAACTACTCTCACAGCTGGAGGCCCCAGCAAGATATCCAGCCTTGCTTGTTTGGGACTGAACCACAGGGGAGCAGGCACCCACGTGTCCAGGAATGCTAATCCTAGGTAAGTGAGCCATTGTCTTACTACTTTCCGGAAGCTGTGGATCAGTCCAGCTTGCCAGGTTCAGGTGTCCTTCAGGTAGATTATAATTGATTCATGTCAATGTTTTTGACTGATTTGAAATCTTATTGTATTGTTATTGTGTATATGATTGTACTACTAACTTGCACAAACTGTAGAAGGCGTGTGATTGATTATGTGAATTTTGTCTTGTCATCCTGTGTCCTGTGAAGGATTTGCTGTTTACAGTGACTCTTTACAGGGGAGTGAATGAAGTGGCCGCTTCTTGCAACAGAAGAGGTCCTCGTGAGTCGGGATAGGGGTCCTGCAGTTCCCAGTGTGAACAACCCAAGAAGGGGGCATTGGGTCAGGAGTGAGTCTGTGTTGTTTGTCTAAAATATGCTGCTAAAACCTCTGCTCGCATTAACTTAGAGGGTTAAGTGTTGAGGAGGCGTGGACACCCTCCCTATGCTGTGACGGATCCCGGAGCAGGAAGAATAAGTGTGTCCTTGTAAAATACTAACTCTCTATCCAGTGACTAAGAGCTGCAGTACACAATAACGTGGATACTGACTATATATTGTGTTGACAGCCGGTTTACACTATGGTTGACTACTTAGATGAGACATGATCCCCTTTATAAAGCAAAGGAAGAAGACAGTCAAGTACGTGTTTTGGATAAGGAGGTCGATTGGTACAAACGAGGTGTGAAGGAGGCCATCTACGTAAAAATGGAGAAGCCAAGCTTGAATAGACGCGGGGAGGGGGCGGTTAGACATCTATTGTCTGCCACATACAAAGCTGTCTTGACACCTTTTTCTGGGAGGTCATTGTCATCTACTGACTCCAATTACGATAATGGAATCAACACCTTTGACCCCATGCTGGGTATAATTACCAGATGTTGATTCAGTTACATATTTATTCCTAGAGAATTCTTGTACAGTCACTCAGAATTAAGAAAGCTCGTTGGAAGAACGAGTGAAACGTTTTCAAGAAATCTACAGTAAGTCCAGTTGCCTTGATTTCTTCTTTACAGATATACCATGACCTGGATAAATGAGAACCTTCACAGACAAAGGGAGAAGAGGAAGAATACAGGGGTGGGCGAATAATGGTTCAAGTTTCCAGGAGAATAAGTTTTAGTGCTGATGCTTCCCCTGCAGTTGTGTCCCCAACCGTATCAGACACGCCAAGCAAAATGTATCCAGCATTATCTGGATTGGAATTGATATTTCCCAGTTCTACTACTGAATATAATGATATAACAAACTTGGAAAGGACTCATGCCAGACCACCACCAACTTATACTAGCACGATGCAGTGGAGATCCCCTCAGCCATCCTCGCCTCCCTCCCCTCCCTCAGGGGTAGTGTTGATCACGAATATTCGAATTTTTATCGCTAATATAGGCACTTCGAAAATTCGCGAATATTTCGAATATAGTTATATATATTTCGTAATTTCGAATATTCAAATTTATTTTCCGATTTTTTTCCGATTATTTTTTTTTTTAACAGTACACATGATCCCTCACTGCTTCTAGCTTGTGGGCCAATAAGAAGGCTGCAATATACTTCACTTTAGGAGTAGTAGTGTTTGCGAATTTTGCTCTATATTTGTTTTTTTTTGAATATTCGCTATATTGCTATATATTCTTGTTTTAGAATATTACGAATATTCGAAAAAACTAAGTTATAGCAGTATAGAGAATATTCAAAAAAATCGAATATAGAGCAATTTAGCTAATATAGTGCTATAATCTTCTTTGTCTAATAGTTGTAAGTTGAAAAATTCTCAATAAAAAATTTGCATCCGAAAATTCGCATATTACACAATCATTACCTTTCCGATTTTTTCAAGAAAAAAAAAATCGTGAATTATCGAATTTTCAACGAATATTCTACATAATATTCGCGAAATATCGCAAATTCGAATATGACCCCTGCCGCTCATCACTACTCAGGGGGATAGGGTGAGAATGGTTGGCAGTGCACATATTGTCATCATTGTAATCCATTGAATAGAAATGTGTGTGAGAACTGCAGCACTCCCCGACATGAATTTGCAAGACACTGTTGAAGAGGAGCCATGACTGCAGGCTCGTCTCCAAAATGTTCCCAAATCTCTGTACAGAATATCTCTAATCCTGCACATAGCACACCCCACCATGCTCCAGAACGTGTGATTACACACTGGAAAAAGCAAGGAGATAGTCCGTGGCAAAGGGTGGAGGATGTGCCAGATACAGAGAAACCAGCTATAAATTTGCGATCAGCCACATGGGTCCGCAAGTGTAATAAAGTACACAAGCGTGCAGAATGCCCAGAATGCACAAAATGTGGAGCGCTTGCTCCTAAAATGATGCATCCCGCTTTAATGAGGTCCCCTACCTTTGAGACTTTTCCAGTAGTAACTCAAGTTACTACGGCTTTTGGAGCAGACGGCAGCCTTGGGAGAACTATTCAGCAAGTAGAATGGTATAAACCCTGGAGTCAGGGAGAGCAGCTTATGATGATAGATAAGTTACCTGATCCATATAAAGATCCAACTGGTTTCTACAAAGGTCTGACAAAAATTCTAAGAAATGATGATGCTGTTTGGGATGATTTAGCTGCACTTTGTAGTGCAGCTGCAGGTGCCCCTTTTGTAGAAAAGATAAATAAGGTTGTTACAGGAGGTGCGATAGAAGACGTTCCAAGGGATGATGATGCTAGATTAAGAAAGACAGGAGAGATGTTTTTAAAGAGACTTCATGTGGTTACTAACGAGTTGAACAATCAGTTAGGTGTAGGATTGCCTAAGGCTTTCTAAGGCCATGCTAGTCAGCATATTTAATGATCCGGATTTTGATGTGAACTCGGCAGACAGTAGAGACGGGCGGATTCTCAGGACATGTTTTATCAATGGATTAAGAGATGAGCTAAGAAAAGAATTGATGAAAATCCATCCAGAGTGCATGCATACCTCTCTTGATAAGTCATTAATTGTTGTACGTAGCTTAGAAGAACAGTTGAATAAGAGGATGAAGAAGCATGCAGCAAAGCAGGCAGTTAGTCCTGTAATGTTATACACAGGTCAGCAACAGGCTGCTGTAGGAAGGAGACCTATGCTGGTAGGAGAACAGACAGAGAGGAAAGGAAATGAAAGAGTGAATACGTTTAAAAACAAGAAAGGAATGACTGTGGATGTAGAAGAATATAGAAGGAAGGGATTGTGCTTTGGATGCGGGGCCCAGGGACACATAAAAAGAGATTGTCCCTCTAGATGGCAGAATAACCAAAACCGTCAGTTAGAATCTATCAGCACACAAGTCCAGTTGGCCTCAACGGACCAACAATTAAGCGACTAGGAATTTGGCAGCCCCCAATTAAATGAGCTCACGTTAGTAAGTGTACCACCTTTCCCAGGCCCACAAGCATCGGTAAAACTGACACTACTTGATGGAAAGGATGTCGACTGTGTAGTTGACACGGGGGCGAGCTGAACTATACTAAAAGCTCATGAAATTTCAAGAAAATATCTGAGCCCTGATCAAGTTATGGGAGTGGGGTTGGGAAGAAAACCGTGTGCTTTAAAACAGATTAGGCCAGTACAAGTTTGGATTGATGATATAACTGATATTTGCATGCAATTATTAGTATCAGGGAGATGCCCTGTGAATTTACTTGGAGCAGATGTATTGAATGCAATCAATGCAATCATCAGATTTAGAAAGAACGGGGTATCGGTGACACAGCCCATTATGGAACCCCTTCTGACAGTGCTAAGTGCTGCCATGATTAACTCACTTAAAGGAGAGCCTTTAGGAGATATTTTTTCCACAGACAAGAAGGTAGAGGATATGCTTGCAAAATTTCCTCCAGATTTGTGGGTAAAAAGTAAAACTGATGTTGGCCTACTTCAGGTGACTCCAGTAAAAATCTAATTAAAGCCTGGTGTAGTGCCTGTTAAAATGAAGCAGCATCCCCTGAGCAAAGATGAAACTGCCCCCAAAGCACTACAGTTAGAAGAATACCTCATGATGGGGGTTATAAGGGAGTGCCGATTCCCTTATAATTCATCATTTTTTCCAATAAAAAAGCGGCCCGAGCCAGGAAAGCCCCAAGCTTACCGAATGATATATGATCTCCGAGAAATTAACAAATTAATGGTATAGATATGCCCATTGTACTTAACCCAGATACTTTGCTTAACCACTTCACATCCGGGCCATTACCCCCCCTCCTGACCAGGCCTACCATATAAAGTGACATGTGTCACTTTATATGGTAATAACTTTGGAACTCTTTGGAACATGTCATATTTATACCAGGTGCCTACCCTTGTTGATATATTTACCTGCCATCATGGATATTTTATCCAACCAGTTATAGGCCATTGGCTTATCAAAGCCATTCTGAGATTGTTTTCTCGTGACATATTATACTTCATGACAGTGTTAAATTTGAGTCAATTTATTTCACCTTTATTTATAAAATAATTCAAACTTTATCAAACATTTAGAAAAATTAGCAATTTTCAAAATTTCAATTTCTCTGCTTTTAAAACAGAACGTGATACCTCATAAAATATTTATTACTCAACATTCTCCATATGTCTACTTTATGTTGGCATCATTTTGTAAATGTCATTTTATTTTTTTAGGATGTTAGAAGGCTTAGAATTGTAGAAGCAATTCTTACAATTTTTAAGAAAATTTCCTAAACCCTCTTTCTAAGGACCAGTTCAAGTCTGAAGTCACTTTGTGGGGCTTACATAGTGGAAACCCCCCATAAATGACCCCGTTTTAGAAACTACACCCCTCTAATAACTCAAAACTGATTTTTCAATCTTTGTTAACCTTGACTGGTTTATAAATGTCATGTCCCATTTGAAGCCCCCCTGATGCACCCTTACAGTAGAAACTCCCAAAACAGGACCCCATTTTGGAAACTAGGGGATAAGGTGCCAGTTTTATTGGTACTATTTTGGGGTGCATATGATTTTTAATTGCTCTATATTACGTTTTTGTGAGGCAAGGTAGACAAAAAATGTCTGTTTTGGCAATGTTTTTATTGTTTGTTTTTTACAACATTCACCTGACAAGGTAGATCATGTGCTATTTTTATAGAGCAGGTTGTTACGGACGCAATGATATCAAATATGTCTACTTTCTTTGTTTATTTGTTTCAGGTTTAACATTTTGAAAAAAAAATATGTTTTTTGTCTCCATTTATTGAATGCCATATTTTTATTTTTTTATGCCGATCGTTTTGTGCAGGGGCTCGTTTTTTGCAGGAAAAGTTTACGTTTTTATTGGTACCATTTTTGGGTACATATGGTTTTTTAATCATTCATTATTACTTAGTTTTTATTTATTTATTTTTACAGCTTTCACTTGAGGGGTTAGGTCATGTGACATTTTTATAGAGCAGATTGTTACGGACATGGCAATACCTAATATGTATACTTTTTCTTATTTAATTTAGTTTTACACAATAATAGCATATTTTAGACCAAAAAAAAGATGTCTTAGTTTCTCCATAGTCTGAGAGCCATAGTTTTTTTTTATTTTTTGACCGATTGTTTTAGTTAGGCTCTCATTTTTTGCAGGATGAGGTGTTGGTTTGATTGGTACAAATTTTTTTTTGGGGGGGGGGGCATATGTCTTTTTTATCGCTTGGTGTTGCACTTTATGTAATTTTAGGTGACAAAAAATAGCTTTTTTTACACTGTTTTTATTTTATTTTTTTACGGTGTTCATCTGAGGGGTTAGGCCAGTTTAGTAAGTTAAGGATGGGTGGCCCCGGGGTTCAACAATGCCACTGTTAAATATGTCAATGGGTGTATGATCTGAACTTGCCATAACAAAGGAAGGACTGTCAAAGTGCCCCCAAGGTGCTCTCCAAAGCCACTATACCCTTTTCAGCAACTGCAGATTGACTTCATTCAACTTCCGAAGGTAAGAACATATGAGTTTGTTTTGGTATGTATGGACCTCTTTTCAGGTTGGCCTGAAGCATGGCCAACAGCCCAAGCTAATGCAAAAACTGTGGCTATGAAACTTTTGTGTGAGGTAGTGTGTAGATTTGAAGTAGATCTGAAGTAGTTGAAATTGACAGAGGAACTCATTGCACTTCAGAGATTTTACAAGAGATACTTCATGCTCTCGGCATAGAGCAAGCGTTTTACACTCCTCATAGGCCGCAAAGCAGCGGAAAGGTAAAACGCTTGAACGGAACTTTGAAGTTGAAAGTTCAAAAAGCCATGGCAGAGACTGGTAAGCCATGGACAGAATGTTTACCTATAGCCTTATACACAGTCAGATGAACTCCTCATAGGAAAACACATTTGAGTCCATATGAGATACTTTTTGGCACTGCACTGAGAACTGGTCTATATTTCCCTCAGCAGCTCCAGGCCATTCATTCAGACATGACACAATATGTAGGAGCATTGCATAGGAGATTACAACATGTTCATAATTGTGTTCTTAGTTCAATTCCAGATCCCTTTTCATTGGAAGGGACTCACTCACTAAACCCTGGAGATTGGGTTACTGTGAAACGGCATGTAAGAAAAGCACTAGAACCTTGGTTTGATGGTCCATTCCAAGTCCAGCTTACTACACCAAACTCTCTGAAGCTGGAAGGCAAAACAACTTGGATCCACGCTTCCCACTGCAAGAAGTTCATCAAATCATGATTTTGGGAAAGTATTTCTTGTACTTCTTTTTGATCATTGTAATTCACTACTCTTTTGGAAGATATGATGAAGAAAGTAGTGAGTGGGAAAATAAATTCAAGTACCATAAAATAGTGGCCCATATGAGAAATTTGTCTGACTGTTGGATTTGCAGCCATTCACCTGTTTCTGCCTATTCCATGCCATATATTGCTAAGCGCCTTTCAGAAAGGGAGCTATTAGATTTACCTTGCTGGGATCTACCTCAACTAGACCTAGATTCTCAACATAAGGAAACAGCTCTGCCCTTGCCTATATAACTGGTTGGATAAAATATCCATGATGGCAGGTAAATACACTGCTCAAAAAAATAAAGGGAACACTTAAACAACACAATGTAACTCCAAGTCAATCACACTTCTGTGAAATCAAACAGTCCACTTAGGAAGCAACACTGAGTGACAATCAATTTCACATGCTGTTGTGCAAATGGGATAGACAACAGGTGGAAATTATAGGCAATTAGCAAGACACCCCCAATAAAGGAGTGGTTCTGCAGGTGGTGACCTGACCACTTCTCAGTTCCTATGCTTCCTGGCTGATGTTTTGGTCACTTTTGAATGCTGCCGGTGCTTTCACTCTAGTGGTAGCATGAGACGGAGTCAACAACCCACAGAAGTGGCTCAGGTAGTGCAGCTTATCCAGGATGGCACATCAATGCGAGCTGTGGCAAGAGGGTTTGCTGTGTCTGTCAGCGTAGTGTCCAGAGCATGGAGGCGCTACCAGGAGACAGGCCAGTACATCAGGAGATGTGGAGGAGGCCGTAGGAGGGCAACAACCCAGCAGCAGGACCGCTACCTCCGCCTTTGTGCAAGGAGGAACAGGAGGAGCACTGCCAGAGCCCTGCAAAATGATCTCCAGCAGGCCACAAATGTGCATGTGTCTGCTCAAACGGTCAGAAACAGACTCCATGAGGGTGATATGAGGGCCCGACATCCACAGGTGGGGGTTGTGCTTACAGCCCAACACCGTGCAGGACGTTTGGCATTTGCCAGAAAACACCAAGTTTGGCAAATTCGCCACTGGCGCCCTGTGCTCTTCACAGATGAAAGCAGGTTCACACTGAGCACATGTGACAGAGTCTGGAGACGCCGTGGAGAACGTTCTGCTGCCTGCAACATCCTCCAGCATGACCGGTTTGGCATTAGGTCAGTAATGGTGTGGGGTGGCATTTCTTTGGAGGGGCGCACAGCCCTCCATGTGCTCGCCAGAGGTAGCCTGACTGCCATTAGGTACCGAGATGAGATCCTAAGACCCCTTGTGAGACCATATGCTGGTGCGGTTGGCCCTGGGTTCCTCCTAATGCAAGACAATGCTAGACCTCATGTGGCTGAAGTGTGTCAGCAGTTCCTGCAAGACGAAGGCATTGATGCTATGGACTGGCCCGCCCATTCCCCAGACCTGAATCCAATTGAGCACATCTGGGACATCATGTCTCGCTCTATCCACCAACGTCACGTTGCACCACAGACTGTCCAGGAGTTGGCAGATGCTTTAGTCCAGGTCTGGGAGGAGATCCCTCAGGAGACCGTCCGCCACCTCATCAGGAGCATGCACAGGCGTTGTAGGGAGGTCATACAGGCACGTGGAGGCCACACACACTACTGAGCCTCATTTTGACTTGTTTTAAGGACATTACATCAAAGTTGGATCAGCCTGTAGTGTGTTTTTCCACTTTAATTTTGAGGGTGACTCCAAATCCAGACCTCCATGGGTTAAAATTTTTTATTTCCATTTTTTTTTTTTGTGTGATTTTGTTGTCAGCACATTCAACTATGTAAAGAACAAAGTATTTCAGAAGAATATTTAATTAATTCAGATCTAGGATGTGTTATTTTTGTGTTCCCTTTATTTTTTTGAGCAGTGTATATCAACAAGGGTAGGCACCTGGTATAAATATGACATGTGAGAGGATGGCTGGAAGGAAAGACAGGTTGCTCTGAGGGAAAAGTACCTAGTCAAGAGATTAAAATAAGTTTTTCTGGGCAGGAAACTGATAAGGAAGCCAGACGTAATTATTATTTGGCAAGGAGAACACATGATCCTAAATAGAATTATACCGCACAGTTTCCACTAGGAAATAGAGAAAAGTGTGTGAGATTAGGTGCTTTTTACCAGCCTAAAGAACCAGGAGTGGATTCAGAGGAAATAATAGAAAGTATGAAAGGTGACGTGGCAGAAGACATGAGTATAGATCCAAAGAAACAACAGCTGCCTTTCAAAAAGTTTTGTGGTCGAATATTGTATTATAAGCTTGTCACTAATGATAATAATCCTGATTCTTGGTGTATATATCAGGATACTACTATGTTAATTTCGATTGCTGATGCGCTAATTAGAAAAGTCCAAATTCAATTGTCTGATGATCTTTACATAGTCTGTGGTAATAAAGCTTTCAAGTCGCTACCAAAGGGAGCTGGAGGAGCTTGTACTCTAGCCAGACTTGATCCTGCCACTTGGACATGGCAACCTGAGGACATTCATTTTCAGCATTTGCCTGTCACGGTGGAGAGTGGGGGAAACTCCCCACCGTATAGTGGGAACTGTTACTAGCCCAGACATCAATGAGGGGAGCAGGCCACAACTTACAGCCGCCCTAATCCTGACCCTGATCTCCTGACAGCATGAGCGAACCCTGAAGGTGGGAGGGCTCATGCACTGGAACCTGCTGACCCTGACGGTCCCTGGCATAGGGGTAAGGAATAGGAGACAACTGGCTCCTCAGGGACTCAGACAAACCGGAGTCTCCAGCTGCCTAGTAACAGGTGGAAAGGAAAAGACCATATGCAGCAACTGGATCGGCAGGTAAGAACACCAGAAAACTCACTTACCTGCCGCTGCCATCACGACTGGAATCCGTGCATACGTACCGGAGCCCACACACCAAACAGGACACAACACAACCAACGCATACAGGAAACCAGCATACCAGTAACTGCCTGGACCTCCATGCAGCAAGGTGCACGGCAGCCCCAGACAGCGCTGCATACAGGCTAATGGTTCACCCCTCCGGGAAACCAGCCCCCTCACGGAGGTACAACATACAACAAGGGAATATCAAGCAGACATGCTGGAAACAACATAAACAGACCAGACAGTCACAACACACTAGACATAAATACACCCTGGACAAAACCCACACCAATCAACAAAGGGTATAATGGAAAGGAGAAACTAGGAAGACCTTGATGACAACAAGGGTGGCCCTCACTGGACAGATGGTAAAGCCAGGAGAAGTGAACCACTAGTCACACACCAAGCCTGGAGGAACACTGAGATACAGGCAACAAACAGAAGCTAAGTAGCCCAAAACACCCACACCAAGAACACACATTAACCCCAAGGTAACCAAACACAAGGAAGTAGCAACTAAAGGGGAATTGCATACACAAGCAAAAGGCAACAGGTTGCAACAGGCAACAGCATGTGTGGCAAGCAAGTCACAGCGCACACAGCAAAACCCGTGACACTGCCACAACATACCAAAAAAGCAACACGTTGCCACCGGAAACAGCAAGCGTGGCAACAGTGTCACGGTGTACACCATAGGCCGTGACATTGCCTAGACATACAGTTGCAAGAAAAAGTATGTGAACCCTTTGGAATGGTATGGATTTCTGCACAAATTGGTCATAAAATGTGATCTGATCTTCTTCTAAGTCATAACAATAGACAATCACAGTCTGCTTAAACTAATAACACACAAAGAATTAAATGTTACCATGTTTTTATTGAACACACCATGTAAACATTCACAGTGCAGGTGGAAAAAGTATGTGAACCCCTAAACTAATGACATCTCAAAGAGCTAATTGGAGTGAGGTGTCAGCCAACTGGAGTCCAATCAATGAGATGAGATTGGAGGTGTTGGTTACAGCTGCCCTGCCCTATAAAAAACACACACCAGTTCTGGGTTTGCTTTTCACAAGAAGCATTGACTGATGTGAATGATGCCTCGCACAAAAGAGCTCTCAGAAGACCTACGATTAAGAATTGTTGACTTGCATAAAGCTGGAAATGGTTATAAAAGTATCTCCAAAAGCCTTGCTGTTCACGGTAAGACAAATTGTCTATAAATGGAAAAAGTTCAGCACTGCTGCTACTCTCCCTAGGAGTGGCCATCCTGTAAAGATGACTGCAAGAGCATAGTGCAGACTGCTCAATGAGGTGAAGAACAATCCTAGAGTGTCAGCTAAAGACTTACAAAAGTCTCTGGCATATGCTAACATCCCTGTTAGTGAATCTACGATACGTAAAACACTAAACAAGAATGGATTTCATGGGAGGATGCCACAGAGGAAGCCACTGCTGTCCAAAAAAAAATTGCTGCACGTTTAAAGTTTGCACAAGAGCACCTGGATGTTCCACAGCAGTACTGGTAAAATATTCTGTGGACAGATGAAACAAAGTTGAGTTGTTTGGAAGAAACACATAACACTATGTGTGGAGAAAAAGAGGCACAGCACACCAACATCAAAACCTCATCCCAACTGTGAAGTATGGTGGTGGGGGCATCATGGTTTGGGGCTGCTTTGCTGCGTCAGGGCCTAGACGGATTGCTATCATTGAAGGAAAAATGAATTCCCAAGTTTATCAAGACACTTTGCATGAGAACTTAAAGTGACACTGACAGGCCGTTAGAGCATATAGAGTGACATATATTCTTCTATTGGTCTTAATATGCTTAATTAAACTATACCATTATCACCCCTCGCTGCCTTTCCGTTACTTATAAAAAGTGTTTTTATCAATATGCTAATTACCTTACTTTGTGCCCTTTGTCCCTCATTCAGTTCTGTGCCCAGCCGCATCCCCCAACTGCCGTCTCCTAGTGCCGCCCAGTTCATTAGTATTCACTGCACTGGGTGGCTTTTTTTTTCTCCCGACGCGGCGAAATCCCGCGCATGCCCAGTACTATCTTCTACTGGAGCTGGAGGGTTCTGGGGACCTTATCTGGCGCAGGCAAGGAAAGACAAGATGAAGCTGATGCAAGGAAGATAGTACTGGGCATGCGCAGGATTTCGCCGAGAAAAAAAAAGCCGCCCAGTGCAGTGAATACTAATGAGCTGGGCGGCACTAGGAGACGGCAGTTGGGGCGCGGCTGGGCACAGAACTGAATGAGGGACAGCCCCTTGGGCACAAAGTAAGGTAATTTGCATATTGATAAAAACACTTTTTATAAGTAACGGAAAGGCAGCGAGGGGTGATAATGGTAAAGTTTAATTAAGCATATTAAGACCAATAGAAGAATATATGTCACTTCATATGCTCTACCGGCCTGTTAGTGTACCTTTAAGGCCATCTGTCCACCAGCTGAAGCTCAACAGAATATGGGTGTTGCAACAGGATAACGACCCAAAGCATAGAAGTAAATCAACAACAGAATGGCTTAAACAGAAGAAAATACGCCTTCTGGAGTGACCCAGTCAGAGTCCTGACCTCAACCCGATTCAGATGCTGTGGCTTGACCTCAAGAAATTGATTCACACCAGACATCCCAAGAATATTGCTGAACTGAAATAGTTCTGTAAAGAGGAATGGTCAAGAATTACTCCTGACAGTTGTGCACATCTCATCTGCAACTACAGGAAATGTTTGGTTGAAGTTATTGCTGCCAAAAGGAGGTTCAACCAGTTATTAATCCCTTAAGTACTCAGCCCTATTTCACCTTAAGGACTTGGCCATTTTTTGCAAATCTGATCAGTGTCACTTTAAGTGCTGATAACTTTAAAACGCTTTGACTTATCCAGGCCATTCTGAGATTGTTTTTTCGTCACATATTGTACTTCATGACACTGGTAAAATCAAGTTAAAAAAAATATTTTTTATTTATAAAAAAATACCAAATTTACCAAAAAAAATAAAAAAATTGCAAATTTCCAAGTTTCAATTTCTCTACTTTTATAATACATAGTAATACCTCCAAAAATAGTTATTACTTTACATTCCCCATATGTTTATTTCATGTTTGGCTAACCACAAAGGGGAGGAAGAGTCTGAGCATGAGAAGCAGTAACTGATGATGACGACAAAGACTCCGTTCTGCCCATGTATGCAGTCTGCCTGCCGCAATGAAGTCTGGGAGTAGAAAGAAATTCTTGTTGCACTTGATGGAGGTGATGCAGCTTTATGTGGTTCAGTAGAGTTGTGGTTCCGATATTTGTGTTTGACTGCTCACAACTTATTTTACTCTTGCAGACCTTTTGTCTTCCGGCATCGTGGATAAAAATGCCTGATGGGAGATGCTCTGGCAAGTTATCAGGTCCAGTCCAACACACAATCATTACCAGAATCCTCACTCTCCCCACTACTTTTCTCAGACTGTGATATGTCTTGCTATAAGGGTCAAGAGAGACAGGAGGTGAGGGCAGGCAGCTCAGGATCAGAATGGAGAAGAGGGTGCACATCCTACATGCAGAGCAGTAGCAGGCCTTGGCCTGCAAGGAGGAGAGAAATGCTGGTAAGAAGCAGGCCACAGCCTATGAGAAATAGCTAAGCTTCTCCAACACCTGGGCCAACAGGAAGGGTAAGCCATCAGGTCTGGGCTGCTGGTACTAGGGAGTATTCCGCTACTATCTTGCTGTCCCAAGCAGGTGCAGACGTTGCTCCCCTCTCCCTGTGTGTATTGGAGCCAGTGCTCAATGAACTTCGTTTCAACACTGCGAGAGTTAATTATTTCCTATTGCTCCCTGTACAGCTGCTGATTAAGGTGCTGATCAGCCTTGCTATTTGACTGGGCTATGGATCCATCTCCTTGCTGGAGTTTGAGGTTTTCTAGTAACTCGTGAAGATGTCATCTCTTGTCTGACTACACATGTACCACCCTCTGCCTGCTCTGCCCTTGGAACTACTACCTGGACTACACACATATTCAGTATGCCCCGACCTTGGACTGTGTTCAGACTACTACTTTTGCCTGAGTGCTTGGTGCTTCACACCAGTATCTCTGAGCCCTGTGGGTCAGCTGCTATCTACACCAGAACTACTCCAGGAGGTGGCAGCCTGGTTGGTTCCCTTGGGTAAAGTCCAGATCCCTGTGAAAGTGTTAAAAGGTGAATACTAGGGAACCACCAGGACAATGCCCTTAGATTTCACCCAAAATTAACCTTGATGGTTGGAGCAGTGGATCTACACCCATTGCCTGTTACATGCCCTCTCTTCTTTGGACTGAACTGATGTAGTAAATTCTTTAGAAGGATTAGTGCATGAATGTTCTCAGCAGGCTCCTTGGAACTTTCTTCTGTGCCAAAACCTTTCGATTCCACCAGAAAGGGCAGCATACTAGTGTATACGAGAAAGCAATCCAAGGTTAGGGCAGGCAGCGTTCATATATATCCGAGAAAGCAATCCAAAGTTAGGGCAAGCAGTGAAGAATCAGAGTTGAGAAACAGGTAGGATTAATACACAGGTCTCAGACAGAAAAAGCATACCTTCAGTTTTTCCCCAGGTCCACACTTTGTCTAAAACTGTCCCTGTGTACCTGTCTTGGGCATTTTGTCCAGAAAAGTTCAAATCCTTGCAAACAGGTTAAAGAATAAATACCAGATATTTACTTATATTTCACACTCTGTTTTAACCAGTGCTAAATGGATTGCAGCTCGGAGGGCCCACTGCTAGCATTAGCTAAAGCTTTTCTGACCACCTACTGGACTTTACCTAGACCTGCTCTTACAGATGCTAAATTGCAAAACAAATGTCTCTAAAATGTTTGCGATTTACCCTGTGTTGTCAAGTACGAAGATAAACTGCAGGTCCTTAGCATCTCTATGGACCTTTATTTCTATGGACATATTTGGCTGGTCAGTTTTCTACTATATTTGATGTTTCACACAATCACTACCATAATTTCACCACAGTTATATGGACATTTATTTTTTATATTTTCTTTAAGAAACCTGACAACAAAATATACATTACATTTAATAACTAGAAATATAGTGGAACTGTCAGGCAACCAGACGCAGTTTTGCCAAAAATATGTCACCACGCAGACTTGTCTCTCATTCTCCCAGGGGGTCTCTGGCCCTCCGGCGGGGCATCCCTCAACCCTTGCGGAGGGCAGAGCTAGTAAAGGTTTGCGCTTTATGCACGCACGTCACTCTGTGAGATCTATCCTGGATCGTGGTGCTGCTGGGAGACAAAACACCATCATTCCTAGCGCTGACGCTTGTCAGGGGTCCCAGGATGCAGGAGCCCCTAGTGTCAGCTGTTGCCAAGGAAACTCTGTTTTTATGTCTCCTAACTTAGACATGTGGTGGGAGGTTCCTTCCTCTGCACACTCTCAGGACCCACCTATGCTTCCCTGGGCTGAGGATGGTGATTGCGTGTGATCTCAGCAGTGTCAGGTGATCTGTGGAGGGATATTTAAAACTGGTCTCCCCCCCCCCCCCCCACTCACTGCTGGTTATTCAATTTCTTCCCTGGCTCTGTATCTTAAGTTATCTGGTGAGTGGTTTCTCTGGTTATTGTCTCTGGCTTCGGTTTTGGTTGTCCTCTGATTCTTTTGCCCTGGCTTACGTTTACTGACCATTCTCGTGCTTCCCTATTCACCAGTGCATAGTGTCCTGGTGTGCCCAGCTGCCCTGCTATTTGACAACTGGAAAGGGCTCTGCCAAAGTCCCCCTTCCTGCTGGAGGTGGGTGAAGAGTACCCTGGCCCTCAAGGATGTTCAGAGTGTGATGGCTTGCGCAAAGTGTGTCTGGTATGCCGCCTTTGCTGGCCATCAATTTGGCTTTATCATTTCATTAGCATTACAGGAACAATATGGAATGATCGCTCTTAATATCCTCTCATATTCAAGTGAATGAGACTAATCTGCAATACCAAGCACATGCGCTCTCCAATGGAAAGCATTGTGTTTTGTAAGCTGCAAGGAGGCCTCCTCAAACAACTGATCGGTGGGGTTCTCGAGTGTCGAAACCCTGCCAATCTGATATTGATGAGCTATCTTGAAGACAGGTCAGACTTCTCCCCTGTGTGAGCTCTCTGATGCCGAGTTAAACTAGATTCAAGAATAAAACATATCCCACATTCTGAACATGAAAATGACTTCTGTCCTGAATGGATTCCTAGATGTCTCACAAGACTAACTTTCTGACTAAAACATTTTCCACATTCTGAACATGAAAACGGCTTCTCCCCTAAGTGGATTTTTAGATGTTTCACAAGATTTTCTTTCTGACCAAAACATTTACCACATTCAGGACATGAAAATGGCTTCTCCCCTAAGTGGATTTTTAGATGTTTCACAAGATTTGCTTTCTGACCAAAACATTTACCACATTCAGGACATGGAAATGGCTTCTCCCCTGTGTGAGTTCTTTGATGCTGAATAAAACTTGATTGATGGGCAAGACATTTTCCACATTCTGAACATGAAAATGGCTTCTCCCCTGTGTGAGTTCTCTGATGTCCAACAAGATGTGATTTGAAACTAAAACATTTACCACATTCAGGACATGAAAATAGCTTCTCCACTGTACGGATTCTTAAATGTTTCACAAGATCAGATTTATGACTAAAACAATTCTGATATTCTGAACATGAAAATGGCTTCTCCCCTGTGTGAGTTCTCTGATGTCCAACAAGATGTGATTTGAGACTAAAACATTTACCACATTCAGGACATGAAAATGGCTTCTCCCCCGTATGAATTCTAAAATGTTTCACAAGAGCAGATTGATGACTAAAACATTTCTGACATTCTGAACATGAATATGGCTTCTCCCCTGTGTGAGTTCTCTGATGTCCAACAAGATGTGATTTGAGACTGAAACATTTACCACATTCAGGACATAAAAATGGCTTCTCCCCCGTATGAATTCTTAAATGTTTCACAAGAGCAGATTGATGACTAAAACATTTCTGACATTCTGAACATGAATATGGCTTCTCCCCTGTGTGAGTTCTCTGATGTCCAACAAGTTGTGATTTGAGACTAAAACATTTCCCACATTCTGAACACGAAAATGTCTTCTGTCGTAAGTGGATTCTTAGATGTTTCACAAGATCGGATTTCACACGAAAACTCTTCCCACATTCAGGACACAGAAACGGCTTCTCTCCTATGTGAATTGTCTGATGGTTAACAAGACTTGATTTACGAGTAAAACACTTTCCACATTCAATACATGAGAATGGCTTCTCACCAGAGTGAGTTCTCAGATGCCGAATAAAATGTGATTGACGGGTAAAACATTTTCCACATTCTGAACATGAAAATGGCTTCTCCCCTGTGTGAGTTTTCTGATGTCTCAGAAGAACAGATTTCTGAGTAAAACATTTCTTACATTCTGAACATGAAAATGGCTTCTCCCCTAAGTGGATTTTTAGATGTTTCACAAGATTTGATTTCTGACTAAAACATTTACCACATTCAGGACATGAAAATGGCTTCTCCCCTGTATGAATTCTTAAATGTGCCACAAGACCAGATTTCTGACTAAAACATTTCTGACATTCTGAACATGAAAATGGCTTCGCTCTTGTGTGAGTTCTCTGATGTTTCTTTCGAGAGCATTTCAACATAAAACATTTCCCACATTCTGAACATGAATACGGCTTCTCCCCTGTGTGAGTTCTCAGATGTCCAAATAGAATACATTTCCTGGTAAAAGATTTTCCACATTCAGAGCATGAAAATGACTTTTTATCTCTGGAATTTCTCTCATGTAAAGAAAGATTAGATTTCTTCTTAAAAGGTGTCCCATGTGAAAATATTTTTCCACACTTGTGTTTAGTTCTGGTTTTGCCAGTCAGTGATTGATTAGATGAAGGTTTCGTCTGACCAGCGGTATCATTGGATATATCTCCGCTATGAAGGACTGAGGGTACATTAGGGCTTATTGAATTAGCTTGTGTGGTATTGCTATCTTCTGCTTTATCATAGGAAGATAAATGAAGATTCTTATGGTATACGCTCATCCCATTTTTACCTAGAAAATTAAACAAAAGTTCATTTTTTTCCCAAAGCAAATTTTTTTCTCAAGCTTTTTTAAAACAATAGAAAGCCAGAAAACATAAAATAAATAAGACATGTAAGATAACAGTATAATGTACAGTTTCAGTAAAGGTAGATTTAAAGGAACCAATAATCATCTTGATTATAAGGAATGACAGTTCCTGCAAGTAAGGTTGAGTGAACCCGAACTGTAAAGTTCGGGTTCGTACCGAACTTTAGAATTTTTGGACCCCGGACCTGAACCCGAAATTTTCAGTAAAAGTTCGGGTTTTGTTAGGTGTTCGGCTATTTTATGGCGCTTTTTGAAACTCTGCAGAGCAGCCAATCAACAAGCGCTTAACTCATGTGCCCTTAGAAGCCATCACAGCCATGCCTACTAATGGCATGGCTGTGATTGGCCAGTGCATCATGTGACCCAGCCTCTATATAAGCTGGAGTCACGTAGTGCTGCACGTCACTCTGCTGTTACTAGTGTAGGGAGAGGATGCTGCTGCTGTGAGGGAGAGAATAGGAAAGAATCTTTTATCAGAAGTGCTTGTTAACTCAGCAATCTACCTAGATTTTGTTTTGTGGGTGCAGTGCACAATCTTTTTACCCTGCCCTGAGCCCAGTGACACAGAAAAACTTTTATCCGTCTGTTAGTTAGGTGGGCGGCGGCGGCCATTTTATGCAAGCTCAGTGCACCAGCACAGCATATGTGCTTTTGTGACATTCAAATCCCAGCTTGAAATACTGCAATAATAATCTGGGTTTTAAAAAAACACTCATTTTTGGCAATATACTACATCTGGTGCCTTTGCAGCATTTGTCAGTGTGAAATAGAAGGTTACAATACTTCAACAATTTTCTGGGCTTAAAAAAATCACAAATTTTTTTGCAAGACCCTACATCTGGTGCCTTTGCAGCATTTGTCAGTGTGAAAGACAAGCTGAAGAAATACTTCAATAATTTTCTGTGTTTAAAAAAACACATTTTGGGCAAAAAACTAAATTTGCAGCCTTTGCTGCACCTGTCATTGTGAGATACACGCATTAGATGCTAGTGTTCTATTTTGTAATAAAAAAAACACCCATTTTGGGCAAAATACTTAATTTTGCAGCCTTTGCTGCATCTGTCAGTGTGAGATACAAGCTTTAAATACTGCAATAATATTCAGGGTTTAAAAAAAATAATCATTTTTGGCAATACCCTACATCTGGGGCCTATGCTGCATTTGTAAATGTGACGTACAAGCTAGAAATACTGCAATAATATTCTGGGTTTAAAAAAACACCCATTTTGGGCAAAAAACTAAATTTGCAGCCTTTGCAGCATCTGTCAGTGTGAGATACATGAGTTAGATACTGCTGTTCTATTCTCTTATTAAAAAAACACCCATTTTAGGCCAAATACTAAATTTGCGGCCTTGGCTGCATCTGTCAGTTTGAGATACAAGCTTTAAATACTGCAATAATATTCTGGGTTTCAAAAAACACCCATTTTGGGCAAGATCCTAAATTTGAGAAATATGAGGAGAGCGTCAAATAAGGGACGTGGCCCCGGTCGTGCTGCTGCTGGTGGAGCTCCTGTTGCAGGGAGAGGATGTGGTCAATCTGTGCCAGCTACAAACGCACAAGTGAAACACCTTCCCCAGGTGCGAGTAGGCAACAGAACCTTCAGCAGAATTTGGTCGGGCCTAATGCGGCTCTACGAATGGTGAGGCCAGAACAAGTACAGGCGATAGTAGATTGGGTTGCTGACAGTGCCTCCAGTTCCTTTACATTGTCTCCCACCCAGTCTCCTGCTGAAATATCAGAGTTGGCACCTGAAGCCGATGTCCATCAGTCTTTTACCTCACCCTCTTGCAAATCAGCCAAGCAGTCTGAGCCCCAAGTCATGCAGCAGTCTCTCCTGCTTTTTGATAACTCTGCTAGCAGGGTTTCCCAGGGCCGTCCACCTAGCCCTGCCCCAGAAGTGGAAGAGATTGAGTGCACCAATACCCAACCACTTATATTTCAGGATGAGTACATGGGAGGACCACCGCAGCACGTCTCGGATGATGACGAAACACAGGTGCCAACCGATGTGGCTTTCTGCAGTGTGCAGACCGACAGGGAGGGCAGGGGTGAAGACTGGGTGGAAGATGATGTGGAAGACGATGAGGTTCTCGACCCCACATGGAATCAAGGTCATGCGAGTGACCTGTGTAGTTCGGAGAAAGAGGCGGTGGTCGCACAGAGCCACCAGCACAGCAGAAGAGGGAGCAGGGTGCAAAATAGGAGTGGCCGTACCCTAGACAGTACGCTTGCTACTGCCCACTGCAGCAAATGACCGAGCACACCAAATCCAGCTCCAAGGTGTTCCCTGGTGTGGCAGTTCTTCAGATAATGTGCTGACGACAAGACACGAGTGGTTTGCACGCTGTGCAATCAGAGCCTGAAGCGAGGCATAAACGTTCTCAACCTGAGCACAACCTGCATGACCAGGCATCTAAGTGCAAAGCACGAGCTGCAGTGGAGTAGACACCTCAAAAACCAAGAAAGGTCTCTGGCTCCTCCTGCTTCCTCTTCTGCTGCAGTCTCGGCCTTTTCAGCCACCTCTGGTGTGACAGTGTCACCTGCCACCCCGCTAACAGAGGATCTGCCAGCAATACCACCACCTGGGTCACCAAGCATCTCCACAATGTCCCACAGAAGTGTTCATCTCTCCATCTCCCAAACACTGGAGCGGAAGAGGAAGTACCCCCCTACCCACCCGCGATCCCTGGCCCTGAATGGCAGCATTTCAAACTTACTGGCATTTGAAATGCTGTCATTCCGTCTGGTGGAGACGGAGAGTTTTAAAAGCCTTATGGCGGTGGCTGTCCCACAGTACGTCGTGCCCAGCCGCCACTACTTTTCCAGATGAGCCATCCCTTCCCTGCACAACCAAGTAGGGGACAAAATCAGGTGTGAACTGCGCAACGGCATCTGTGGCAAGGTCCACCTAACTACGGATACGTGGACCAGTAAGCACGGTCAGGGACGTTATATCTCTCTAACAGCACACTGGGTAAATGCAGTGGCGGCTGGGCCTGAGGAGGATAGCAATTTGGCGCATGTCCTTCCACTACCGAGGATTGCAGGGCGCTTCAGTTTGCCTCCTGTTGTTTCTTCCTCCTACTCCGCTTCCTCATCCTCTACCGGCTCCTCATCCGGTTAGCGTAATACCTTCACCACCAACTTCAGCACAGCCAGGGACAAACGACAGCAGGCAGTTTTAAAACTTATCTGTTTGGGGGACTAACCCCACACCGTGCAGTAGCTGTGGACGGGCATTGAACAACAGACCGATGAGTGGTTGGTGCCAGTAAGCCTCATGCCCGGCCTGGTGGTGTGCAATAATGGGCAAAATCTCGTAGCAGCTCTGTGACTAGCCGGTTTGACGCACATCCCTTGCCTGATGCATGTGCTGAATTTGGTGGTGCAGAGGATCCTTAAAATTTACCCCGATATATCAGAGCTGCTACATAATGTTCGGGCTTTCAGCGTTCTCACCCTGCTGCTGATCCCCTGTCACCGCTGCAGGGTAACTTCGGCCTTCACCACTTACCGCCTCATATGTGACGTGCCCACAAGGTGGAGCTCCACCTTGCACATGCTCGCCAAACTGTGCGAGCAGCAGCAGGCGATAGTAGAGTTTCAGCTGCAGCACGCACGGGTGAGTCGCTCTGCGGAACAGCACCACTTCACCACCAATGACTGGGCCTCCATGCGAGACCTGTGTTCCTTGTTGCCATGTTTCTAGTACTCCACGAACATGGCCAGTGCCGATAACGCCGTTCTCAGCGTTACTATCCCACTTACTATTGCTTCGGGCGATGATGGAAGAGGATGTGGCACAGGAGGAGGAGGAAGAGGGATCATTTTATAGGGTTTCCAGTCATTCACAAGTGGCTCTGAGCGTGGGTTCCTGCACCCACAAACGCCAGGTACACAATTGTTCAGCCAGGGCACAGTTCTGGAGGATGACAAGGTGGAGGATGAGGAGTAGGAGGAGGAACCGTGTTCACAGCAGGGTTTCACCCAAACCAGCTCATGGCCATCACTGGTGCATGGCTGGGGGGGATACAGAGGACACTGACGATACACCTCCCACAGAGGACAGCTTTTCATTGCCACTGGGCAGCCTGGCACACATGAGCGATTACATGCTGCAGTGTTTCCGCAATGACCGCCGAGTTGCCCACATTCTAACTTGTGCTGATTACTGGGTGGCCACGCTACTGGATCTCCGTTAAAAGGACAACGTACCGTCCTTAATTCCGTCACTGGAGCGTGATCGTAAGATGCGCGAGTACAAGAGCATGCTGGTAGATGCACTGCTGGTGGAATTCCCACCTGACAGAGGGGTAACAGTGGAAGCACAAGACGAAGGCAGAGGAGGAGTAATGCAGCTGGGGCACCACCAGCACCTCAGAAGGCAGGGTTAGCATGACCGAAATGTGGAAAAGCTTTGTCAGCACGCCACAACAACCATCACCACCAGCTGATATGGAACGTCTTAGCAGGAGGCAGCATTTCAGCAACATGGTGGAGCAGTATGTGTGCACATGCCTACACGTACTGACTGACGGGTCTGCCCCTTCAACTTCTGGGTCTCCAAATCGGGCACTTGGCCTGAGCTTGCCCTTGACGCCTTGGAGGTGCTGGCCTGCCTTGCAGCCAGTGTATTGCCTGAACATGTGTTTAGCACGGCAGGGGAGGTCATCACAGACAAGCGCAACCGCCTGTCCACAGCCAATGTGGACAAAGCTCACGTTCATTAAAATGAGCCAGGCATGGATCTCACAGGACTTGTCCGTACCTTGTGCAGAATAGACATGTATACCGGCCTTACCCAGCTACTGTTATACTACAGCGCAATAGCTCATTGTTGTATTTTGGATATTTCCCACTCATTTTGAGTGTAACCTAATAAAAAATAAAAAAAATGTAAACAAAAAAACTGTGTTGGCTACCTCGTCCTGCGTCTACCGCCGCTTCCACCTCGACCGCTACGTCCACCGCCTCCTCAAACTCCTACTCCATATGGACCTCGACCTCATAAATCAAGATTATTTTTTTTTATTTGTGCGTATTTTACTTTATGTCATTTCACTCATTTGTCTGTTACATTTTCGGGTGAAATTCACCAATTCTTGGGTGTGATATACCCCTGCTGTACCTAGTAGACAGGTAAAAACATTTCACTAATTTGTCTGCTACATATTCGGGTGAAATTCACCAATTTTTGGGTGTGATATACCCCTGCTATACCTAGTAGACAGGTAAAAAAAAAAATCACTAATTTGTCTGTTATATATTCTGGAGAAATTCACCAATTTTTGGCTGTGATATACCCCTGCTATACCTAGTAGACAGGTAAAAACATTCAACTAATTTGTCTGTTACATTCTTGGTTGATATTTGACAATTTTTGCAGTGATTAAACCCCTGCTCTGCATAGGTGACAGGGACATAAATTTCAAAAATTCTTCTTTAATTGACGCGCGCCCCCTCCTTTCATTCAGTGCATAAACTTTAACAACTTGTCTCACATTTGCCCTTCAATAATTTGTCCCACATTTCTGCTCGATTATATTTAATTTCAAACAATTAACCTCCCTTGAATGTGGTATCCTTTTCTCATGCTCCCTCTCTGGCCTGGAACCCTAATTCCCCGCCACCCGTGATCACAATGGTAGGCGCAGAAAAGAACATCGAAAGTTAATAGAGAAGATATCCAATTGGATCGTGAACATCACGGGGACGTGCGACATGGTGGAGCAGTATGTGTGCACACGCCAACACGTACTGACTGATGGGTCTGCCCCCTTCAACCTCTGGGTCTCCAAATTGGGCACATGGCCTGAGCTTGCCCTTTATGCCTTGGAGATGCTGGCCTGCCCTGCAGCCAGTGCATTGTCTGAACGTTTGTTTAGCACGGCTGGAGGGGGTTATCACAGGTTATATTTCCCAATGTTTTGGGGTGTACCCTACTTTAAAAAAATAAATTAAAAGTAAAATTAAAACCAAAAACAGTGTAGGCTACCTCCTCCTCCTCCACCGCAGCTTCCACCTACACCACCACATCCACTGCCTCCTCAACCTCTTACTCCATATGGACCTTGTCCTCCTAGATCAAGATTGTTATTTTTTATTTTTATGTATTTTATGTTATTTTAAGTCATTTCCCTATCCACATTTGTTTGCAGAGCACTTGCCATACCCTTAACCACAATTTGCTGGCATTTGCAGCCCTCTAGCCCTTTCCATGACATTTTTTGAGCCATTTCAGTGCTCGAAAGTTCGGGTTCCCATTGACTTCAATGTGGTTCGGGGTCAAGTTCGGGTCCCGAACTCGAACTTTTTGTGAAGTTCGGCCGAACCCGTCGAACCTGAACATCCAGGTGTCCGCTCAACTCTAATGGTGACAGGTGTTTCTATCCAGACCATACAGTCCAATACATCCCAATGTCAACAGACAAAAAGTTCCAGAAATTCAACAGATACCACCAAAAATGAATATAAAAGAAATCATGAGTGGAAGGAAATTCAACATTTGTACATGTACACACCACCTGTGTATACGTTTAATGTATGGCCCTATTATGTGCTTTACAAAACCATATCTCACCCAAGTGCTTAATGAGCTTTGAGGAAAATTATCAAAACTAGAGCAGGTGGCCACCATTCAGATTCCTATACTATAATAGGACAACCTTTGGAAAATTAAATAAGTAATTTGATTGGTTGTCATGGGCAACAACTCCATTTTCCTTTAAACAAGCTTTGATACATCTTCTCCTCCTTTTGCTTTGATCGCTGTTGTGCCCTATTTGTGCTTTACATATTATGGCAACTTTCTTCTTTATTTTTTCTTACACCTTTCCTTTTTTTTATTTTTAAGCCCTTGTATCCCCCTTAACCCCTTTTTTACCATTGTTCCATTGCTGCATTCTACAGGGTGGGCCATTTATATGGATACACCTTAATAAAATGGGAATGGTTGGTGATATTGACTTCCTGTTTGTGGCACATTAGTATATGTGAGGGGGGAAACTTTTCAAGATGGGTGGTGACCATGGCGGCCATTTGGAAGTCGGCCATTTTGAATCCAACTTTTGTTTTTTCAATAGGAAGAGGGTCATGTGACACATCAAACTTATTGGGAATTTCACAAGAAAAACTTAACTTTATTCTTTCATGAGTTATTTACAAGTTTCTGACCACTTATAAAATGTGTTCAATGTGCTGCCCATTGTGTTGGATTGTCAATGCAACCCTCTTCTCCCACTCTTCACACACTGATAGCAACACCGCAGGAGAAATGCTAGCACAGGCTTCCAGTATCCGTAGTTTCAGGTGCTGCACATCTCGTATCATCTGAAGGCAATCGTCTATGCTGTGAAGATACGAGATGTGCAGCACCTGAAACTAGGGATACTGGAAGCCTGTGCTAGCATTTCTCCTGCGGTGTTGCTATCAGTGTGTGAAGAGTGGGAGAAGAGGGTTGCATTGACAATTTTCTTGTGAAATTCCCAATAAGTTTGATGTGTCACATGACCCTCTTCCTATTGAAAAAACAAAAGTTGGATTCAAAATGGCCGCCATGGTCACCACCCATCTTGAAAAGTTTCCCCCCTCACATATACTAATGTGCCACAAACAGGAAGTCAATACCACCAACCATTCCCATTTTATTAAGGTGTATCCATATAAATGGCCCACTCTGTATATTTTTTAATTGCAATTTTAGGGCACATACAACTTAATGTTTTATTTTTGTTAACTCTTTTTGGGTTGGAATGTGAAAAAACAACAGCAATTCCATGTGGCATAAAAAATATGTTTGCTTCATTCTGCAGATCAGTATGATTGCTCGAATACACTTAAATAGGAAGGATCCGTCCCCTAGAAGTGAATGGGATGGCTTCTTGTAATTACACTGCTAACTGCTTCGATGTCAACGACAAGCAAGTAAACAATGAAAGGAAGGCAGCAGTCGCACGAAGCATGGCCTTCTCTTTAATTACTGTATTTTTCGCCCCATAAGACGCACTTTTCCCCCCCAAAAGTGGGGGGGAAATGCCCCTGCATCTTATGGGGCGAATGCTGCCATTTTACATCGCAGACTGCCATGTATCAGCTGGACGAGAGAGGGAGGAGGGGCCAGTGTCATGCAAATGCGGCGGGGCCGGTGCGGTCACTATACTCCAGCCCCACCGCCTAAACATTGCCTAAACATTTTATAATAATAGCTATCATTGAAGTTCCGATCCCCAGCCCCATCTGTACTACTTACTAAATGTCCTGTAGCAGGCAGAGCAGGGTGGGCGGCCGGCCGTAACTCACTGACGTCACATGCCGGCGCCGCCTACTTCATTCATAAAGTCAGTGAGTTACGGCCGGCCGCCCGCCCTGCTCTGCCTGCTACAGGACATTTAGTAATTTGCATGACACAGGCCCCTTGGTATATTAGGGTATCTGTGGATGCCACTATTATTGGGTGGGGGATATGTGGATGGCACTGTTATGGGGTGGGGGATCTGTGGGTGACACATATATAGCAGTGCCATCCACAGATCCACCCCCCATAGCAGAGCCATCCACAGATCCCCCATAGTAGTGTCATGCACAGACCACCATTAGTTCAAAACCCACCAAAAGAACACCTTTTGGTTAAAAATATATTTTTTCTTATTTTCCTCAAAAACCTAGGTGCGTCTTATGGGCCGGTGCGTCTTTTAGGGCGAAAAATATGGTAACTGATTGGCGGGGTGCTACGTGTCGGACCACTGCTGCTATGATATTGATGACCTAACCTCAGGATAGGTCATCAATATTAAAATCCTGGAAAACCCCTTTAAGCTCCTGAACCCTGATCATGACGGTTGGATGGCGAAACATGCAGGGGAACTTTAAGTTTAGTCTTTATTTTAACGTAAATTGAAAAGACTTGAGAATAAATAAGCTTATGCAGGCTAAGGGAATTAATATATTTACTAAATGTGATAAAAAATATAAAACAGACAAATCATATACAGAGTACTAAAAGTAAATAATTACTGGCTTACAACACTATACAATATGGGGGGGGAACTCCTGTCGCCATGTAGTCACACATGGCCGACACCCCATGGTGATACAATACAGAGACAGATCTACCACATTCTACCTGGATGATGTTCAATGGAGTTCCCATTAACTGTCGTCCAGAAGGTCTATCCCTTTCAGCCTCTCCTCCTAAGGACGTCCAGTGTGTGACTCGCAGGGCAGAGATAATCACTAGTGTTGATCGCGAATATTATAATCGCAAATTTTTATCGCGAATTAATGCACTTAAAGAATTTGTGAAAATCTAGAATATAGTGCTATATCTTCGTAATCGCGAATATTCAAGTTTTTACCCCATCAGTACCCATGTGATCCCTCACTGCTTCTTGCTTGTGGGCCATTGAGAAGGCTGCAATAGCTTTGTCTGAGCTTAGCAACATCCCTAACAAGCAATAGGAAAGTTGCCGACCCCTTACTATATAAGAACCTCCTCAGCAGCCATTTTCTGCTGTTTTTCTGCAGTTCTGAGAGAGAGAGAAGTGTTATTGCTGTGCTCTGTGCTTTGCTGAGTTATCTGCTGCTCCTTATTGAATTACATTAGACAGTTAGCTCCTATATATAATACAGATAGTTAGTGGGAGATAGTCTGTGGAGGTTAGATAGTGATATAGTGTAGCTGATAGGTTCCAGTGCAGGGTGTTATTTCTCTGCCGTCCATACATACATGCTACAGACATAGTGCTGTGATATCACAACAATACTTAGTACACCAGTCAGTAATAACTACTCCGACCTGATAAAATGCGAAGTTGCACGTATTGCTAGGGGTGCCACCTTTTCTTCACGCAAAACCCGAACACTTTAGCACCTCGCGGCAATTTTTGGGTAAATTCACTTTTTTGTAGGCAGCGTACCTTCCTGACCAATCAGGAGGCTGGGACGCGAGTCATGACTAGGAAGCCAGGCTGCCTAGAAACAAGTGAAGCGGGCTTCCTAGCAAATCAGGAAGCGGATGATAACCCACCTACCGGCTTCCTGATTGGAAAGGAAGTCGGCTGTATGCTCCCTTGGCGCTGCCAGTCAGAGGGACATCTCCCTCCGACTGGAAGTTCCAATATCGGGGAAGGTATCGGAGCATTTGGGCGAGTACAAGTACTCGCCCAAATATTCTGTATTGGTAGCGATATTAGTAACGGTATCGATAGTTCGGCGGTACATCTATAGTGCAAATCCATTTTATTGATAGCTGTCATTGAAACGACAAGCGCATTTCTGGGCCTGATGAAGGGGACCCTGCACGGCCCCAAAAGCACTTGCCGATTGGACGACAACTATCAATAAAATGGATTTTGCACTAACATGAAATTTGGATGTCTGTATTTGGACGATATGTAGTATTGCCCATAAAAGATGCCCCCACAAAACACATTTCACTGGTTACCTGTGGCATTTTTTTTATGGGGGCATGTTTTATGTGCAATACTAACAAGTGCCGTGCGTGCCCACTGCCCCCTTCCAATTAATATTTTTTATTAAAAACTGTCTTCAAATGTTTTAAATACTGACGGTCTCCCTCCCAGTCCCAGACGAAAAGAAGAAGAGTCTGCTGCTGGGCTTCCTGGAGTGGAGCAGCTCCATGAGCAGGCGGCTGCCAGACTCCCACGCTCCCTCCCTCTCTGATGTCACTTCCTCTAGTACTGACTAGCAGAGAGAAGGAGAGGGAGGGAGGAGGGAGAGGATTGCTTCTTTAGAGAGCTGCCTTTACACACAAGCTCCTGCTGGTTCTGTACAGGAGTCCGTTGGCCGCAATTTTCTTGTAGTCTGTTATTTATTAATAGGGGGTTTATAGAAATATCACCAGGAAAATGGCTGCATCGTAAGAACCTTTATCCTGCGTTCTGCAGGATGTGGCTGGGACTTATTCACGCTCATGTTTACTTTGACGGATCTGGATCAATTGAAAAATGTTGGCAATTGGCAACAACGTAGAATAGTTTATTTGAGGAGTGAGTCTAGCTTGCAGTATGCAGTTGCAGCCCCCTCCAGTCCAGACTCCAGACTCCAGATCGCAGCGCCGGCAGTGTGACAGGCTCAGTCAGCTGTTGTCCTCCTCCGCTGCTGACTGACAGTCCTGTCCCACCTCATTGCCGGCGCCGCTGACTCTGACATCACGGATTCATGCCGGCCGCTCACTCACCGCCCGCACCGCCACCAGCTGTCATGACCGGTGAGGGCACTGGGCAGGCAAGCGTAGAAGTCAGAGAAGACGTCTCTGCATGAATCTAACTGTGCCAGGGTCTGAGAAAGCCTGTCCGGGTCAATCCCGTACGGGTGGCAACCCTACGTATTGCGCAAATACATATGCGCATCATTAGTGCCGATTTGCGCAATTGCGAATATATTGGAACTCTCTATCTTCATATAAAGCTATTGTTCTGCCATGCATGCGAAATGTAAACTTACAGTGATCAGGAGTTCTTCCTCACAGTCACGAAAGTTGCTGCGAACCATTTTCTCCAGTCTCAGAAAACTTCTAGCAGCTTGGAAAATTTAGCAATAGTGAGCCACGCCTGTATTGGGCGCTCAGTATGCGCATATACATTGCCGATTTTCACAATAAAAAAAATAGATAATGAATTCTCGAATTTGCTAATTTATTGTGAATATTCGGATAAAAATTTGCAAAATATCCCAAATACGAATATTGCCTATGCTGCTCATCACTAAAAATCACTCAGGAATGCAGCCTTCTCAGTACAATGGGGGATTCGTACATGTTATCTAACGATCCCTGACTCACTACATTACAAGGAATATCATTACAAAAAGGTAATATAATATTTAATGGGGACAGAACCAATCAGTACTTCATTATGTATGTAAGATACACTTAAGTTACAACACAGTCTTTTTGAAAAAAATTATTTTCTCTTACTGTCTGATATCATTGGCGGTGTTGTACTGCAGGCGCACTGTCACCAGCCATATAGCCAGGACTGTGAGTGAAAAAATTAAAGGGGTTGTGCAGCAATATATAGTGATAATCTATCCTCAGGTCATCAATATCAGATTGGCAGGGGTACGACAGCCGGCACCCCCACCGATCAGCTGTTTGAAGAAGACGCAGCTGCAAGTGAATGGAGAGAGTACCTATCATTACACTGCGCCGCCTAAACTGTGAAGATGACAGGCAGTATAATGAAGAAAAGCAGCACTCCTCTACAAACAGCTTATTAGCGAGGGTACCGGGTGTCAGACCCCTGCCAATCTGATATTAATGACCTATTCTGAGGATCAATAATATATATTGCTGCATAACCCCTTTAAGAAAGTGATGGCATTCTGGTCTATTATATGAAATAGGCTAGGGTACTGATCGGTGACATCGGTTCAGAGTTAGATATGACAAATACACAGATAATGATTAGATAGCGAACGGCTCCCGGTTTTGGCGCTCTCAGATGCCATTGTCACATTTGACCACAGCATCTGGGAGAGCTAACACTGGGAGCCGCGCGCTTCCCAGACTGGTCCACCGTCCCCTGGCTGAGATCAAGGAAGGAGTCCCATACTAGTAATAGGCCCGAGCCTTCACAAGGTTTCCAGGTCAATTACTAGTATATTCCAATGCTGGCCTGCAGGAGGCAGCATTGCATTGGAATATATTGCATCTTGTATATGTATAAATATCCATTACGGAATACAAGTGGCAATTTAATGATTGCTTGTTATAGTTACTTTGGGTGATTTAAAAAAAGTTTTTAAAAAAGTTGAAAAAATATAAAGAAATTTTTTAATTCAAATCACCCGCTTCCCCTAGAATAAAAAAAGTAATCAATTAAAAAATGAAACATCATGGGCATCACCACGTCCAAAACGCCTGTACTATTAAATAACAAAATAACACCTAATAATAATAATAATAATAACACCCCATGGGTCCATATACTACAGGTTTATAACTGAGGCCTATCGTATCATGTGACCTTTACTCAGAAACGGCATTTACCCTCCAGTCTTTTTGTGATTGTTTCTGTCCATATTGTGTCACATTGTACCGGTGCCAAGGAAGATGATAAATATATTGGGGCACTATATCCAGGAGGAGGAGGTTTCTCTGAACTTCCGATCAGATTTCCCATTAATAAAGACATTTACAGTAAAACAAGATGTATGAAAGGTTCTTACCATTCACGGACACCGATCCGGGTTTTTTGAGCTCACTCGTCGTTCCACCTGAACTTTCCTGCAGTAAAGATCCCACATTAAAGACATGAGAAAACAGAAAACTATACTCCACTGCTAGCTGATCTTATATCCAGGCGAAGATCAAACACCCCTAGAAGACATGAACCTTTCTGCCCTGAAGAAGAAGGATCTCCTCACGTGGTGATCAGACAGGATCAACATTCAGACAAGTATCTTACACATATGAAATGTGACATTTTTCTGCATGAAATGACCTGATCCTATCCTGGAGAGGACGCTGTGCTCATCACCTCCAGTTCTTACATTATTGTATGGTAAAAAGCCTGTCATTGCTTCTGGAAACTGAACCTTATATCCACTTGCTCTTGTCCTTTGTGGTGACCTGATTCTAGATAAGAATGAAATAATCTTTTGCAAAAGCAGGAAGATTCTGTCCCTGATGAGTCAGTCACTGACTGTTAATACAGGACAGTATCTGCTGTAGATGCAGCTGACTGGCATTGTGCTGTCATATAGTCTATGACTTACATCTACTCTGCAGGACTTTACTTTTACCCACATTGAATCTCAGTTGCCAAGTGGATGTCCAAAATGGAGAACATGTAATACAATCTTTTATGACACCAGAAACCACTTGTAGCCAACAACAAGATGCAATGGAGCCTACAGTATACTCCACTGCTGCTGGGGTTCCGGCATATGAGGAAGCAAAGAAAATCATTTGCGGAAGCAGCAAAGAGCGATGGCCCCAAAGTAACCCAGAATGTCTGTAAGTGACAGTGTGTGTGTACTGTATATACTGTATAAATCCCATGCATCTTAAGGATCTTCTAATGTCACGGGGGCACATGACATTCTCAAGTGACGTGACTCTGAAGCAGGTGCAGGCTTATGTGGCAGGAAGACCCTTTCATACACTTAGGAGGTGTTTGAGCCGGGGCTGTTTTGGAGCACAAATTTGTGTGTGGAAAGACGGCAACCTGTGTACTGGTGGGGGTTGGGGGAGATGTCAACCTGCCATTTCTAGTTTTGCCCCTGACATCAGTCTGTAGAGGAAAGGGAAGAAACCTCAGCTGCACTTACTTGATAATCCAATGGGACATTGTGTTTTTCCTCTGGACAGTCCTGGGAATACAAAGGACTGGGACATATCTCTGGTGGATTTCTCTGACTGGATCCATCTGTAGAAAATACACACAGCGACTGAATACATTGTCTATATGTGATGATCAGATGATGGGGAATCTGACTCTCAGAACTGTTCTCATCTCTACAGTCATGAAAGGGATCCTCTTACTCGGTGATGTGAGGGACTGGTGATTCTCCATCATGACGTCCTTGTACATATCCTTATGTTCTTCTAAATACTCCCACTCCTCCATGGAGAAATAGACAGTGACATCCTGACACCTTATAGGAACCTGACAACACAAGGATACAGTCATTACCAGACGCCTCCCTTGGCGTTATTGTATAATGTCCCAGCATTCCCAGCAGCGCTCACCTCTCCGCTCAGCAGCTCAGTGATCCTGGTGGTAAGTTCTAGGATCTTCTGCTCATGTATCAAGGAATGAGGTGGAGGCTCGGTGATGGGGCTCTGGGTTCTGCTCCATCCTCCTGACACACAGGGTGTCACACACTCACCAGACGATTTCTTCACTACTGTGTAATCCTGTGTATGGGGAGACGCCGATCACTACAGAGATTCTAAGAATCCTTCACCTTTCCAGACATTTCCCTGTTTTTTTACTAGAGATAAGAGTGATGTCATGTGAGATTCTCACCTCTCCGGTTATCAAGGAGATGATCTCTAGGGTGAGGTCTAATATCCTTGCAGCCATGTGTTTTATGTCCTTGTACAGATCCTTTTGTTCTTCTAAATACTCCCACTCCTCCATGGAGAAATAGACAGCAACATCCTGACACCTTACAGGAACCTGACAACACAAGGATACAGTCATTACCAGACCCCTCCCATGGCATTATTGTATAATGTCCCAGCATTCCCAGCAGCGCTCACCTCTCCGCTCAGCAGCTCAGTGATCCTGGTGGTAAGTTCTAGGATCTTCTGCTCATGTATCAGGGAATGAGGTGGAGGCTCGGTGATGGGACTCTGGGTCCTGCTCCGTCCTCCTGACACACGGGGTGTCACACACTCACCAGACGACTTCTTCACTACTGTGTAATCCTGTGTATGGGCAGATGCCGATCACTACAGAGATTCTAAGAATCCTTCACCTTTCCAGTTATTTCCCTGTTTTATTACTAGTGTAGGAAGGCGCAAGGGGCCATCATTGACGGAAGGTATGTCTCACCGAGATTCCTGGCCTCGATGAGGTAAGAGCAGGTAGTTTTAAGTGTCAGCGGCAGCTAGTGCTGATTGACACTATTATTTGAAAGAATGGCTATTATTAGGAGTAGCCAAAGTGCTGGGTGGCTGCTCCCCACGCTCCAGGCTGGGTCTTTATTGGCCTATATAAATCCAGCCAGAAGTCTCAGCTGGGTGTGTTTTATCCTCCATCTGACAGAGAAGCTGTGGAGACTCTGGTTTGGGATCTGTGAATTGGTCTGCTAAAGGATTGGAAGCTGCCTTCTGGAAAACAGGCACCTAAAGCCTGCTGTGGACGGCTGGGGGAAAGACTGCTAACCAGGTGAAGATTTTGTTCTATGGACATTGCATGGTGTGAACAAACACCAAGACTGTGAACGGTCATTTTGTGTTTCCTTATGTGTGAATAAATACCGAACTGTTTAAGTTAAAGACTTTGTGATTGCCTCTATACTGCATCCGCTAGCCTGTCAACCAGATCAAAACTCCACAATTGGAGTCGGATGCGGGCAAACGCAGTGAGGAAAGCCTGAAGGCCGAAAAGTTTTTTGTTTTTCCCGGGCACAAGTGCATGTCCTTTATTAAGCCGGCAAGGTTATGACCCGTGTCCCCTGACAAAATGGAGGCGGTCGTGAAAGCCCTCGTGAAGGCTAACTTGCAGCAGCGGGAGGCTAACAAGCAGCAGCAGGAAACTAACCAGCTGCTATTACAACATGTAATGGCGTTGCAAGCGGCTGGAGCATCCCAGAACGTCCACGATGCCCGGAAAGCTGTCCGTGCGGCGATCCCTAAGATGTCCTCTTAGATGACATCCAGTCCTATCTGGCAATGTTCGAAAAGGTGGCCATGAGGGAAAAGTTACCCCGAGACCAGTAGGCTGAGGTCGTCGTTCCGTCTCTGGCGTCTTGACCCCAGCAAATGTTTTTTGTTCTTCCCAATGATCAAGCGGCTGACTACCCGACCGTATAAAGGTAAGATCCTGGTGAGACTGGGGATGAATGTATAGGTCCGCGCTCAGCGGGTGCACCAGTGGGCATTTCACTCGGCTGAACCCACCAGACCACAATATTATGACCTGCTACACCGGTTGCAGAAATGGCTGCAGCCTGACATATTGACTCCCACTGCAATGCTGGACCGTCTGTTGGCGGATGTGTTTTGGAGGGCTTTGCTGTACCCTCTCCAGCACTGGATTGGCCAAGTGTCTCCTGGAAATGCCTAAGAGATGGTCGACCTGGTGGAGCGCTACAAGGCCACCAGAAATCTGCAGGGAGGTTCTTGTGGGATGGGGCCAGTCAAACCCCGGAAATCTCCACCCCAGACCCGGCGGCCAGTGCCTGCCGAACCCTCCCCGGAAATATCCCCTGCAGACCCAGCCCCGGTGGTTTGCTGTAGGTGTCACGAGTCTGGACACACAAGGGCTGACTGTCCCCATCGGGGTGAACCCATGGATACCAGCTATGGCTACCGCCACTTATTGTATTCTAGGAAGCTGTGGTCCACAGGTACCTCCGAGAGTGTAGACAATATCCACCTGTGCCACGTGGAAGTGGGGGACACTCTGGTGGTGGCACTTCTGGATGCAGGGAGCCTGGTGTCCCTGGTAAGAGCTGCCCTGGTGCGGTCCGTTGAGTATACTGGCCGAAAGGTCGGCCTTGTGTGCATTCATGGGGACTTAAAAGACTATCCCACCGCCCTGGACTCTCTATCAACGGTGGCCGTAAGGTGGACTCATGAGGTGGCCATCGCCACAAAGTTACCGTATGAACTAATAATTGGGAGAGACTTCACGTCACTGTGGCCGGATACGAAAGTTACTGATACCCGTGAGACAGATGTAACCCTAGCAGAGTGGCCCGGCTCATGGGGGAGACCAGAAACCTGGGAACCTGAGTCCGAAGGGCCAGGGGTAGGGGTGACCGCCGCTTCGGTGGAAGACGGGGAGACAACACCGCTAAGTGTGATGGTGGGAGACAGGGAGGACTTGCCGCCAGGTCCGGACTAGCCGACCTCAATGTCTACGGGGATAATTTTGGTACTGCACAACATCAGGACCCAACCCTATCCCGAGCCTGGGAAAATGTATTAATAATAAATGGGGAACCACAACAACCGGGAGCAGAGTCGGTGTTTCCCCGTTTTATGGTTCATCAAGAGATGATGTATCAAGTAAACCAGCTGTGAGGTGAATCCATTGAACAGTTGGTGGTGCCCAAGGCTTATCACAAACTCGTGTTAGAGTTAGCCCACCAGCATGTTCTCGGGGGTCATCTGGGAATGCAAAAAACACAGGACCGGATTCTACAGTCTTGCCCAACCTGCCAGAAAACGAGCCCCTAGCCACATTTCCGTAGTCCTTTGGTACCCCTCCCGATTATCGAGGTCCCATTCGAGCGAATCGCTATGGATCTCGTAGGCCCGGTACCAAAGTCTGCTAGAGGACACCAACACATCTTGGTTGTCCTCGACTATGCCACTCGGTACTCGGAGACGGTGCCACTGCGGCATACATCAGGCAATATCATAGCTAAGTTGTGAATGGATATGTTTTCTCGCGTGGGTCTGCCTAAGGAGGTTCTGACTGACCAAGGGACCCTGTTTATGTCCAAGGTCATGAGGGAACTCTGTAAGTTGCTCCTCATAAAACAGCTATGAATGTCCGTGTATCATCCGCAAACGGATGGCCTGGTAGAGAGGTTTAATCAAACATTAAAAAATATGCTAAAAAAAGTGGTCTCTAAGGATGGGAGGGACTGGGACCTTCTTCTACCCTATGTCATGTTTGCAGTGCGAGAGGTGCCCCAGGTCTCTACTGGGTTCTCACCCTTCGAACTGCTATACAGAAGACACCCTCGCGGTATGTTGGACGTGGCCAAAGAGGTGTGGGAACAACAACCCACACCTCACAGACGTGTTGTTGAGTACTTCACCCAGATGCAAGGACGGATGAAAACAGTAGCATATGGAGGCAGCAGGCTCGGGTCCGGACCTTTGACCCGGGTGATCGGGTATCGGTTCTGGTACCAACCGTAGACAGTAAGTTCCTAGCTAGGTGGCAGCGGCCCTATGAGGTGCTTGAAAAAATTGGAGAGGAAGATTACAAGGTACACCAGCCAGGGAGGTGAAAGCCGGAGCAGGTGTACCATGTGAATCTGCTCAAACCCTGGAAAGATAGGGAAACCTGTATGGAAGACAGCCCACGACCAGGGTTCCTAGGGTAGGCGGTTTCGGCCCCTCTGTCTGAAGCAAGGGAAGCGGCTGCCACAGTGAAAATTGCTGACAGCCTATCCTCTAAACAGGCTCAGGAAGCCAGGGAGTTCATTAGTCGGAACACGTATGTGTTCTCGGACCTTCCTGGATGCACTTCCATAGTCCGACATGACATTATCACTGAGCCTCAGGCAAAAGTCCGGTTAAAACCATACCGGGTACCCGAGGCTCGGCGACAAGCCATCGCAGAGGAAGTGCAGCTAAGGCTCCAGCTAGGTGTTATCGAGGAGTCAAAAAGTGAATGGGCCAGTCCTATAGTCTTGATACCCAAGCCGGACGGGACATTGCGGTTCTGAAACTACTTCCGCAAACTAAATGAGGTGTCTAAGTTTGACGCGTATTCCATGCCCCAAGTGGATGAGCTTATTGAGAGGTTAGGCCAAGCCCGGTATTTTTTGGTGTTGGACCTCACCAAAGGGTACTGGCAGGTACCCTTGACGGAGGCTGCCAAGAAAAAAATGGCTTTCATCACGCCAGAGAGGCTGTATTAGTACAAAGTATTACCATTTGATCTACATGGCGCTCCTGCAACGTTTTAAAGGCTAATAAACATTGTACTCCGTCCACATCGTCGGTACACTTCGGCGTACCTGGACGATATTGTTATCCACAGCACCGACTGGGAAAGTCACCTACCTAAATTACACGCTGTAGTGGACTCCCTTAGGAAGGCTGGCTTAACCGCTAATCCAAAAAAGTGCGCAATAGGGTTAGAAGAGTCCAAGAACCAAGTAATTCGGCGCGGAATTATCAAACCTCATGTGAACAAAATTTAGGCAATTTGGAATTGTCCACGACCGGTCACTACTCGGCAAGTAAAGTCGTTCCTGGGTATGGTGGGGTACTATATGAGGTTTGTCCCCAATTTTGCTACAGTCGCCGCACCATTGACAGGCCTTTTGAAGGGACGCAAGTCAGTGATGGCTCAGTGGAATGAGCAGGCAGAAAAGGCTTTCTCCACTTTGAAGTCTGCTCTGTGTGGGTCCCCGGTATTGGTGACGCCTGACTTCAAGAGGGAGTTTGTGGTACAGACCGATGTCTCTGAAGTAGGCCTCGGAGCTGTACTCTCTCAGGACATCAATGGGGAGGAACATTGTTTTCCTGAGCCGAAAGGTTACCCCAGCCAAGACTAGGTACAGCATAGTGGAGAGAGTGTGCCTGGCCATCAAGTGGGGACTCGAGTCTCTCCGCTATTATCTGTTGGGGAGAAAGTTCCGTCTGTTGATCGACCACTCCCCTCTCAAGTGGATGAGCCAGGCCAAAGAGAGGAATGCTCGGGTCACCAGGTGGTTTTTGTGATTACAAAACTTTAAATTTTCCGTGGAACATAGGGCAGGCAGGTTACAGGGAAACGCAGATGCCCTGTCCCGGGTACACTGTCTGGCGGGTGTTCACCCCCTCAGGGTTGAACAAAGGGGGGAGGTATGTAGAAAGGCGCAAGGGGTCGTCATTGACGGAAGGTATGTGTCACTGTGATTGCCTCTATACACTGTCCGCTAGCCTGTCTACCAGAGCAAAACCCATCACTAGACATAAGAGAGATATCATGTGAGACTCTTACCTCTCCAGTTATCAAGGAGATGATCTCCAGGGTGAGGTCTAATATCTTTTTAGCCATGGGGTTTCTTTCCTTCTCCATCCTTGGTGGGTCATTGATAGAAAGGACCATTGTCTTTCAAAAGAAGAGCAATGAACGTAAAGAACCTGAGGGAAACAAGTAAGTGCAGGTTAAGAGAGCACAGTCAGTGACTTGTAGGTCAGGCACGCATTGTAGATTAATCTGGCACACAGGCTATGGGCATTTCTCCGTTTGATTAACTTAAAGGCAGACTGTTTTACTATGTTAAAACTAATAACAAATATTTAGAAAAGGCTCCACCAGCAAACTACTGGAGCTCAGCCTTTCAGTTACCAGCTGAAAAGGAGAAATAAATCAGTAAAAATATAGGCTGGCTCACAGTATTTTTACATAAAATTTATTGATACACTAGATCAAAACAGACTAACTTATTGTCAGTATCAGCATACATATATAAACAAAATGTGTAAATAGGTATATGAGTGCGGAGCTCACGCACAAACCTAAATGACCGGAGTACTCCTAGGAATAAGACCTAATGGCTAGAGTTGGGCTGCAAGGGGTATTCTATTGAACCGCTCATATGTCCATGCTTTTAGATGCCGATTTGCCGAATAGTTGGAACCAAAGGTTCTAAGTTATCCTTGTTATAATTTCCCACAGGGGGACTCTGTGTTTGGATGTCGTTTGACAGATAGAAAGCCCCACAGATCGGAGAAAGTGCGGTTTCTATCTGTCAAACGACATCCAAACACAGAGTCCCCCTGTGGGAAATTATAACAAGGATAACTTAGAACCTTTGGTTCCAACTATTCGGCAAATCGGCATCTGAAAGCATGGACATATGAGCGGTTCAATAGAATACCCCTTGCAGCCCAACTCTAGCGATTAGGTCTTATTCCTAGGAGTACTCCGGTCATTTAGGTTTGTGCGTGAGCTCCGCACTGATATACCTATTTACACATTTTGTTTATATATGTATGCTGATACTGACAATAAGTTAGTCTGTTTTGATCTAGTGTATCAATAAATTTTATGCAAAAATACTGTGAGCCAGCCTATATTTTTACTGTTTTACTATGTTATTTTATGTTTTCTTATTTGTAGATTATAACCTGGACCTACTGAGAATATAACTGATATAATCTGCTGATCTTCTGATTTGTTATTCTTTTAATCTCACTACACTAAAAAGGAAGCATATGTGGATTTATCTTTCTACAATAATATGGAGATCTGCTGGTCAGTTTTGTCTTGGACATTTCTGGTGTTGGAATTGAGCTTTATAATGTAATCTACTTATTTACATGTGTAATTTTATGTATTTCTGTTTTGATTTATGTCCCTCATTGTCCCCGGAGGAACCAATAGTATTGAGGAAAAGTGTTGGGACCCATAGGAAACCTCTGTCTACGTTCTCCGGTGCTGACCTACCTATCTGTGCCTGATGCCAGTCTGCCCATCATGTGAATTCGCGTGGCTTAGTGTAAAAAAAACTGTTGCTGATATTCTCCCTCCTTGGGCTTTTCAAAAGTTAGACATATGAAGGGAAATAAAAAAATAAAAAAAACAAGCAGTGTCTCCAGAAAGGCTAGTAGTAAACAAACAAAAATGCAAAAAAGGAAAATTGCAGGTTGCTGAAGGGGTTAATGTTTAGTAATACAATCAGCCCCTTTACATGTCTATGGACACACAGGTATATACACTCACCTAAAGAATTATTAGGAACACCATACTAATACGGTGTTGGACCCCCTTTTGCCTTCAGAACTGCCTTAATTCTACGTGGCATTGATTCCACAAGGTGCTGATAGCATTCTTTAGAAATGTTGGCCCATATTGATAGGATAGCATCTTGCAGTTGATGGAGATTTGAGGGATGCACATCCAGGGCACGAAGCTCCCGCTCCACAACATCCCAAAGATGCTCTATTGGGTTGAGATCTGGTGACTGTGGGGGCCATTTTAGTACAGTGAACTCATTGTCATGTTCAAGAAACCAATTTGAAATGATTCGAGCTTTGTGACATGGTGCATTATCCTGCTGGAAGTAGCCATCAGAGGATGGATACATGTTCTCATTCTGTTTACGCCAAATTCGGACTCTACCATTTGAATGTCTCAACAGAAATCGAGACTCATCAGACCAGGCAACATTTTTCCAGTCTTCAACAGTCCAATTTTGGTGAGCTCGTGCAAATTGTAGCCTCTTTTTCCTATTTGTAGTGGAGATGAGTGGTACCCGGTGGGGTCTTCTGCTGTTGTAGCCCATCCGCCTCAAGGTTGTGCGTGTTGTGGCTTCACAAATGCTTTGCTGCATACCTCGGTTGTAACGAGTGGTTATTTCAGTCAACGTTGCTCTTCTATCAGCTTGAATCAGTCGGCCCATTCTCCTCTGACCTCTAGCATCCACAAGGCATTTTTGCCCACAGGACTGCCGTATACTGGATGTTTTTCCCTTTTCACACCATTCTTTGTAAACCCTAGAAATGGTTGTGCGTGAAAATCCCAGTAACTGAGCAGATTGTGAAATACTCAGACCGGCCCGTCTGGCACCAACAACCATGCCACGCTCAAAATTGCTTAAATCACCTTTCTTTCCCATTCTGACATTCAGTTTGGAGTTCAGGAGATTGTCTTGACCAGGACCACCCCCCTAAATGCATTGAAGCAACTGCCATGTGATTGGTTGACTAGATAATTGCATTAATGAGAAATAGAACAGGTGTTCCTAATAATTCTTTAGGTGAGTCTAAACACCTGTATTATATAACTCCAGATACACAGATAACTAGTGTTACCAGCGCTGTAAATAGTCATCTATGGGGGAAATAACCTGGGGGTTCTGATTAACCCCTTAATCATCTGATGGACCCTTTTTTGGTCGACTTGGGACTGTCCGGGTAGCCCCTGAGATATTTAATCTACCAACTCTTTTTGCCTAGACAGGCCATCCGCATTCCCGTTCAGCTTGCCAGGCCGGTAGTGTATAGTGAAGTCAAACAGTTGTAGGGCTAGACTTCACCTGAGAAGACGGGTGTTATCCCCTGCGACTCAATTGAGCCAGATTAAGGGATTGTGGTCGGTGATGAGGGTGAATGCATGGCCATAGAGATAAGGTGTCAGTTTTTTCAGTGCCAGACGAGAGCTAGGCACTCTTTTTTCGATAGCTGCATAACTGACCTCCCTGGGCAATAGTTTCCGGCTCAGATAGGCTACTGGGTGCTCCCCTCCGTCCTCTCCGACCTGGCTTAACACTGCCCCCAGTCCAAACATGGAAGAATCTGTGTGAACGATAAAACGTTTATTAGGATCAGGGGCGGCGAGAACAGGTGTATTTACAAGAGCTTGCTTCAGGGTTTGGAAAGCTGTCTCACACTCCGGCAACCACAGGACCTGTCGGGGTGAGTTTTTCTTTGTCAGGTCTGACAAGGTTTTAGCCAGGGCGCTATAGTCAGGGACAAAGCATCTATAGTAACCGTCTGTCCCTAAAAAAGCCATAACTTGTGTCTTGATATGGGGAGTGGGCCAATTGGCAACAGCCTCAATTTTAGCCAGCTCCAATCGTTGTATTCCACAACCTACCCTGTGTCCCAGATATTGAACTTCCGCCATACCAATGTGACACTTCTCGGGTTTCAAAGTCAAACTAGCCGCTCTGATCCTGTCCAATACGGCCCCTATGTGGACTAAGTGGGCTTCCCATGAATCGCTAAAAATGGCTATGTCATCCATGTAGGCACACGCAAAGTCCTGGAGCCCATCTAGGAGACCATCTACCATTCTTTGGAATGTAGCTGGGGCATTCTTCATCCCGAACGGCATGACCCTAAATTGATATAGGCCAAACAGGGTGACGAAGGCGGATTTCGGAACAGCATCCTCGACTAGGGGAATTTTCCAGTAGCCCGTGCATAAGTCCATAGTACGTCTACCCGGGGAATTGGGTAGGCATCTGTAACCGTCTTATTATTTAGTCTCCATTAATCTACACAAAAGCGAGTCGTACCGTCCCGCTTTTGCACTAGTACCACCGGAGAGGCCCAAGGGCTTTCCGAATGCTCAATGACTCCCAAACGGAGCATCTCCTTAATTTCCTTACGTATTCCTTCCCGGACCGCCTCGGGGATGCGGTAGGGGCTTTGCCTCAACGGAGCCTGGCCTCGGGTCTCTACCCTGTGGGTCACTAGTCTAGTGTATCCGGGCTCCTGAGAGAATGTGGCCTGTTTGGCTTTCAGAAGTGTGATCGCCTGTGTCCGCTCCTGTGGTCTTAGCCATTCCTCCAAGTGTACCAACTCTATGGCCCTTTCTCTCTGGTCACTCCCTTGCAGATCAGGTAATGGCAAGTTATCCGTATCCTCAGATGCTGGGGCACATACGGCCTCCACTTCTTCCTCTCTTCCTTTGTACTCCTTGAGCATGTTGAAGTGAAATGTGCGCTTCACATCCTCGTTCTCACAGCCGGCGACAGTGTACGTAGTGTCACATATCTTCCCAATAATCTGCCAGGCAGCCTGTAGTTTGTCATGCTGGACCGGTTTTAGTACCATAATCTTCTGTCCCAGTTTAAAACTACGGTGTGGGGCCTTCCGGTCATACCATACCCGCTGACGCTGCCTGAAGGTTCTTATGTACCATCTGCGTCAATGCCTCCATTCGGTCCCTCAATTCTAGCACATACGGTACCACCGGGGTCCCTGTCGATTCTGTGGCCCCCTCCCAATGCTCCTTAATTAGATCTAGGGGTTCCCTCACTTGCCTCCAATATAGCAGCTCGAAGGGCGAGAATCCCGTTGATTCCTGCGGCACCTCCCTATAAGCAAAGAGGAGGTGAGGCAGTAACCATTCACAGTCTCTGTAAGTGGCCGTGAACGTCTTCAGCATTTGATTGATTTCCATTCAATCGCTCGCAGAGAACATTAGTCTGGGGGTGATACAGGGAGCTCATCAGGGGTTTTATCCCACAGATCTTCCGTAGCTGATGTGTTACAGACGCTGTAAATTGGGTACCCTGGTCAGATAGAATTTCTCGTGGAAATCCTACTCTTGAGAATACCTTGACCAGGGCATCTCCTACTGTTTCAGCCTCAATATTGGGCACCGCTACCACTTCGGGGTACCTAGTGGCTTAATCCACTGTGGTCAGGATGTAACGTTTACCAGAGTGGCTAGGTTGAGCAAGGGGCCCTATTAAATCCACCGCTACCTGACTAAAGGGTTCTTCAATTATGGGCATGGGGATCATTTTTGCTCTAGGGTGGTCAGCGTATAGAGAAGAAATAGAGTGCTCATAAAAAACCTTTATTATAAATTAACGGGTAAATGGAGCAGAAAACTGCTAAAATGGTGAACATGACCTAACAGAAGATTGGTTAAGTCTTTTGACTCCTACTGTGATTATGATACCACAAGAAAATAAATAAAATACATATAGGAAAAAACCTATAGTAATACAGGTAATTAGGTATTTATATCCGTGGACAGGTAATAGGGGGTGTTTAAAGGGAGGGGAGTAACTCTCCCTGGGTGTCCCTAAAAATCTAGGCCCTAAGCCCAGGGATATCCCCAGATGGTAGAGATACTCTGTCCCCGTGCCTATGGCTATAGTCAACCTATAATAACCCTACTTAGATGATGAAAAATGATGAATACATATAACCCCGATGCGTTTCACCTGCGCCTGGCAGATCATCAGGGGGTGGTAGACAAACCCTAATTTGTAGGGCAAAAAAAGGATACACAAGATAAATAAAGAAATGATACTTAGCTCCTGTATACAGTCAGTGGGAAGTATATGATTATACTGAGTCCTGTCAGTTGATAGATAGCCTGTAAAAGAAGGATTGATATAAGGACTACTAAAACAATGTCCACAGGGTTTCTGTGTCATATACTTACTGATCAGGAGGGACCCACTGTCTAACTTCACAGATGTTGGGGGGAGCTGATGTGGCCGGTCTGTAGAAGCCAGTGCTCAGTATTTAAGCACTGGTGTCATCTGACACTTCCGGACGCCGGTATTGTGCATTTCCGGTTAATGGAGCGCATGGCATAGTTGCGACGCGTTACTTCCGGTACATGGCACACATGATGGAACGCATAATACCGGAAGTGTTCGCGTAACTTCCGGTCTCTGGAATGCAAATTGGAACGCATGAGGCAAAAGATAGATCGCACATGCGTCCTTTACAGTCCTTGGAGCGCTTATTGAAGCGCAACAGGTGGAAGATCCAGAGATGTATATAATTATGATCATTTATGAAGGTAACCTGGATATATTGATAAACATATAACGTATAGAGAGATGCACAATAGTTAGTATATTCTGTCACAAGAGGGAGACATATATAGAGTGTAGCTATAGTTAGATGCCACACGCAAACCTTATGGGATCCGAAGACTGTATGGGGGGCACATAAGAGAAACAAGGTAAGATAAGGGGCAGATGATAGTCCTGCCCCTATTAATTAGTGGTACTTCTCGTACCTACATGGTCCATTAGTGAAAGGGACATTAAAGAAAACAGGGCAAAGGTCAAGTTAACCAAAAAGGAAAACCAGCTAAATGAAACAGGTATACGTAAGCCTTTCATTTAGTCCTCCTGGTGACTGGGACCAGAAACGATAGATCCATTCAGTTTCCTTCTGGAGTATCCTCCGGTCCCAGTCACCTCTCCTGGCCGGCATGGGGACAACCTCAAGTGCCGCAAAATGAATGGACCTGAGGTCACCGTTGTGATGATGATTCACATGGTTGGCCAGATGTATCATTCTTTTTGACTATGTCGTTGACGTGTTCACATATTCTACGTCTCAGCTCCCTATACGTATTTCCTATATAGTCTTTCGGACAAGTGCACTGGCATATATATATGACCCCTTTAGTTTTGCAGTTAATGAAATCACTTAGAGTATGTACATATTCGGTCATTGAACAGGTTACCGTTTTGGTTGGATTGATGTATTTGCAGGCCTTACATGTCCCGCATTTAAAAATCCTTTAGGTTGCCTGTACAGCCAAGTGCCTTCTTTTTTTTACACCCGAATAGTGACTATGTACAAGTCTATCTTTCAGACTCCTCCCCTTACGGTATGTAACTTGTGGGAAGGGAGAGATAACCTTTGAGAGATCTTTATCCATAGTCAGGATTGGCCAATAAGTTCGCAAAATGGCCAGAACCTCTTTATTGGCTATATCATAAGTAGAAATCAGACGGATCAGATTTTCATCATTCTTGTTTTTTGATCTGGGTATCAAAAGATCCCCCCTCTTGCTGTTTTCGGCCATGTGAAAGGCCTCCCTCAGAATGGATTGAGAATAGCCTCTTTGCGTTAGCCTATTTTTCAATTTTTTCTATTCTTTATAGAAGTTTTCCCTATTGGAACAATTCCTGCGCATGCGCAAATATTGTCCTTTAGGGATACCTTTTTTCACTGCAGGAGGATGGTAGCTGCTCCAATGCAAGATATTATTCGTGGCAGTTGGTTTACGGAAAACTGTGGTGGTGAGATTGCCGTCTATCAACCTCACCTCAACGTTAAGAAAAGTGATGCAATCAGACTCAATCACGCTTGTGAACCTTAGTCCCACGTCATTGTCATTAAGGGCCGAAATTAAGCTTTGGAACTTCTCTTGGCTGTCGTTCCAAATCAAGAAGATGTCATCTATATAATGCGTCCAGAAGACAACCATGTCACCCCACCAAACAGTCTGGTCGGGGAACACATACTTGTCTTCCCACCAGCCCAGGAGGAGGTTGGCGTAGGGCGGGGCACAAGGGCTACCCATCGCCGTCCCCCTGAGCTGATGGTAAAAGGACCCGTTATATAGAAAATTATTTTGAGTAAGGGTATACTCAAGGAAACTGATTATGACTCTGAAACTAGGTACCTCTTGATCTAAAAAAGTGTGCTGTGGCTGCTAGTCCTTTATCGTGTGGTATAGAGGTATAGAGTGATTCCACATCTATACTGGCGAGATAGCAGTGTGGATCAAGCGATATAGTTTCAATTTTCCGTAGAAAATCCATGGTATCTCTTGTATGTGATGGTAAACAAGATACAAATTCTCTGAGTACGTTGTCGAGATAGATTCCACAGTGATGAGTAAGTGAGTCTATCCCTGACACGATTGGGCGACCCTTTAAGGGATTTAGCCCTTTATGGACTTTCGGGAGACTATAGAAAGTCGCCAATTGAGGATTTTTAGGAAACAGAAACTGGTATTCAGACTTATTGATAACCTTTTGTTCAAGGCCCAGTTGAAGAATCATTTTCAGTTGAGAAAGAAAAGTTGCGGAGGGATCACCAGACAAAACACAATAACTAGTGATGGTGGTGGCTGCTCTCCTATATAGCCTATGGTATGGTGCTGCAAGCCCAGGGAGAGGACACCCTACCTCTCAGTATTGAATTGGAAATAAAGAGATGTGTTTTGGCGAGCACTCTACCATAAAGCACACATTTATTAGAAATAAAATGTACAATAAAATTAACAATATAAAACAAGTTAAAAATCACAAATACATCAATATAACCACAATGGGGTAGATGGATGTTAGTCAATGTCCAAAAGGCTATTTACTACTCTGGCGTGAGTGGTATCTAGAGTTCTTTATAGGGCCTTCTGATATGGATTTTGTTTCCAGCAGAGGTCCAATATGACCACAATGATAGGTAATAGGTGTTATAAATGTCTGCACAGCGCTAAAGAGGATTCTTGCAATCGACTAATACTTTCATTATGTCAGACTTCAATCCCAAAGTGTTTTATCGGAAGGAAAGGATAACGGTATTTTCGGCTGTTCTGCCGCTTACCTCCTCTTTGAAATTTCTTTAGTCGCATGGCCATGCAGACAGGACTTTAATATTCGAGAAATCGAATTTCCATATCTTTGAATCGAATATAGGAAAGACGTCACTACCGGACCAAACAGGAAGCCACGTAAGTGCAATTCTGCGAGTACTACTGAACGCGGCCATTGAGGAGAGCAACGTGAGACGCCGGTGTCTCATACATTACCTGGTGTCTCTCACCTGCTCCCCCGACAAATACCGCGGACACAAGTGCATTATCCCTACAAAGAGGAGGTAAGCGGCAGAACAGCCGAAAATACAGTTATCCTTTCCTTCCGATAAACACTTTGGGATTGAAGTCTGACATAATGAAAGTATTAGTCGATTGCAAGAATCCTCTTTAGCGCTGTACATACATTTATAACACCTATTACCTATCATTGTGGTCATATTGGACCTCTGCTGGAAACAAAAGCCATATCAGAAGGCCCTATAAAGAACTAGATACCACTCACGCCAGAGGAGTAAATAGCCTTTTGGACATTGACTAACATCCATCTACCCCATTGTGGTTATATTGATGTATTTGTGATTAACTTGTTTTATATTGTTCATTTTATTGTACATTTTATTTCTAATAAATGTGTGCTTTATGGTAGAGTGCTCGCCAAAACACATCTCTTTATTTCCAAAACACAATAACTATTTGAGTCCTTCAATAGATCCAAGCATATTCTCTGATATTTTACATGGTCCAATACTACCAAATTGCCTCCTTTATCGGATGGTTTAATAACGATGGAGTTATCATATTTAAGTTGTCTGAGGCGTGCAAATTCACCTCGAGAAAGATTGTACAGTCGTGGCCAAAAGTTTTGAGAATTACATAAATATTGGAAATTGGAAAAGTTGCTGCTTAAGTTTTTATAATAGCAATTTGCATATACTCCAGAATGTTATGAAGAGTGATCAGATGAATTGCATAGTCCTTCTTTGCCATGAAAATTAACTTAATCCCAAAAAAAACTTTCCACTGCATTTCATTGCTGTCATTAAAGGACCTGCTGAGATCATTTCAGTAATCATCTTGTTAACTCAGGTGAGAATGTTGACGAGCACAAGGCTGGAGATCATGTCAGGCTGATTGGGTTAAAATGGCAGACTTGACATGTTAAAAGGAGGGTGATGCTTGAAATCATTGTTCTTTCATTGTTAACCATGGTGACCTGCAAAGAAACGTGTACAGCCATCATTGCGTTGCATAAAAATGGCTTCACAGGCAAGGATATTGTGGCTACTAAGATTGCACCTCAATCAACAATTTATAGGATCACCAAGAACTTCAAGGAAAGAGGTTCAATTCTTGTTAAGAAGGCTTCAGGGCGTCCAAGAAAGTCTAGCAAGCGCCAGGATCATCTCCTAAAGAGGATTCAGCTGCGGAATCGGAGTGCCACCAGTGCAGAGCTTGCTCAGGAATGGCAGCAGGCAGGTGTGAGCGCATCTGCACGCACAGTGAGGCGAAGACTTTTGGAAGATGGCCTGGTGTCAAGAAGGGCAGCAAAGAAGCCACTTCTCTCCAAAAAAAACATCAGGGACAGATTGATCTTCTGCAGAAAGTATGGTGAATGGATTGCTGAGGACTGGGGCAAAGTCATATTCTCTGATGAAGCCTCTTTCTGATTGTTTGGGGCATCTGGAAAAAGGCTTGTCCGGAGAAGAAAAGGTGAGCGCTACCATCAGTCCCGTGTCATGCCAACAGTAAAGCATCCTGAGACCATTCATGTGTGGGGTTGCTTCTCATCCAAGGGAGTGGGCTCACTCACAATTTTGCCCAAAAACACAGCCATGAATAAAGAATGGTACCAAAACACCCTCCAACAGCAACTTCTTCCAACAATCCAACAACAGTTTGGTGAATAACAATGCATTTTCCAGCACGATGGAGCACCGTGCCATAAGGCAAAAGTGATAACTAAGTGGCTCGGGGACCTAAACGTTGACATTTTGGGTCCATGGCCTGGAAACTCCCCAGATCTTAATCCCATTGAGAACTTGTGGTCAATCCTCAAGAGGCGGGTGGACAAACAAAAACCCACTAATTCTGACAAACTCCAAGAAGTGATTATGAAAGAATGGGTTGCTATCAGTCAGGAATTGGCCCAGAAGTTGATTGAGAGCATGCCCAGTCGAATTGCAGAGGTCCTGAAAAAGAAGGGCCAACACTGCAAATACTGACTCTTTGCATAAATGTCATGTAATTGTCGATAAAAGCCTTTGAAACGTATGAAGTGCGTGTAATTATATTTCACTACATCACAGAAACAACTGAAACAAAGATCTAAAAGCAGTTTAGCAGCAAAGTTTGTGAAAACTAATATTTGTGTCATTCTCAAAACGTTTGGCCACGACTGTACTCTCTGCACTTCCTGACATTTAACTGTTCCAGGTCAGTACTCACCAGTCGTAGAAAAATGTCAATGTATTCAGAATTCATCGGTGGGGGCAACTTGGAGCTAATTGGGTGCAAATCAGTAAAGGGGCCATCCCCTGGTTCTCTTACTCCCTCTTCCCAGAGGTTCATCAAAATCTGGAGATCTGGGAAGTCTTCAGGATTAATGCCCAAGTCCATACATGTTTGTCTATTGCTATTTTGATAGAACTTGTGCCACATTAGTCTCCTGCAGAACAGATTAAGGTCCTTAATCCATGTAAATTTATTGAAGGTTGTGGTTGGTACAAAGGAAAGGCCTTTCTGCAATATCTTGATTTCTATGTCAGTTAATAATTTTACAGGCTATCTATCAACTGACAGGACTCAGTATCATCATATACTTCCCACTGACTGTATACAGGAGCTAAGTATAATTTCTTTACTTATCTTGTGTATCCTTTTTTTGCCCTACAAATTAGGGTTTGTCTACCACCCCGTGATGATCTGCCAGGCGCAGGTGAAACGCGTCAGGGTTTATATGTATTCATCATTATTCGCCATCTAAGTAGGGTTATTATAGGTTGACTATAGCCATAGGTACGGGGACAGGGTATCTCTACCATCTGGGGATATCCCTCGGCTTAGGGCCTAGATTTTTAGGGACACCCAGGGAGAGTTACTCCCCTCCCTTTAAACACCCCCTATTACCTGTCCGTGGATATAAATACCTAATTACCTGTATGACTATAGGTTTATTCCTATAAAGTATTTTATTTATTTTCTTGTGGTATCATAATCACAGTAGGAGTCAAAAGACTTAACCAATCTTCTGTTAGGTCATGTTCACCATTTGAGCAGTTTTCTGCTCCATTTACCCGTTAATTTATAATAAAGGTATCGTTTTTCTGAGCACGCTATTTCTTCTCTATACGCATAACACTAATTGATGACGTGTCGATTATCTATATTACCAAATTTATATACATTTTTCCTAGGGTGGTCACCTCTCTTGCCCACCCGTTGGCATACTTACATAGAAACATAGAAACATAGAATGTGTCGGCAGATAAGAACCATTTGGCCCATCTAGTCTGCCCAATATATCTGAATCCTATGAATAGTCCCTGGCCCTATCTTATATGAAGGATGGCCTTATGCCTATCCCATGCATGCTTAAACTCCTTCACTGTATTTGTAGCTACCACTTCTGCAGGAAGGCTATTCCATGCATCCACTACTCTCCCAGTAAAGTAATACTTCCTTATATTACTTTTAAACCTTTGCCCCTCTAATTTAAAACTGTGTCCTCTTGTGGTAGTTTTTCTTCTTTTAAATATGCTCTCCTCCTTTACCGAGTTGATTCCCTTTATGTATTTAAAAGTTTCTATCATATCCCCTCTGTCTCTTCTTTCTTCCAAGCTATACATATTAAGGTCCTTTAACCTTTCCTGGTAAGTTTTATCCTGCAATCCATGTACTAGTTTAGTAGATATGGCCTCCAGTACTGCGCACAATACTCCAAGTGAGGTCTCACCAGTGTTCTGTACAGCGGCATAAGCACTTCACTCTTTCTACTGCTTATACCTCTCCCTATACATCCAAGCATTCTGCTGGCATTTCGGGCTGCTCTATTACATTGTCTTCCCACCTTTAAGTCTTCTGAAATAATTACTCCTAAATCCCTTTCCTTAGATACTGAGGTCAGGACTGTGTCAAATATTCTATATTCTGCCCTTGGATTTTTACGCCCCAGGTGCATTATCTTGCACTTATCCACATTAAATTTCAGTTGCCAGAGTTCTGACCATTCTTCTAGTTTTCCTAAATCCTTTTCCATTTGGCGTTTCCCTCCAGGAACATCAACCCTGTTACATATCTTTGTGTCATCAGCAAAAAGACAAACCTTACCATCGAGGCCTTTTGCAATATCACTTATGAAGATATTAAACAAAATTGGTCCCAGTACAGATCCCTGTGGAACCCCACTGGTAACATGACCTTGTTTTGAATGTTCTCCATTGACTACAACCCTCTGTTGTCTGTCACTCAGCCACTGCCTAATCCACTCAACAATATGGGAGTCCATGCTCAATGACTGCAGTTTATTGATAAGTCTTCTATGTGGGACAGTGTCAAAAGCCTTACTAAAATCTAGATATGCGATGTCTACTGCACCTCCACCGTCTATTATTTTAGTCACCCAGTCAAAAAAATCTATAAGATTTGTTTGACATGATCTCCCTGAAGTAAACCCATGTTGTTTTTCATCTTGCAATCCATGGGATTTTAGATGTTCCACAATCCTATCCTTTAATAGGGTTTCCATTAATTTGCCTACTATTGATGTCAGACTCACTGGTCTATAGTTGCTCGATTCCTCCCTACTACCTTTCTTGTGAATGGGCACGACATTTGCCAATTTCCAATCTTCCGGGACGACTCCTGTTACTAATGATTGGTTAAATAAATCTGTTAACGGTTTTGCCAGCTCACCAATAAGCTCTTTTAATAATTTTGGGTGTATCTCATCAGGCCCCTGTGACTTATTTGTCTTCACTTTAGACAGCAAACTTAGAACATCTTCCTCTGTAAAGACACATGCATCAAACGATTTATTAGTCATCCTTTCTAGTGGAGGTCCTTCTCCTTCTTTTTCTTTTGTAAAAACTGAACAGAAGTATTCATTAAGGCAGTCGGCTAGCCCTTTATTCTCTTCTACATACCTTCCGTCTTTTGTTTTTAATTTAGTTATTCCTTGTTTTAATTTCCTTTTTTCATTTATATATCTGAAGAATGTCTTATCCCCTTTTTTCATAGACTGAGCTAGTTTTTCTTCTGCCTGCGCTTTAGAAGTTCTTATAACTTGCTTGGCCTCTTTCTGCCTAATCTTGTAGATTTCCTTATCTTCATTGCTCTGTTTTTTTTTTATAATTACAAAATGCTAGCTTTTTATTTTTAATGATTTGGGCCACTTCTGCTGAGTAGCACAGTGGTCTCTTCCTTTTTTTGCTTTTACTGACAAGTCTAATGCAATTTTCTGTTGCCTTCAATAATGCACCTTTTAAGTAGTCCCATTTCTCCTGGACTCCATGTAATCCGTTCCAGTCTGATAAGGACTCATTTATGACTAATTTCATTTTTGAAAATTCTGTTTTTCTAAAATCTAAAACTTTTGTTTTTGTGTGGTGGGACTCTTTCACAGTTCTTATATTAAACCACACTGACTGGTGATCACTAGATCCCAAGGTTTCGCCTACAATGACATCATATACCGAATCCCCATTTGTGAATACCAAATCCAAAATGGCCTCCCTCCGGGTTGGCTCCTCAACCACTTGTTGTAGAGATAACCCTAGTAGGGAATTTAGAATATCTGTACTCCTGGTAGAACTTGCTATTTTGGTTTTCCAGTTTATATCTGGAAGATTGAAATCTCCCATAATGATAACTTCTCCTTTCATTGTCATTTTAGCTATTTCTTCAACTAGTAGATCATCTAGTTCTTTAACTTGACCAGGTGGTCTATATATCACACCTACACGAGTTACTGCATGATTAGCAAACTGCAACGTAACCCAAACTGACTATGTTGGTCTCACCAACTTGTATTAGGTTAGATTTAATGCTATCTTTCACATACAGGGCCACTTCTCCTCCTTTCTTGCCTTCTCTGTCTCTTCTGTATAAAGAGTACCCTGGTATGGTTATGTGCCAGTCATTTCTTTCATTAAACCATGTCTCCGTAACAGCCACTAAATCTACATTCTCAGATGCCATTATTGACCCAAGATCATTGATTTTTTTACCTAAACTGCGAGCATTTGTAGACAGGACTCTGAGCTTATCATTTCTTAACCTCTGTGCTTCTGACCTGTTCTGGCATTGTTTCGGGGGGCAATTGGACTCTTTTATTTTCACTCTTTTGCCCCCCCTTCCTAGTTTAAATACTCTTTCGCAAATTCTTGGAGTTGTTCACTAAGTACATTTGTTCCTTTGAGAGAAAGATGCAAACCATCTTTTTTGTATAGTTCCTTTCTATTCCAAGTAGAGCTATCATGAGAAACAAAGCCAAATCCTTGCTCTTGACACCATTTACCAAGCCATATGTTGAACTCCTTTATGCGCCTCTGCCTATCATTCTGAACATTATGCACAGGCAGAACTTCAGAAAATGAAATGGTGGATGCAAAATCCTGTACGTCATTACCAAGTGTGATAAAAGATTTTTTCACCTCTGACACTTCATTGCAAGCCAGGTCATTTGTCCCTAGATGGACAAGAACATCCACGTCCCCTTCCTGCTTTGCTTGCTTAACAATATTAATAATACGTCTTCTATCTCTTCTAGCAGTAGCCCCAGGGAGACATCTCACAAAACCATTTTCTTTAAGCTCCACACTTCTTATGATTGAATCACCCAGCAACAGCTGCTTCCTTTGAGACTTCACTTTATCTTTTTTGTCCTTGGCTGCAGTCTTGCATACATTAGACATAGGAGTCGATGGTTTCTCACCCTCTGTGCTTGAGTCCATATCCATGTTGTCCTTACATTCTGAGAGTGCTGCAAATGAATTATGGAGAACCACCAACTGTGGGACATGTCTTCTATCCACCACTCTAAGTCTTCCAGAACCTACAGTAACCCAGTACAGTAACCCATCTGCCATTTACTTCACAAGTTTGACAATACTGTCGGACATCTTTGGAGATTTCTGGCCAGAAAAAATGTTGGGTCACCCGGTATGACGTCCACCATATGCCCAAATGCCCAGCTAAGGGGATGTCGTGCCCAATTCTCAACAGCTCCTGCCTACACTTTTGGGGGGCGACTAGCTGACATTTCCGCTTGGGCCATGAGGCATTTGTCTTAGAATCGGTTAGCATATACAATCTGCTACCTTTCCATTCATACTGCTCCCCCTCCAGTCCCCCTTGATCAGTTAGAGCTTTTTCCCGGTACTTTAGTAAGGTGGGGTCTCCGGCTACCTCTTTCCCAAAATCCTCAGGGGTGTCCCAGGATAAGGGCTCTACTGTCGCTGTTGGGAAAGTGGATCTTACCTGGGTCCCCGGTATTCTTCCATAAACAGAGCAGTGGGGGGGGAGTGTTTTTGGGGGCGAGTTGATGGTATCATGGGTACCAATCTGCGGTACACACAACATTATCATTTTTAATGCAATGTTTTGAAAAGGAAGATGACCTAAAAACAGAAATCCTGGCATTATATAATCAAAAGACGGTTACAAGCAGAGCACCTTCCGTTTCTATCCATCATTAACCCCTTCCTGACCAGCGCCGTAGTACTACGGCGCGCTGATCGGGCCAGTGCAGGAGCTGCGCCAGCTCAATCAGCTGCAGCGGACCGGCTATTCGCATTAGCCGGACCCCTGCGGTATGCGACAGCATAGGTGAAAACACTGATGCCGGCTCATTAACCCTCACTATGCCACGGTCAGGACTAACAGCATCATGTGCGGGGTTTGTGGAGGGAGGGAGCTCCTTCCGCATCGGGTCCCCGTGCTTCTGTGACGGGGACCCGAAGGCAGCCCGATGCGTTCCACAGGCATCGGGGCTGCCTTCCATGTAAGCCTGTGAGATCCAGACCCCTGGATCTAACAGGCAGGTAGCTGTAAGTGTATTACAGTCAATGCATTACAATACAGAAGTATTGTAATGCATTGTACAGGGGATCAGACTCCCAAAAGTTATGGGGGGAAAAAAGGGGGGAAAAAATTAATAATGTTTTGCATAATAAAAAAAAAAAAGTTTAAAGTAAAAAAATAAATAAAAGCGTTCTTTTTCCGTATTTTTCGCCCAATGAGATGCACCGGCCCATAAGACGCACCTAGGTTTTAGAGGAGAACAGCAGTCAGACCCCCAATGTTAATCAGACCTCAGCTCACAGCCCCTATCAGACCCTTAATGTTAATAAGACCCCAATAAGATCTCAGATCAGACCCCCAATGTGAATGACCCCCAATCAGACCTCAGATAAGAGCCCCATGCATCTTATCAGCCCCAATTGCCTCATATCAGACCCCATATGAGCCCCCATGCTTCTTAGCAGCCCCCAAACCTCTCTTCAGCCCCCATATGAGGCCCCATGCCTCTTATTAGCCCCCATATGAGCCCCAATGCTTCTTAGTAGCCCCCATATGAGCCCCATGCCTCTTATCAGCCCCATATGAGCCCCCATACCTCTCATCAGCCCCCATATGAGCCCCTATGCCTCTTAGCAGCCCCCATGACTCTCATCAACCCCACATGAGCCCCCATGCCTCTCATCAGCCCACATATGTGCCCCCATGCCACAGAGAACTTAAGAAAAAAAAAACCTCTTACCTCTTCTGCTCTGGACGCCGCCACTTGTCACCCACAGCGCGATCCTCTTCATCCTGCTGTCAGCTGTGCTGTGATCTGATGCGCACAGTGTAAAGTCACAGAGCGCACTCACGCTGTGCGCAGCCACTGCACAGCCGACAGCCGAGGACCAGGAAGCGGTGAGTACAGAGCCTTCACCGCTTTCTGGTCCTCCGGTAGTAATGAGCGCTTCCATAATTAGACGCAGAGAAATTTTTCCCCCACTTTTGGGGGGAAAAAGGCTTCTTATGGGGCAAAAAATATGGTAAGTAATTAAAAAATTTTAAAAAATTGAAAAAAGTATATATTTTAGGTATTGCCGCATCTGTATCGACCGGCTCTATAAAATTATCACATGATCCACCCTGTCAGGTGAATGCAGTAAACAAAAAAAATAAAAAAAGATTGCCAAAACAGCCATTTTTGGTCACCTTCCCTCACAAAAAGTGTAATACCAAGCAATCAAAAAGGCGTATTTAGCTCAAAATGGTACAAATCAAACCACCATCTCATCCCACAAAAATGAGCCCCTACCTAAGACAATCGCCAGAAAAAAATAAATAAATAGGGCAGTCAGAAAATGGCAACACAAAAACAATATTTCATTCTGTTCAAAAATACAATGTAAAACTTAACAAAATTAAATATAATAGACATATTGGGTATCGCCGCATCCGTAACAACCTGCTCTTTAGAAATATCCCATAATATGCCCCCTCAGGTAAATACTGAGCGATCAAAAAGTCTTTTGTACCCTAAAATGGTACCAATGAATACGTCACCTCATTCCATAAAAAATGAGCCCCCACATAAGACAATCACTCAAAAAATAAAAACCAATGGCGCCCATAAACCAATTCATCAAAATCTGCGCTGCAAAAGCCATATAGCGCTCCTTCATTTCTGAGTCCTGCCATGTGCCCCACAGCCGTTTACCACCACATATGGGGTGTTGCCTTATTCAGGAGAAATTGGATAACAAATTATGGGGCGCATTTTCTCCTCTTACCTCTTGTTAAAATGAAAAATTTGGGACTAAAGCAACATTTTATTGGAAGAAATGAAACTTTTCATTTTCATAGACAAGTGTTTTCAAATTCCGTAAAACACTAAGGGGGTCAAAGTGCTCAGTACCCCCCTTAATATATTCTTTGAAGGGTGGAGTTTCCAAAATGGGGTCATTTTTTTAGGGTTTCCACTGTAGGGGTACGTCAGGGTCTCTTCACATACAAAATGGTGCCCAAAATGATGCACACTGGCCACCAATGATATTAATACAATAGAGGAGGGGCCGGGGGGGGGCGCACACTGGCCACCAATGATAATACAATAGAGGAGGGGCCGGGGGGGGCGCACACTGGCCACCAATGATAATACAATAGAGGGAGGGGGGGGCCGCACACTGGCCACCAATGATATTCAAACTGGGGAGGGAGGGGGGTCTGCCCCCTGCTGCCTGGAAGCCCCTGATCTCTTACAGGGGGCTATGATACGCACAATTAACCCCTTCAGGTGCGGCACCTGAGGGGTTAATTGTGCTGATCACAGCCCCCGTAAGAGATCGGGTGCTGCCAGGCAGCAGGGGGCAGTCATGTACAAAGTTCGTAGTATATTCTAACTTGAAGCGTCCCCATCAACATGGGAACGCCTCTGTGTTAGAATATACTGTCGGATATGAGTTTTCACGATGTAACTCAAATCCGATGGTATATTCTAACATAGAGGCGTTCCCATGGTGATGGGGACGCTTCAAGTTAAAATATACTACGAACTGTGTACATGACTGCCCCCTGCTGCCTGGCAGCACCCGATCTCTTACAATGGGCTGTGATCGGATTGGAGAAAACGTCAAACGGATCCGTCCACATTGATTTGAATTGTAAGTCAGGACGGATCCGTTTGGCTCCGCACGGCCAGGCGGACACCAAGACGACTTTTTTTTTATGTCCGTGGATCCTCCAAAAATCAAGGAAGACCCACGGACGAAAAAACGGTCACGGATCACGGACCAATGGAACCCCGTTTTGCGGACCGTGAAAAAATACTGTCGTGTGCATGAGGCCTAATGCAGATTGAGGTTTATTTCGTGTTGAGCCTTGCTGTGTTGCAAAAAAAAATTACTAACATGAAAAATCTGCATAAAAAATGAAATTTTGAAATATTGACTCCATTTTTCATTAATTCTTGTGGGACACCTAAAGGGTTAACAAAGTTTGTAACATCAGTTTTGAATAATTTGATAACATTTTATAACTTGGTGCTTAAATAATGGCTTTGGAAATTTTGTTGAAAATTTGAAAAATGGCTTCTAAACTTCTAACGTCCTAAAAAACTAAAATGACATTAATAAAATGATGCCAACATAAAGCAGACATATGGGGAATGATGACTGATAACTATTTTATAAGGCATTACTATCTGTCTTAAAAGTAGAGAAATAAAATGTTAGAAAATTGAGAATTTTTCAAATTTTTTTGTAAATTTGGGATTTTTTTATGTATAAAGGAAAAATATATTGACTCAAATTTCGCACTGTCGTGAAGTACAATGTGTCCCGAGAAAACAGTCTCAGAATGGCTGGATAAGTAAAAGTGTTCTAGAGTTATTACCACATAAAGTGACACATGTCAGATTTGCAAAAACTGGTCCGGGGTAGAAAGGGTTAATAGACCTCGCTGTTGTCAGCCATGTTTCCATTACATTTCCTGGGAAAGAAATAACTGAAACCTGATGAAACCGACACAAACCGAGCGCAACTGACGCTCCGAACAACTCGTCCAGACAGAACAGAACTGAGGAGACGAGCCCTTATGTGTTACACGCTGGTTGCTGCGGTCACGGTGATACAACCACAGACAGAACTGATGGAACTTGTGTGTAAAACCGTCCGTTCTCTCAGCTCCTGACACAATCCGTATCGCTCGTGTGACATAAGCCGAATACAGACGACTCCTGATGATCTCACAAGTGCATCGACCGCAGCCACCAGAACCACCAACATGTCCATCATCAGCGCAGGTCAGGAAGGAGATGAAGAGAAGTCCTGTCCCCGTCCTGTCAGTCGCCTCTTTCCTCTAATCGCTGGTGTTCTGCTCCGGGGTCAGTGATGGGTCCGGGGTTTGTCCTGCTGCTCGCACAGCTGCAGGTTTGTTACTATCACATGTGTGTGCAATTATTTACCCCCGACTGTGCAAACCCCAATCCCTGCGGCCATCACTGAACCCCAAATATCACCAGCATTAAAGGGCTATTCCCGTCACATAACGTGAGGTTCTATCGCTAGGACTGGTCATCAGTGTGCGGTAGGTGGGGGCTCGTCTCTATCAGGACCCCACTAATCCTGGGAATGGAGGGGCTGCAGAGCTGCTTTACTGCTGAATCTCCTCCACAGTCCCTGCTCATTAGAGCTCCGGCCTCCGCTGTGCAGGGACAGTGAGGAGAGGACACAGCGCTGCAGCCCCTTCATCTAGAAGAGGTTGTCCCCACCGACCACACACTGACTCCATATCCTAGTGACATCACAGAACAGTGTGTGATGGAAGACCCCTCTAATCCAGGAGAACAGCCCCTCTTACAGGGGTCTGGGGGTCTCCTAATATTCCAGGGGGAGAGCAGACATGTCTGAGGAGAACTCCCCTCCTGACCTCCAGACTGTGTGAGCAGAGACTCTCTATGGCCGGTGCTGCCCCCTGCTGGCTGGACCTGCTATATGTCACCTATAGAACCGCTCCATTCTAATAAACCCAGAACCAAGACCAATAACTGACCTGCAGATCTCACCTCCTGGGGCTGCAGGACCTGCGATGACATCACACTGGTCACATGACAGGAAGTGCTGCACAGTGAAAGACCTCCACTGCTTTACTCCTCCTCTCATGTGACTGATCACATGACCATGACATCATCAAAGGTCCTGTAGGATAATGTCTAAACTCCATGCTTGGTAGAGACGAGGGTTGAGCGTATCGAGCTTCAGATTACTAATTTAATATGTTTTTAACCACTTCCCATCTGGGCCATTTGCCCCCTTCCTGACCAGGCCTAATTTTGCAAAACTGACATATCTCACTTTATGTGGTAATAACTTTGGAACGCCTTTATTTATCCAAGTCATTCAGAGATTGTTTTCTCGTGACACATTGTACTTCATGATAGTCATAAATTTGAGTCAAAATATTTCACCTTTATTTATGAAAAAATCCCAAATTTACCCAAAAATGTGAAAAATTCGCAATTTTCTAAATTTCAATTTCTCTGCTTTTAAAACAGAAAGTGATACCTCATAAAATATTTATTATTTAACATTCCCCATATGTCTACTTTATGTTGGCATCATTTTGGAAATGTCATTTTATTTTTTTAGGACGTTAGAAGGCTTAGAAGTTTAGAAGCAATTCTTCACATTTTTAAGAAAATTGCCAAAACCCACTTTTTAAGGACCAGTTCAGGTCTGAAGTCACTTTGTGGGGCCTACATAATGGATACCCCCATAAATGACCCCATTGTAGAAACTACACCCCTCAAGGTATTCAAAACCGATTTTACAAACTTTGTTAACCCTTTATGCGTTCCACAAGAATTAAAGGAAAATGGAGATCAAATTTTAAAATTTCACTTTTTTGGCAGATTTTCCATTTTAATCCAATTTTTTCTTTAACACATCAATGGTTAACAGCCAAACAAAACTCAATATTTATTACCTAGATTCTGAGGTTTACAGAAACACCCCACATGTGGTCATAAACTGCTGTATGGGCACACGGCAGGGCGCAGAAGAAAAGGAACTCCACATGGTTTTTAGATGCCATGTCCCATTTGAAGCCCCCTGATGCACCCTTACAGTAGAAACTCCCAAGAAGTGACCCCATTTTGGAAACTAGGGGATAAGGTGCCAGTTTTATTAGTACTATTTTTGGGTACATAGGATTTTTTGATCATTCATTATAACACTTTATGGGGCAAGGTGACCAAAAATTGGCTGTTTTAGCACAGTTTCTATTTATTTATTTTTACAGCGTTCATCTGAGGGGTTCAGTCAAGTGACATTTTTATAGAGCAGATTGTTACGGACGTGGCGATACCTAATATGTATACTTTTTCTCATTTATTAAAGTTTTACACAATAATAGCATTTTTGAAACAAAAACATTATGTTTTAATGTGTCCATGTTCTGAGAGCTATAGTTTTTTTTATTTTTTGAAAGATTTTCTTATGTAGGGGCTCATTTTTTGCGGGATGAGGTGACGGTTTTATTGGTACCATTTTGTGGGACATACGCGTTTTTGATCACTTGGTGTTGCACCTTTTGTGATGCAAGGTGACAAAAATTGCTTGTTTTGACACCGTTTTTTTTTTTTTTTTTTTTACGGTGTTCATCTGAGGGGTTAGCTCATGTGATATTTTTATAGAGCTGGTTTTTACGGACGCGGGAATACCTAATATGTATAATTTTTTTTATTTGTTTCACTTTAACACAATAGTAGCATTTTTGAAAACAAAAAAATGATGTTTTAGTGTCTCCATGTCCTAAGAGCTATAGTTTTTTTATTTTTTGAGAGATTTTCTTATGTAGGGGCTCATTTTTTGCGGGATGAGGTGACGGTTTTATTGGTACCATTTTGTGGGACATACGCGTTTTTGATCACTTGGTGTTGCACCTTTTGTGATGCAAGGTGACAAAAATTGCTTGTTTTGACACAGTTTTTTTGACACATTTTTTATTTTTTTTTACGGTGTTCACCCGAGGGGTTAGGTCATGTGATATTTTTATAGAGCTGGTTTTTACGGACGCGGCAATACCAAATACACTGCGTGCAGAATTATTAGGCAAATGAGTATTTTGACCACATCATCCTCTTTATGCATGTTGTCTTACTCCAAGCTGTATAGGCTCGAAAGCCTACTACCAATTAAGCATATTAGGTGATGTGCATCTCTGTAATGAGAAGGGGTGTGGTCTAATGACATCAACACCCTATATTAGGTGTGCATAATTATTAGGCAACTTCCTTTCCTTTGGCAAAATGGGTCAAAAGAAGGACTTGACAGGCTCAGAAAAGTCAAAAATAGTGAGATATCTTGCAGAGGGATGCAGCACTCTTAAAATTGCAAAGCTTCTGAAGCGTGATCATCGAACAATCAAGCGTTTCATTCAAAATAGTCAACAGGGTCGCAAGAAGCGTGTGGAAAAACCAAGGTGCAAAATAACTGCCCATGAACTGAGAAAAGTCAAGCGTGCAGCTGCCAAGATGCCACTTGCCACCAGTTTGGCCATATTTCAGAGCTGCAACATCACTGGAGTGCCCAAAAGCACAAGGTGTGCAATACTCAGAGACATGGCCAAGGTAAGAAAGGCTGAAAGACGACCACCACTGAACAAGACACACAAGCTGAAACGTCAAGACTGGGCCAAGAAATATCTCAAGACTGATTTTTCTAAGGTTTTATGGACTGATGAAATGAGAGTGAGTCTTGATGGGCCAGATGGATGGGCCCGTGGCTGGATTGGTAAAGGGCAGAGAGCTCCAGTCCGACTCAGACGCCAGCAAGGTGGAGGTGGAGTACTGGTTTGGGCTGGTATCATCAAAGATGAGCTTGTGGGGCCTTTTCGGGTTGAGGATGGAGTCAAGCTCAACTCCCAGTCCTACTGCCAGTTTCTGGAAGACACCTTCTTCAAGCAGTGGTACAGGAAGAAGTCTGCATCCTTCAAGAAAAACGTGATTTTCATGCAGGACAATGCTCCATCACACGCGTCCAAGTACTCCACAGCGTGGCTGGCAAGAAAGGGTATAAAAGAAGAAAATCTAATGACATGGCCTCCTTGTTCACCTGATCTGAACCCCATTGAGAACCTGTGGTCCATCATCAAATGTGAGATTTACAAGGAGGGAAAACAGTACACCTCTCTGAACAGTGTCTGGGAGGCTGTGGTTGCTGCTGCACGCAATGTTGATGGTGAACAGATCAAAACACTGACAGAATCCATGGATGGCAGGCTTTTGAGTGTCCTTGCAAAGAAAGGTGGCTATATTGGTCACTGATTTGTTTTTGTTTTGTTTTTGAATGTCAGAAATGTATATTTGTGAATGTTGAGATGTTATATTGGTTTCACTGGTAAAAATAAATAATTGAAATGGGTATATATTTGTTTTTTGTTAAGTTGCCTAATAATTATGCACAGTAATAGTCACCTGCACACACAGATATCCCCCTAAAATAGCTAAAACTAAAAACAAACTAAAAACTACTTCCAAAAATATTCAGCTTTGATATTAATTAGTTTTTTGGGTTCATTGAGAACATGGTTGTTGTTCAATAATAAAATTAATCCTCAAAAATACAACTTGCCTAATAATTCTGTACTCCCTGTATGTCTATTTTATTTTATTTTTTTCTATTTTAAAATTTTTTTTTTATTCCTTACTTGGCAACTTTTTTTTTTTTACATGTAAAACTTTTTTTTTATTTTTTCAACCCTTTATTTTTTTATTTTTTTATTTTACACTTTTCGTCCCCCATAAGGTCATACAAGACCTCTGGGGGACATTTGCTTCACTTTTTCTTATATTTTTCACTGTTGATTTCTCCTGTAACTGGGGCTGACATAGTAGCCCCAGTTACAGTGGAAATACACCCCTAGAGAGGCTGTACAGCAGCAATCCAGCGCTGTACAGCCTCAGAGCAGGGCTGATCGAGGTCTCTGAAAGACCTCACACAACTCCTGCACTCTCCGGTCCCGGCGCTTCCCGCTCTGCATACCCAGCGCTCGGTGAGTGCTGTGTATACAGCGATCGTGAAGGCAGGGACACCTGGGCACTGTCCCTGCCTCCTCTCTGGGTTGCCCTGCTGTCACTGACAGCGGGCAACCCGATCAGCAGCTGCACGATTAGCATGCAGCTGCGATTTCTGAAAGGACGTTCTAAAACGTGCTGTCAGAAATAGACGTCCACCCATAGGACGTTTATATCCTATGGGCGGACGGAAAGTGGTTAAAGATTCAGAAATTAATACCGAATGAATTCACCAAAGTCTCACGTGTTCACGGAGACAGCATTAAAATCGAAGTTATTGAACGAATTTACTTCAGATTGAGGATCCGAAGCTCGATTCCCTCAACACTAGAGAGACCTTCTGATGTCTTACCACAGCACATGGGATGTAGATATGACCCTTCTGCTACATTCCACAGCTGCTTCAAACCCATGTGACTTTAGCATGTCATGTGACCCTGTAACGTCACAAGGTCCCTTGGATATAAGATCTACAGATAAGTTACTGTAGTCTCCTCCAATATACAGCAGAGACTAGAAGGAAATGGGTAAAACTGTTCTCCATGGTTCCCCCTCTGTCACACAGACCGCTCCACATGGTTCCCCCTCTCTTAGACCACTCCCTATGATTCCCCCTTTCTCACACAGACCGCTCCCCATGGTTCCCCCTCTGTCACACCGACCGCTCCCCATGGTTCCCCCTCTCTCACACAGACCGCTCCCCATGGTTCCCCCTCTGTCACACAGACCGCTCCCCATGGTTCCCCCTCTCTCACACAGACCGCTCCCCATGGTTCCCCCTCTGTCACACAGACCACTCCCCATGGTTCCCCCTCTCTCACACAGACCGCTCCCCATGGTTCCCCCTCTGTCACACAAATCACTCTCCATGGTTCCCCCTCTCTCACATAGACTGCTCCCCATGGTTCCCCCTCTCTCACACAGACCGCTCCACACGGTTCCCCCTCTCTCACACAGACCGCTCCCCATGGTTCCCCCTCTCTCTCACACAGACAGCTCCCCATGCTTCCCCCTTTCTCACACAGACCGCTCCCCATGGTTCCCCTCTCTCACACAGACCGCTCCCCATGGTTCCCCCTCTCTCACACAGACCGCTCCACATGGTTCCCCCTCTCTTAGACCACTCCCTATGATTCCCCCTTTCTCACACAGACCGCTCCCCATGGTTCCCCCTCTGTCACACCGACCGCTCCCCATGGTTCCCCCTCTCTCACACAGACCGCTCCCCATGGTTCCCCCTCTGTCACACAGACCGCTCCCCATGGTTCCCCCTCTCTCACACAGACCGCTCCCCATGGTTCCCCCTCTGTCACACAGACCACTCCCCATGGTTCCCCCTCTCTCACACAGACCGCTCCCCATGGTTCCCCCTCTGTCACACAAATCACTCTCCATGGTTCCCCCTCTCTCACATAGACTGCTCCCCATGGTTCCCCCTCTATCACACAGACCGCTCCACATGGTTCCCCCTCTCTCACACAGACCGCTCCCCATGGTTCCCCCTCTCTCACACAGACCGCTCCACATGGTTCCCCCTCTCTCACACAGACAGCTCCCCATGCTTCCCCCTTTCTCACACAGACCGCTCCCCATGGTTCCCCCTCTCTCACACAGACCGCTCCCCATGGTTCCCCCTCTCTCACACAGACCACTCCCCATGGTTTCTCCTCTCTCCCACAGACCGCTCCCCATGGTTCCCCCTCTCTCCACAGACCGCTCCCATGGTTCCCCCCATGATATTGAGGAGACTAAGCTGGCTCTTGCAGCTTCTGCTGCTTGTGGCAATGAAGATGGCCTCCCTTTCAGACGCACTGGTGGCAGGAATCAGCGTCAAGCTATTATACAGTGTTTCCTGGTAATAAGGTAATTTTGCCTACCTCTCTGCAGGAGGAAAACATTCTCCCATTTTGCTTTGATAACGAGGCTCTAAAAGCATGTCTATCAAGTAATCATCAGACTGCATTATGTCAATGATATGCCTGTAAGTACGCAACCAAGGATACAGCTCGCCCATTCTGGCCAGTGTGCCCAAGGACCCAGTTCTTTCTAGCTCTGCCCCCAATGAGATGATTGTGTGTGTGTGGCCATTGTCTGTCATGCCTCGTCCTGACGGTGTGCGGAGGTCGGCCAGGATAGCAGCACGAGTTTAGTGTTTTGTTTTGGAGCCGTGCTGGATCCGCCTCCCATCAGGTGCACTGGGTGGGGTTATGAGTTTAAATAGCACTCCACCCCAGTGCTCTGAGCAGATTATATTATTCACTTTGGTCTTGGAAGCTGGAGAGGAAGGTTGTCTGTTCCAGCCCAGAGAGATAAGTGTGGTTTCTTGTTTGATTGTTTGGTGTCATCTTCCCCATCCAGGTTCTGTGCGAGCAGGCAGCTCCTATTTCCCCTCTTCACCATCTCAGGGAATTTAGGGTGTTTCAGTCCAGGCACGGGGACACTTCATACCTACCACAAAGGTATGCATGTGGGCTGAGCAGTGCAGGGAGAGAGGTCAGGGATAAGTTAGGAGGTGACCCTTTCCCTGCCTCTCGCCTAGAGCCTGGTTGGTGGTTTACCTGTTAGTCTGAGTGCACGTCCACCGTGACATTGTCATCATCATCATCATCATCATCCTCCTGCTTCTACACTTCTGACTTCTCCTCCAGTGACAGTTCCTCACCATCCTCCATGAGGTTTTCTTCTTGTGGGACTCCAACAGCTACAGGGCAGGCATCAAGATGCATTAGCTGTTCTTCTTCCACCATCGTCCCCTGTTAGGTGAGCATATGTTCTAGGATAAATTCAAGTCTAAGTTTATCACATGCACTATGCAGGGAGCATGTGCTCTTTCCCCCAGGTTCAGCGTGGCCACTATTCTGTGGCTACAGTCGCTGACCACCTTGTCAGTAGAAGGTGGCAGAGAGAAAGCCAGCAGGATGTTTTCTGCTTAATGCACTTTAGCAAGTGATCGGCTGTACAGCCACAACACTGCATGGCAACACCTGACTTTACATATGTGATAGGAGGGAGGGGGGGGGGGGAGCGACACTCTTCCCTGTGGTTGTTGGGTAAGAGATGTGAGAGTGGTAAGGCCATTGTCAGTAAAATATTTATATAATCCGTATAACCTTAGTGATCATATTGAATACACACATATATATATATATATATATACAGTATATATATTCATATTTGTGATAATAGATATGTACTTTGTGAGGATTATCATTATTTCACTCTTGTATAATGCTTTGGCCTTTTAGCACACTACGCTTCAAGGCCATCTGTATTTTTGCTTATGTCTGAATATTTGTGAGGAAAAGGGAGTATTTTATCCAATTTAGAAATGACAATACAAAGGTTGAGAAATATGTGGTGTGAGCAGATATATATCAAGTTCTCATGCGTCCCAGGAAATGTTTTTCTAGTCATTAATTGTCTACACGTCCAAATTGAATCCAAGTTCGGAGAAATTGAACCTTTACTTATATTTTGTTGCCAATATGCTATCACGTGCAATTATGTAATATCCCATGTATTATTTCAAGTACTGTAAACGCCTTAAAACAACCAGTTACTCCCATTATCAGAGGGGTATATTAATAAAGATATTTGGGGTGGTCCCCAGGTCTCCTCAGATACAACTATTGTGATTGTGTCTCTGTGTCGGCCGACTTAACTATTTCAATTACTTTGAACCTGAAAATTGAACTACTCTCACAGCTGGAGGCCCCAGCAATATATCCGGCCTTGCTTGTTTGGGACTGAACCACAGGGGAGCGAGCACCCACGGGTCCAGGAACGCTAATCCTAGGTAAGTGAGCCATTGACTTACTACTTTCCGGAAGCTGTGGATCAGTCCAGCTTGCCAGGTTCGGGTATCCTTCAGGTAGATTATAATTGATTCATGTCAATGTTTTTGACTGATTTGAAATCTTATTGTATTGTTATTGTGTATATGATTGTACTACTAACTTGCACAAGCTGTAGAAGGCGTGTGATTGATGATGTGAATTTTGTCTTGTCATCCTGTGTCCTTTGAAGGATTAGCTGTTTACAGTGACTCTTTACAGGGGAGTGAATGAAGTGGCCGCTTCTGGCAACAGAAGAGGTCCTCGTGAGTCGGGATAGGGGTCCTGCAGTTCCCAGTGTGAACAACCCAAGAAGGGGGCATTGGTTCAGGAGTGAGTCTGTGTTGTTTGTCTAAAATATGCTGCTAAAACCTCTGCTCGCATTAACTTAGAGGGTTAAGTGTTGAGGAGGCGTGGACACCCTCCCTATGCTGTGACGGATCCCGGAGCAGGCAGAATAAGTCTGTCCTTGTAAAATACTAACTCTCTATCCAGTGACTAAGAGCTGCAGTATACAATAAGATGGATACTGACTATTTATTGTGTTGACAGCCGGTTTACAGAATAGTTGACTACTTAGATGAGACATGATCCCCTTTATAAAGCAAAGGAAGAAGTCAAGTATGTGATTTGGATAAGGAGGCCGATTGGTACAAACGAGGTGTGAAGGAGGCCATCTACGTAAAAATGGAGAAGCCAAGCTTGAATATAGGTGGGGGGGGGGGGGTTAGACATCTATTCTCTGCCACATACAATGCTGTCTTGACAGCTTTTTCTGGGAGGTCATTGTCATCTACTGACTCCAATTAGGATAATGGAATCAACACCTTTGACCCCATGCTGGGTATAATTACCAGATGTTGATTCAGTTACATATTTATTCCTAGAGAATTCTTGTACAGTCACTCATAATTGAGAAAGCTCGTTGGAAGAACGAGTGAAACTGTCACCGCCAGCTCTGTGAGAAGATCTGGCAGACGTTCTTCTCTACCTGTTGTATGATGTTCTTTGTTTTGGTTTCACTTTCTATCTCCTTTCCTTCTCCCAGCTGTCATCTATTTGCACTGATTGTCTGCCTTTATATTCCCTCCCATACTGCCTCACTTTGCGGTTTATACTTCTTCCTGGATTGTGTTCACTGCTGGAGGCTCCTGCTCCTGATTCCTCAGATAAGTCTGTTTCCTTTATTTGTGTTTTCTTGCTGGCTTGATTGTAGGTGACCCTGACTCCGTCCGTATTAAGTGCAGGGAGCCGGTGGTCGTGTCCCCTCACTATTGTAGGGTTTTCAGGTGTCACATAGTATAAGGTACGAGGGCATGCATTTGTCTACCATTAAGACCTTTGCATGGGCATAGCAGTCAGGGAGAGCTCTAGGGGTTTTATTGGGCTCACCCATATGCTCCTTAGTTTGGGATCAAGCCAGTCGGATGTTTATTTATATAGTTCCAGCTTTCTGCAACACCATCCGTGACATTATAAACCGCCATAACCGTCTTAAGCATGGATCCGGTTTCAACCTTGATTGACCGCATGCAAGTTCTTTCATTGGAGGTAGCCGATCTCCGTAAAACTGTGTCTCAGTTTCAGGTGACCGGTTCTGCTTGCGTTCATGGAGTTTGTTCCGAGCCTAAGATCTCGCTTCCGGATCCGTTCTCCGGGGGTAGTGAGAATTTGGTTCGCTTTAGAGAGGCTTGCAAACTCAATTTTCGCCTACTTCCCCATTCCTCTGGTGATGAGGAGCAGAGGGTGGGGATCATCATCTCGCTGCTCAGGGATAACGCTCAGTCTTGGGCCTTTTCGCTGCCGGGTGGGGGCACGGCCCCTCCGATCGGTGGATGAATTTTTTGTAGCCCTGGGACAGATATATGATGACCCGGATCGCATTTCTCTGGCTGAATCTAAACTGCGTCTTTTATGCCAGGGTAAACACTCCACAGAGATATATTGTTCAGAATTTTGGAGATGGGCAGCTGATACTGGTTGGAATGATGCTGCACTCGGAAGTCAATTTTGCCATGGTCTTTCGGAAAGATTGAAAGATGCATTTGCTTTTCATGAGAGACCAGCCTCGTTAGAATTTGCCATGTCTCTAGCTGTTCGCATTGACAGGCGTCTTAGAGAGAGAAAGAGGAGACTACTCCTTCCTGTCATATTCAGTCCAAGGACAGTGGGGCTACATTGCGCAGGGGTCTCAGTCTCTCTCAATCCCTTCTGATGAGGAGGCCATGCAGCTGGGTTTGCTTGCCTCTGATAGTAGAGGATTCAGCTATCAGAGGAGGGTTTGTTTCTGTTGTGGGGTTATAAATCATTTGGCTAATGTTTGCCCCTCTAGGAGATTCATGGAGTTTTCTGAGGGTAATAAAAGGAAAAACAAAAAGAAAAAAACCCTTTAAAAACTTTCCATTTGCTACTATTGGCAAGGTTGATGCGGAAAAGGATATACCTGTTTTTGCTATCTTTTCCGCTCCACTTTCTCAAAGATCGTTAAAGGGCATAGTTCACAATATCCGTTTGACTGTGGGTGACGCTCATGTTGAGGATATGTCATGTTTTGTCTTAAGCGGATTACCTACTCCTCTAGTGTTGGGGCTACCCTGGTTCACTAAACATAACCCCACCATTGATTGGCAAGCAAGGCAAATAAATGGTTGGAGTGAGTTTTGCAGAGAGAATTGCCTAACGGCGTCTCTTTCAGAGATTTCTACCAAGACTGTGCCATCTTTTCTCTCTGAATTTTCGGATGTGTTTTCCGAGAGTGGTGTCCAGGAGTTGGCCTCGCACCGGGAGTACGACTGCCCTATTAATCTCATCCCAGGCGCCAAGCTGCCAAAATCACATTTATACAATCTCTCCCAACCTGAAAGAGTCGCTATGAGTACTTATATCTCTGAGAGCCTGAGAAAGGGACACATCCGACCCTCGAAGTCACCTGTTGCCGCTGGTTTCTTTTTTTGTTAAGAAAAAAGATGGTTCTTTAAGACCTTGTCTGGATTTCAGGGAGCTGAACCGTATCACGGTTCGTGACCCATATCCGCTTCCTCTGATCCGAACCTGTTTAACCAGATTGTTGGGGCTAAGGTTTTTTCTAAGTTGGATTTAAGAGGGGCATACAACCTAGTCAGGGTCAGGGAAGGGGACGAATGGGAGACGGCCTTCAATACCCCTGAGGGTCATTTCGAGAATTTGGTTATGCCCTTTGGTTTGATGAATGCTCCGGCCGTCTTCCAACATTTTGTGAACAGCATTTTTCATCATTTAATGGGGAAATTTGTACTGGTGTATCTGGATGACGTTTAGATTTTTTTCTCCTGATTTCAAAACTCATCGGGACCACCTACGTCAGGTCTTGCTGATTCTGCGGGATAATAAATTGTACATTAAACTGGAAAAATGTGTGTTTGCGGCTCCGGAGATTCAATTTCTTGGTTTTCTTCTCTCCGCTTCTGGTTTTCGCATGGACCCTGAGAAGGTCCGCGCTGTGCTTGATTGGGAGCTTCCTGAGAATCAGAAGGCGCTGATGCGGTTTTTGGGTTTTGCCAATTATTACAGAAAGTTCATTTTGAATTATTCCTCTGTTGTTAAGCCACTCACTGATATGACTAAAAAGGGGGTAGATTTTTCTTCGTGGTCAGTAGATGCGCTTAAAGCCTTTTCTACTATCAAAGAGAGTTTTGCTTCCGCTCCCATTTTGGTACAACCTGATGTCTCTCTACCTTTTATTGTTGAGGTGGACGCTTCTGAGTTGGGTGTGGGTGCAGTCTTATCTCAGGGTCCCTCTCCTGCCAAATGGCGGCAGTGTGCCTTTTTCTCCTCTGCAGAGAGAAATTACGATGTGGGAGATAGGGAGTTGTTGGCCATCAAATTAGCTTTTGAGGAATGGCGCCATTGGTTAGAGGGAGCCAGACACCCTATTACCTGTTTACCGACCATAAGAATCTGGCCTACTTGGAATCAGCCAAGCGTCTGAACCCGAGACAGGCCAGATGGTCTTTGTTCTTTTCTAGGTTTAATTTTGTTGTTACGTTCCGCCCTGGGGTTAAAAATGTGAAGGCAGATGCCCTGTCACGTTGTTTTCCGGGAGGGGAGAACTTTGAAGACCCGGGTCCTATTTTGGCTGAAGGGGTGGTCATCTCTGCTCTTTATCCTGATTTGGAGGCAGAGGTTCAGGCAGCCCAGGCAGAGGCTCCTGATCTTTGTCCCCCTGGGAGGTTGTTTGTGCCTCTCGCTTTACGACACAAGGTTTTTAAGGACCACCACGATACTGTCCTTGCTGAGCATCCGGGGAGCAGAGCCACAGTGGATCTCATTGCTCGGAGATTCTGGTGGCCGGCTCTTCGTAAGACGGTTGAAGGTTTTGTGGCAGCCTGCGAGACCTGTGCTCGTGCCAAGGTCCTTCATTCACGGCCATCGGGTTCTCTCCTCCCGTTACCCATTCCTTCCCGTCCTTGGACGCATCTGTCCATGGACTTAATTACAGACCTGCCTCGTTCCTCGGGGGAAGACTGTGATTCTGGTAGTAGTGGACCGTTTTAGCAAAATGGCGCATTTCATTCCCTTTCCTGGGTTACGCAATGCTAAGACGCTGGCGCAAGCGTTTGTGGATCACATTGTTAAATTGCATGGCATTCCTTCAGACATCGTTTCTGATAGGGGCACGCAATTTGTTTCCAGTTTCTGGAAGGCCTTCTGTTCTCGCTTGGGGGTTCGGTTGTCGATCTCTTCTGCTTTTCACCCGCATTCGAATGGTCAGACCGAACACGTCAATCAGAATCTGGAGACATATCTGCACTGTTTTGTGGCGGAGAATCAGGAGGATTGGTGTTCTTTTTTGTCCCTTGCTGAGTTTGCTTTAAATAACAGTCGCCAGGAGTCCTCTGATAAGTCACCATTTTTTGGTGCATATGGGTTTCATCCGCAGTTTGGGACATTCTCTGGAGAGGGGTCTTCTGGTCTACCTGATGAGGAGAGATTTTCCTTGTCTTTGTCATTCATTTGGCAAAAGATTCAGGGTAATCTGAAGAGGATGAGAGATATAAGCGTGTGGCGGATAAGAGACGTGTGCCTGGTCCGGACCTGAATGTGGGGGATCTGGTGTGGTTGTCTACAAAGAATATCAAACTGAAGGTTCCCTCCTGGAAGTTGGGTCCTAGGTTTATTGGGTCTTACAAGATCTTGTCCGTCATCAATCCCGTTAACTTCCATCTTGATCTTCCTCAGACTTGGAAGATCCATAATGTTTTTCACAGGTCCCTATTAAAACCTTAAGTCCAACCCACTGTACCCTCCCTCTTTGCCTCCTCCTCCGATTGTTGTTGATGGTAATCTTGAATTTCAGGTCTCTAGGATTGTGGATTCTCGCATTATCCGCGGTTCTCTCCAGTACCTTGTTCAATGGGAGGGTTATGGTCCCGAGGAGAGGATGTGGGTCCCAGTGGCGGACATTAAGGCCACTCGTCTCATCAGGGCTTTCCATAGGTCTCATCCTGAGAAGGTGGGCTCTGTGTGTCCGGAGTCCACCCGTAGAGGGAGGGGTACTGTGACCGCCAGCAGAGTTCATTTTTTTGCATCTACTCTCTTACAGGTCAAGGCAGAGATGGGTGCAGTCAAAGTAGAATGAGGAAAATGAGGAATGAACTGACGATAATAATTTGCAAAGCCTAGAAACTGTTGGATCGCACGCAAACTGGATGGACAAGGCAAAGTCAATACAGCAGATAACTTCTTTGGGTCTATCTGTAGGCCTTGATCAGAAATTATGTAACCAAAAAGAGAATAGATATAGATATTTAAAATACGGTAGATATAGAATGTATATTTATTTTATTTAATGCATTTTTAAAACTTTGTATAAAGTCTATTCCCTCAACCACTGCAGTACAGAGCAGACATGATTGCACAGAGGAGAATATAAGGATATCATCAAGCTACTCCCCTACAGACACATACAGTAGATATCTTAAAATATGGTTCACAAAGCATAACATGGTGTTCATAGTCTTTGCAGATCCAGGACAAGTTGTAGGCACCACAAAGAAAAACACAGCTCCGGGTGGTGATAAATATTTATGAATAAAACCTCTGTCCAGGTTTTCTTTAATATAGACTTCAGTAGGTTGAGTCTCCAGGGAAGACAATGGGTGTGCAAGGTCCCTATGAGGTGTGGACCCAGGAATTAAATCTATGTTACAGTCATGAGGTTGATGGGGTAGCAGGGATTTGGCTTTCTTCTTGTCAAAAACTCTGTAACCACCAGCTCTACAAAAATATCACATTGCCTAACCCCTCAGGTGAACACCATAAAAAAATAAAACTTGTACCAAAAATGCACCTTACATCACAAAAAGTATAATTCCAAGCGATCAAAAAGACATATGTAACCCAATATTGCACCAATCAAACCGTAATCTTTTCCCGCAAAAAATGAGCCCCTACATAGGACAATCACCCAAACGATTAAAAAAAAATAGCTTTCAGAAAATGGAGACACTAAAACATGATACATTTTTTTTCAAAAATCCTATTATAGTGTAAAAGAGTATACATATTAGGTATCGCCGCGTCCGTAAAAACCTGCTCTATAAAGATTTCACTTGAACTACACCCTCAGTTGAATGCTGTTAAAAACATGAATAAGAACGGTGCTAAAGTAGCCATTTTTTGGTCTCTTTGCCCCCAAAAAGTGTCATATTGAATTATCAAAAAATCATATGTACCCAAAAATGGTACCAATAAAAATGTTAGCTCTTCCTGCAAAAAAAGATCCCCTGCACAAGACGATCGGCAGAAAAATAAAAGAAATGTAGCTTTCAGAATATGAAGACACAAACATTATTTTTGTTTTCAAAAATGCTTTATTATGTAAAACTGAAACAACAACAAAAATACACATATTTGGTCGCGTGCGTATCAACCTGCTCTATAAAATCAACACATGATCTATCCTGTCAGGAGAACTCCGTAAAAAACAAAAAATAAAAACTGTGCCGCAACAGCCATTTTTTGGTTACCTTGACTCACAAAAGCGTAATATCGAGCAATCAAAAATCATATGTACCCCAAAATAGTACCAATAAAACTGTCACCTCATCCCGTAGTTTACAAAATGGGGTCACTTTTTAAGAGTTTCTACTCTGGGGGTGCATAAGGGGTAGTGATGGGCGAAAACCGTCCGGGACGATTCGCGAACGCGAAAAAAAAGTTTGGGAACCGCAAGTTCGCGGCGGGCCCCATTCACTTTCATGGCAGGCGAACCTGAAAAACCTTCGGGTCATATTTGCAGAAACCAAATACTTACTAGAAGTGCACAAATAGTCCCACAACATGGACAGTGACATACTAGAGGGGGATCAATGACAAAAATTCCCACAAAAAATCTGTATTTTAGGCTACATGCACACAACAGTTGTTTTTTGAGGTCCGCAAATAGCGGATCCGTGTTCCTGTTTTCTTTACATCCACATCTATTCCGTTTGTCCACAAATTTTGTAGGTTGTGTTTCCATGTGTCTTCAGGTTTTTTTTGCGGTTCGCAAAAAAAACCTGAAGGCTGTTATTCTTGAAATTTTATATATACAGGTTTCCCAGCAACCATCCGCAAAAAAAAAAACGGATGCGGATGACATACGGATGGCTTCCGTTGGTCATCCGCATTTTTTTACGGAACCATTGACTTCAATGGGTCCGCAAAACGTTTATTGCGGACAAGAATAGGACATGCAATACTTTTTTCGCGGACGGGAAACACGAACACCGGATGTGGAAAAGAAATGGTTGACTACACTGCAATTTTAATGGCTCCATAGAAATGCATGGGTAACCATCCGATCAGCCAATAAAAACGGAATGGACGCAGAGAAAAACAACAGTCGTATGCATGTAGCCTTAATCATGGGCAATTTTGATGCGTCTTAAAGGGAAATTCTCAAAAATGTGCCCTGCTGGAGCCTAGAAAAGTTTTATTTTAGGCCACGGGAGTACGGGTCCTAAAAATTAGGCATTCACCTGACATAAAAGAAATTGTGATTATGTGGCTCGAGGTACATTATGCGGTCAATGGATAAAAATTTTACTGTAGCCCACTGGAGTACAGGCCCCAAACATTAGGCATTCACCGTACAGAAAAGATTAAGTGATTATGTGGCTGGAGATATATTAGACGGTTAGTGGGTATCAATTTTACTGCAGGCCAGTACAAATACATGTCAAATACATATGTTTAAAAGAACTAAAAATATTAAATTGGATTAAAAACTTGGCTAACGAAATCCCCTCTCTTGAATAAACCCCAAATGATAATAGGTGAAATTCCATAACACGTGGTCATCACAGGTGTAGAATTCCTCAGAGGCCCCAACAATTAGGCATTCACCGTACAGAAAAGATCAAGTGATTATGTGGCTGGAGATATATTAGACGGTCATTGGATACCAATTTTACTGCAAGCCAGTGGAGTACAGGCCCCAAACATTAGGCATTCACCGGACAGAAAAGGCCTTTTATGACGCTGTATTTACATAAGACAGAGACCATTCTATGTTCTGGGAGGTGGCGGATATGTGTGGGCTGGCATGAGGAAATTTAATAAAACGTAGTCGTCACAGGTGTTGAATTCCTTCCAGATCCATGCCTCATTCATTTTTAGAAATGTGAGGTAGTCCACACTGTCGTGAGCTAGGCGAGTGCACTTATCGGTCCCGATCCCCTCTGCTGCGCTGAACGTCCATTCGGACAGGACACTCGACGAGAAGCAAGCCAAGAGATCCATGGCAAATTGTGCCAGCTCTGGCCACAGGTCAAGCCTGCACACCCAGTAGTCAAGGGGTTTCTGGCCTCTCAGAGCGTCCACATCGGCCTTTAACCCGATGTAGTCGGACACCTGTCGGTCTAGGTGTTCCCTGAGGCTGGATCCGGAGGGCGGCTGTCGATGGGTTGTCTGCAAGAATGATCTCATATCCGAAGTGACCAACGCATCTTCAAACCGCCCTCTTCTTGCATGCACTGTAGGATTGGTACCCGCAACTGTTTCTCTGTGGGTGGAAATTCCTCTGCCAGCACCCGCAACAGCAAAATGCAGCATCTCTCGCAGCACGGCCTGGAAATGCTGCATTCTGCCAGCCCTCTGTGATGCTGGTAACATGTCTGCCATTTTGCGTTTGTACCGTGGGTCTAAGTACGTTGCCACCCAGTACTGGTCCTTGCCCTTCATGCATTTTATACGGGGGTCCCTCTTCAAACACTGGAGCATGAAGGCCCCCATTTGCAATAAATTGGACAATGTCGTCCTTCTCCTCCCCCCATCCATGGACAACACCAGGGATCCCAGAAAAGTTTAAAGCCTGCTCTTCTTGCTCCTACTCCTCCCCTGAGGCACAATCCTCCTCTGACTCCTCTTCAGACTCCTGCTGACTTCCTCATCTTCCAGCTCCTGCTTCTCGATGGCTTGATCAATGACACGATGCAATGCACGCTCCAGAAAGAAGGCGTAAGGTACGATGTCACTGATGGCGCCCTGGCTGTGACTGACCAGTTTGGTGATCTCGTCAAATGGCCGCAGAAGTCTGCATGCATCGGGCATGAGCAGCCACTGGTGCGGTGAAAAGAAACCAAGCTCCCCAGAACCTGTCCTGCTGCAGAGTTTGTACAGGTTAACGGCACGTTGCTGCTGGAGCATATACAAGGTGGAGTACCAGCGTGTCCGGCTGTCACAAATCAGACGTCTGACGGGCAGGTGGTGTCGCCGCTGAACATCAGCAAGGCGAGCCATGGCAGTGTAAGATCTTCTAAAATTTTCCTGGTTTGCCGCAAGACGTTCTGAACCCTGGGATATTTGGCAACAAATCGCTGCATGACTAAGTTCAGGATGTGTGCCATGCACGGCACATGTGTCATTTTCCCCTGTTTCAGCACGCTCAGCAGATTGGCACCGTTGTCGCACACCACTTTGCCAACTGTCAAATTGAGCGGGGTTAGCCACTGATCAGTCTGTGACCGCAGAGCTGAAAACAGTGCAGGACAGGTGTGGCTCTTGGCTTCCAGGCACAACAGCGGCAGCACAGCCTGGCAACGTCTCACCTGGCACGTCGAATAGGTTCTGGGGAGTTTGGGGAGTGCAGCGGAAGAGGCGGTAGCAGTGGAAAAGGAGGAGTCAGCCGAGGAGGAGACGGAGGATGGAGTAGGAGGAGGAGAAGAGGCAGGACTGCATGCAATCCGTGGCGGGAACACCAAATCCACACGGGTGCCACGTGTTGCATGCTTGACAGCCGTCAGAAGGGTCACCCAGTGGGCAGTAAAAGTTATGTACCTCCCTTCCCATGTTTGCTAGACCACGTGTCTGTGGTCAGATGTATATTGGCACCGACACTGTGTGCTAGAGATAAATTCACTTGCCCCTGAATTTACGTGGCCATATAGCTCTCCGTGGCCATATAACGTCTCCGAGTCCACCAGTTTATATAGCAGTAGTTAGCAGGCTAGCAGTTCCGACAAGCCAGCGGTCAGCTGTCGGGCAACAGGGTTATCCGGCATCATCAACTTTTTAAGTTTGAACATTTGGGCCACGGAAGCCTGCTTTTTGCCAGATGAACGCAACAACGGCACGGTGGAAGGTGGAGTGAAGGACAAATGGGAGGAGAGAGGAGAAGAGGCAGGACGTGGAGCGCCGGGAGTCTGGCTTTGTGGGTTCTGACAGTGTTGCTCCCACTGGGCTCGGTGATGGGAAGCCAGGTGTCTTCTTAAGGCGGTCGTACCTAAGTGAGTGTTGGGCTTACCGTGACTTATGCGTTCACAGCACAGGCTGCAGATGGCAACACTATTGTCAGCAGCTGACACGTTAAAAAAATCCGACACTGCGGAGCCATGTGCCACCGTCTTGGGAACACCAGATGTGACCGTGCATGGTGGATGGCTCGCTCCAGATACATTTGCAGTCTGCTTTCTGCCTCCTGTACACTGCGAGTTCTGCCTGCTTATCTTCCTTCTCCCCCCTATCTGCTGCTCTGTCTCTCCCTCTGAACTCCCCTCCTCTTCCTCTCTAGTGATGAGGGGCGATATATCACGAATAGAGTTGAGCGGACACCTGGATGTTCGGGTTCGACGGGTTCGGCCGAACTTCACAAAAAAGTTCGATTTCGGGACCCGAACTTGACCCTAAACCCGAACCCCATTGAAATCAATGGTGACCCGAACTTTTGAGCACTAAAATGGCTGTAAAGGGCTAGAGGCCTGCAAATGGCATCAAAATGTTGTTAAGAGCATGGCAAGTGCTCTGCAAACAAATGTGGATAGGGAAATGACTTTAAATAACATAAAATACGTAAAAATAAAAAATAATAATCGTGATCTAGGAGGACGAGGTCCATATGGAGTAGGAGGTTGAGGAGGTGGTGGATGTGGCGATGGAGGAGGAGGAGGTAGCCTACACAGTTTTTTGGTTTTAAATTTATTTTTATATTTTTAAATTAGGGTACACCCCAAAACATTGGGAAAAATAACCTGTGATAACCCCCTCCAGTCGTGTTAAACACACGTTCAGACAATACACTGGCTGCAGCGCAGGCCAGCACCGCCAAGGCGTAAAGGGCTCACCCCTGTCAGTCAGTTCATGTAGGCGTGTGCACACTTACTGCCCCAACATGTCGCACGTCCCCGTGATGTTCATGATCCAATTGGATATCTGCTCTATTACCTTTCGATGTTCTTTTCTGCGTCTACCATGTTGATCACTGTTATCGGCGAATCAGGGTTCCACCCCGGAGAGGGAGCGTGAGAAAGAGAGCCCATATCCAAGGGAGATCAATGGATGAAATTTAATTGTGATTGAGCGGAAACGTGGGAGAAGCTATTAAAATGGAAGAATTTTTAGAAAAGTAAGTGGCGCGCGGCAATTACCCACTCCCGACTCGGGGAGGTAGTGACGATAAATAACAACACAGGACTCTTAAGATGCCCTGTTATTGGAATGATTAAAAAAAAATTATAGGGAATGTCACTGTGGTATTTAGGATTTTGAAACGTTAGCCAGGAGAGGCCCTGCTGCCGCTTTGTTGACTCTAGATAATTTCTGCCTGATCGCACGTCCCTGTGACGTCCACCATCCATTTGGATATCTTCTCTATCAACTTTCGATGTTCTTTTCTGAGCCTACCATGTTGATCACGGTTAGCGGCGAATCTGGGTTCCACGCCGTAGAGAAAGCGTGAGAAAGAGAGACCACATCCAAGGGAGATAAATGGATTACATTTTTTTTGGATCGAGCGGAAATATGGGAAAAGTTATTAAGGCACAAATGTGGGACAAATTATTGAAGCGCAAATGTGGGACGAATTATTAAAGAGCAAATGTGTGACAAATTATTGAAGCGCAAATGTGGGACAACTTGTTAAAGTTTAAACATTGAATTAAAGGAGGTGGCGTGCATCAATTAAAGAAGAATTTCTAAAATTTTATTCCCTGTCACCTATGCAGAGCAGGAGTTTATTCACGTCCAAAATTGTAAAATGTCAACCCAAGAATGAAACTGAAAAATTTGGGAAATTTATTAACCTGTCTACTTGGTAGAGCAGGGGTCTTTGACAGAAAAAAATTGTTTAATGTCACCCAAAAATGTAAAATAAAAATGAGTGAAATTTATTAAGCTGTCAACTAGGTAGAGGAGGGGTATATTACACCCAAATATTGGTAAACTTCACCTGAAAATGTAACAGACAAATTAGTGATTTTTTTTAAACCTGTCTACCAGGTATAGCATCGGTACATCACACCCAAAAATTGGTGAATTTCACCCGAAAATGTAACAGACTAATTTGTAATTTTTTTTAACCTGTCTACTAGGTATAGCATTTTTATCTGATGCATTACATTATGTATAATTTTTTATATATCACCTAATAAAGTATTTTATATTTTGTTACTATACCTTTTTAGTCTCAGTATATCTTCTGTTTGTGTATGTTTATGTACACTGAGTGGGTACGTTTATCACATAGGATCACTATTAGTGAACGCAAATCTATGTGTATTTTGTGACTGTTGTATTTTAATCAATTCGGTATAGCAGTGGTACATCACACCCAAAAATTGGTGAATTTCACCCGAAAATGTAACCGACAAAGTAGTGAAATTACCTAAAATAAAATAAAATAAAATATGTACAAATATATAAAAAAAAATAGATTTATGAGGTGGAGGTCCATATGGAGTCGGAGTTTGAGGAGGCGGTGGACGTAGTGGTGTAGGTGGAAGCAGCGTTGGAGGAGGACGAGGTAGCCAACACTGGTTTTTGGTTTTAATAATAATTATTTTTTAAATTAGGGTACACTCCAAAAGAGTGTGAAATATCCAAAATACAAGAATGAGCAATTGCGCTACAGTATGACAATGGCTAGTAAAGGCCGGTCTATTCTGCACAAGGTACGGACAAGTCCTGTGGGATCCATGCCTGGTTCATTTTAATGAACGTGAGCTTGTCCACATTGGCTGTGGACAGGCGTCTGCGCTTGTCTGTGATGACGCCCCCTGCCGTGCTAAACACACGATCAGATAATGCACTGGCTGCAGGGCAGGCCAGCACCTCCAAGGCGTAAAGGGCAAGCTCAGGCCACGTGCCCAATTTGGAGACCCAGAAGTTGAAGGGGGCAGACCCGTCATTCAGTATGTGTAGGCGTGTGCACACATACTGCTCCACCATGTTGCTAAAATGCTGCCTCCTGCTAAGACGTTCCATATCAGCTGGTGGTGCTGGTTGTTGTGGCATGCTGACAAAGCTTTTCCACATTTCAGCCATGCTAACCCTGCCTTCTGAGGTGCTGGCAATGCCCCAGTGGCGTTGGCGACCTCTTCCACATCCTCTGCCTTCGCCTTGTGCTTCTACTGTGCCCCCGCTGTCAGGTGGGAATAACAACAGCAGCGCGTCTACCAGCGTGTGCTTCTACTAGCGCATCTTACGATCACGCTCCAGTGAGGGAATTAAGGACGGTACGTTGTCCTTGTAACGGGGATCCAGCAGCGTGGCCACCCAGTACAAGTTAGAATGTGGGCAACTCGAAGGTCATTGGGGAGACACTGCAGCATGTTATCGCTCATGTGTGCCAGGCTACCCAGAGGCAATGAAAAGCTGTCCTCTGTGGGAGGTGTATTGTCTGTGTCCTCTGTATATCCCCAGCCACGCACCACTGATGGCCATGAGCTGGTCTGGGTGCCACCCTGCTGTGAACATGGTTCCTCCTCCTCATCATCCACCGCGTCATCCTCCAGAACTGTGCCCTGGCTGGACAATAGTAATCAAATGGCCAAGTCAGGGGGCACACCACACAATAAACGGAGTGCAGAAGGCGGTGAGAGAGAACATTAAGCAGTATTGACCCAAGAGAGAGTCGCTAGAACCACCTTATAAATGCACATCCGACAATAAATCTGTATAAAAATATATAAAGTTTATTAGACACACCAACAGACACATTAAAAACAATAGTGTGGACTGGCGTTTGTGGGTGCAGAAACCCACCTTCGGAGCCACTTGTGAATGACTGGCCAGAAACCCTACTAAATGATCCCTCTTCCTCCTCCTCCTGTGCCACATCCTCTTCCATCATCGACAGCAGCGTTTTTTCAAGGAGGCATAGAAGTGGGATAGTTACGCTGAGAACGGCGTTATTGGCACTGGCCATGTTGGTGGAGTATCGAAACAGCGCAACAAGAAACATAGGTCTCGCATGGAGGCCCAGTCATTGGTGGCGAAGTGGTGCTGTTCCGCAGAGCGACTCACCCGTGCGTGCTGCAGCTGAAACTCCACTATGGCCTGCTGCTGCTCGCACAGTCTGGCCAGCATGTGCAAGGTGAAGTTCCACCTTGTGGGCACGTCCCATATGAGGCGGTGAGCGGGAAGGCCGAAGTTATGCTGCAGAGCTGACAGGCGAGCAGCAGCAGGGTGAGAACTCTGAAAGCGCGCATAGACGTCCCGCACTTTATGCAGCAGCTCTGACATATCGGGGTAATTTTTAAGGAATCTCTGCACCACCAAATTCAGCACATGCAACCAGGCAAGGGATGTGCGTCAAACCGGCTAGTTCCAGAGCTGCTACGAGATTTCGCCCATTATCGCACACCACCAGGCCGGACTTGAGGCTCACTGGCACCAACCACTCATCGGTCCGTCCACAGCTCCTGCGCGGTGTGGGGTTTGTCTTCCAAACAGATAAGTTTTAAAACTCTGTTACCCCTGGCTGTGCTGAAGTTGGTGGTGAAGGTGTTACGCTGACCGGATGAGGAGCCGGTAGAGGATGAGGAAGCAGAGAAGGAGGAGGATGCAACAGGAGGCAAACTGAAGCGCCCTGCAAGCCTCGGTGGTGGACTGACATGTGCCAAACTGCTATCCGCCTCAGGCCCAGCCGCCACTGCATTTACCCAGTGTGCTGTTATGGAGATATAACGGCCCTGACCGTGCTTACTGGTCCACGTATCCGTAGTGAGGTGCACCTTGCCACAGATGGCGTTGCGAAGTGCACACCTGATTTTGTCCCCCACTTGGTTGTGCAGGGAAGGGATGGCTCGCCTGGAAAAGTAGTGGTGGCTGGGCACGACGTACTGTGGGACAGCCACCGCCATAAGGCCTTTAAAACTATCCGTCTCCACCAGACGGAATGACAGCATTTTAAAGGCCAGTAATTTAGAAATGCTGGCATTCAGGGCTAGGGATCACGGGTGGGTAGGGAGGTACTTCCTCTTCCTCTCCAGTGTTTGCAGGGTGGCAGATGGCACTGTCAGTCCAGAGTTGATGAAGAGGCCGAGACTTCAGCAGAAGAGGAAACAGGAGGAGCCAGAGACCTTTCTTGGTTTTTGAGGTGTCTACTCCACTGCAGCTCGTGCTTTGCACTTAAATGCCTGGTCATGCAGGTTGTGCTCAGGTTGGGAATGTTTATGCCTCGCTTCAGACTCTGATTGCACGGCGTGCAAGCCACTCGTGTCTTGTCATCAGCACATTGTCTGAAAAACTGCCACACCAGGGTACTCCTTGGAGCTGGCTTTGGTGTGCTCGGTCCCTTGCTGCGATGGGCAGTAGCAGGTGTACTGTCTAGGGGACGGCTGCTCCGCTTTTGCACCTTGCTCCCTCTTCTGCTGTGCTGGTGGCTCTGTGCGACCACCGCCTCTTCCTCCGAACTACACAGGTCACTCGCATGACCTTGATTCCATGTGGGGTTGAGGACCTCATCGTCCTCCACATCATCTTCCACCCAGTCTTCACCCCTGCCCTCCTTGTCAGTCTGCACACTTTCGAAAGCCCCAGCAGTTGGCACCTGTGTTTCGTCATCATCCGAGACGTGCTGCGATGGTCCTCCCATGTACTCATATTATAACATAAGCGTTTGGGCATCGGTGCACTCAATCTCTTCCACTTCTGGGGCAGGGATAGGTGGATGGCCCCGGTAAACCCTGCTAACAGAGTCATTAAAAAGCAGAAGAGACTGCTGCATGAATTGGGGCTCAGACTGCTTGGCTGATTTGCAAGGGGGTGAGGTGAAAGACTGATGGACATCGGCTGCAGGTGCCAACTCTGATCTTTCAGCAGGAGACTGGGTGGGAGACAATGTGAAGGAACTGGAGGCACTGTTAGAAACCCAATCTACTATCGCCTGTACTTGTTCTGGCCTCACCATTCGTAGAGCCGCATTAGGCCCGACCAAATACCGCTGCAGGTTCTGTCGCCTACTCATACCTGAGGAAGGTGTTTCACTTGTGCTTGTAGCTGGCACAGATCGACCACATCCTCTCCCTGCAACAGGAGCTTTACCAGCAGCACCACGACCTGGGCCACGTCCCTTATTTGACGCTCTCCTCATATTTCTCAAATTTAGGATCTTGCCCTAAATGGGTGTTTAATTAATAGCAGAATAGAACGACAGTATGTAAAGGTTGTATCTCACACGTACAGATGCAGACTAGGCCGCAATTAAAGTTTTTTGCCCAAAAAGGGTGTTTTATTACCGTAATAGTAGAATATAACCACAGTATCTAAAGTATGTATCTCACAGGTACAGATCCAGACTAGGCCACAATTAAAAGTTTTTGCCCAAAATGGCTGTTTTTGAAATAACTGAATATAACCACAGTATTGTCACCGCCAGTTCTGTGAGAATGTCCCCATTCCTCTGGTGATGAGGAGCAGAGGGTGGGGATCATCATCTCGCTGCTCAGGGATAACGCTCAGTCTTGGGCTTTTTTTGTTGCCGGTGGGGGCACGGCCCCTCTGATCGGTGGATGAATTTTTTGTAGCCCTGGGGCAGATATATGATGACCCGGATCATATTGCTCTGGCTGAATCTAAACGGCGTCTTTTATGCCAGGGTGAACAGTCCGCAGAGATATATTGTTCTGAATTTCGGACATGGGCAGCTGATACTGGTTGGAATGATGCTGCACTCTGAAGTCAATTTTGCCATGGTCTTTCGGAAAGATTGAAAGATGCATTTGCTTTTCATGAGAGACCAGCCTCGTTAGAATCTGCCATGTCTCTAGCTGTTCGTATTGACAGGCGTCTTAGAGAGAGAGAGGAGACTACTCTTTCCTGTCATATTCAGCCCAAGGACTGTCTCATTCAGTGCGAAGGGGTCTCAGTCTCTCTCAATCCCCTCTGAGGAGGAGGCCATGCAGCTGGGTTTGCTTGCCTCTGATAGTAGAGGATTCAGCTCTCAGAGGAGGGTTTGTTTCTGTTGTGGGGGTATAAATCATTTGGCTAATGTTTGCCCCTCTAGGAGATTCATGGAGTTTTCTGAGGGTAATAAAAAAAAAAAAAAAAAACCCTCTAAAAACTTTCCATTCGCTACTATTGGCAAGGTCGATGCGGAAATTGAACGTTTGCTGTTTGCTTGTAGTTCCCGTTTTCTCCTACCTGCCAGGGTGGCGCTAGACAGCAAGAACATTGTTTGTGAGATTTTTGTAGATAGTAGAGCAGCTGTCAATCTCATTGATAATCAATTTGCAATAACGCATGGTTTCCAGGTATGCACTTTGGAAAAGGATATACCTGTTTTTGCTATCGATTCCGCTCCACTTTCTCAAAGATCGTTAAAGGGCATAGTTCACAATATCCGTTTGACTGTGGGTGACGCTCATGTTGAGGATATGTCATGTTTCGTCCTAAGCGGATTACCTACTTCTCTAGTGTTAGGGCTACCCTGGCTCACTAAACATAACCCCACCATTGATTGGCAATGGTGGGGCGTCTCTTTCAGAGGTTTCTACCAAGACTGTACCATCTTTTCTCTCTGAATTTTCGGATGTGTTTTCCGAGAGTGGTGTCCAGGAGTTGCCCTCTCACTGGGAATACAACTGCCCTATTAATCTCATCCCAGGCGCCAATCTGCCAAAATCACGTTTATACAATCTCTCCCAACCTGAAAGAGTCGCTGTGCGTACTTATATCTCTGAGAGCCTGAGAAAGGGACACATCCGACCCTCGAAGTCAACTGTTGCCGCTGGTTTTTTTTTGTTAAGAAAAAAGATGGTTCTTTAAGACCTTGTTTGGATTTCAGGGAGCTGAACCGTATCACAATTCGTGACCCATATCCGCTTCCTCTGATCCCGGACCTGTTTAACCAGATTGTTGGGGCTAAAGTTTTTTCTAAGTCGGATTTAAGAGGGGCATACAACCTAGTCGGGGTCAGGGAAGGGGACGAATGGAAGACGGCCTTCAATACCCCTGAGTGTCATTTCGAGAATTTGGTTATGCCCTTTGGTTTGATAAATGCTCCGGCCATCTTCCAACATTTTGTGAACAGCATTTTTTATCATTTAATGGGGAAATTTGTTCTGGTGTATCTAGATGACATTTAGATTTTTTCTCCTGATTTCACGACTCATCGGGACCACCTACGTCAGGTCTTGCTGATTCTGCGGGAGAATAAATTGTACGCTAAACTGGAAGAATGTGTGTTTGCGGCTCTGGAGATTGGGAGCTTCCTGAGAATCAGAAGGCGCTGATGCGTTTTTTGGGTTTTGCCAATTATTACAGAAAGTTCATTTTAAATTATTCCTCTGTTGTTAAGCAACTCACTGATATGACTAAAAAGGGGGTGGATTTTTCCTCGTGGTCGGTAGATGCGCTTAAAGCCTTTTCTAGTATCAAAGAGAGTTTTGCTTCCGCTCCCATTTTGGTACAACCTGATGTCTCTCTACCTTTTATTGTTGAGGTGGACGCTTCTGAGTTGGGTGTGGGTGCGGTCTTATCTCAGGGTCCCTCTCCTGCCAAATGGCGACCGTGTGCCTTTTTCTCAAGGAAACTCTCCTCTGCAGAGAGAAATTACGATGTGGGAGATAGGGAGTTGTTGGCCATCAAATTAGCTTTTGAGGAATGGCGCCATTGGTTAGAGGGAGCCAGACACCCTATTACCGTGTTTACCGACCATAAGAATCTGGCCTACTTGGAATCGGCCAAGCGTCTGAACCCGAGACAGGCCAGATGGTCTTTGTTCTTTTCTATGTTTAATTTTGTTGTCACGTTCCGCCCTGGGGTTAAAAATGTGAAGGCGGATGCCCTGTCACGTTGTTTTCAGGGAGGGGGGAACTTTGAAGACCCGGGTCCCATTTTGGCTGAAGGGGTGGTCGTCTCTGCTCTTTATCCTGATTTGGAGGCAGAGGTTCAGGTAGCCCAGGCAGAGACTCCTGATCTTTGTCCTCCTGTGAGGTTGTTTGTGCCTCTCGCTTTACGACACAAGGTTTTTAAGGAGCACCACGATACTGTCCTTGCTGGGCACCCGGGGAGTAGAGCCACAGTGGATCTCATTGCTCTGAGATTCTGGTGGCCGGCTCTTCATAAGACGGTTGAGGGTTTTGTGGCAGCCTGCGAGACATGCGCTCGTGCCAAGGTCCCTCATTCACGGCCATCTGGTTCTCTCCTCCCGTTACCCATTCCTTCCCGTCCTTGGACGCATCTGTCCATGGACTTCATTACAGACCTGCCTCATTCCTCGGGGAAGACTGTGATTCTGGTGGTAGTGGACCGTTTTAGCAAAATGGCGCATTTCATTCCCTTTCCTGGGTTACCCAATGCTAAGACGTTGGCGCAAGCGTTTGTTGATCACATTGTTAAATTGCATGGAATTCCTTTAGACATCGTTTCTGATAGGGGCACGCAATTTGTTTCCAGATTCTGGAAGGCCTTCTGTTCTCGCTTGGGAATTCGGTTGTCGTTCTCTTCTGCTTTTCACCCGCAGTCGAATGGTCAGACCGAACGCGTCAATCAGAATCTGGAGACATATCTGCGCTGTTTTGTGGTGGAGAATCAGGAGGATTGGTATTCTTTTTTGTCCCTTGCTGAGTTTGCTTTAAATAACCGTCGCCAGGAGTCCTCTGATAAGTCACAATTTTTTGGTGCATATGGGTTTCATCCGCAGTTTGGGACATTCTCTGGAGAGGGGTCTTCTGGTTTACCTGATGAGGAGAGATTTTCCTCGTTTTTGTCATTTATTTGGCAAAAGATTCAGGGTAATCTGGAGAGGATAAGTGAGAGATATAAGCGTGTGGCGGATAAGAGACGTGTGCCTGGTCCGGACCTGAATGTGGGGGATCTGGTGTGGTTGTCTACAGAGAATATCAAACTGAAGGTTCCCCCCTGGAAGTTGGGTCCTAAGTTTATTGGGCCTTATAAGATCTTATCCATCATCAATCGCGTTGCCTTCCGTCTTGATCTTCCTCAGACTTGGAAGAACCCACTGTACCCTCCTCTTTGCCTCCTCCTCTGATTGTTGTTGATGGTAATCTTGAATTTCAGGTCTCTTATGGTCCTGAGGAGAGGATGTGGGTCCCAGTGGCGGACATAAAGGCCACTCGTCTCATCAGGGCTTTCCATAGGTCTCATCCTGAGAAGGTGGGCTCTGAGTGTCCGGAGTCCACCCGTAGAGGGAGGGGTACTGTCACCGCCAGTTCTGTGTGAAGGTCTGGCAGACTTCCTTCTCTACCTTTTGCATGATGTTCTTTGTTTTGGTTTCACTTTGTCATCTCCTTTCCTTCTCCCAGGTGTCACCTATTTAGACTAATTGTCTCCCTTTTATATTCCCTCCCATACTGCCTCACTTTGCGGTTTATACTACTTCTTGGATGAAGTGTTCACTGCTGGAGGCTGCTGCTGCTGTTTACTCAGATAAGTGTTTTCATGTATTGTGTTTCCTTGCTGGCTTGATTCTAGGTGACCCTGACTCCTTCCGTATTAAGTGCAAGGAGCCGGTGGTCGTGTCCCCTCACTATTATAGGGTTTTCAGGTGTCACACAGTCTAGGTACGTGGGCATGCAATCGTCTACCATTGAGACCCTTGCATGGGCATAGCAGTCAGGGAGAGCTCTTAGGGTTTGATAGGGCTCACCTATATGCTCCTTAGTTTGGGATTAAGCTAGTCAGACGTTTATTCATTAGTTCCAGCTATCTGCAACATCATCCGTGATGATCTCACACGCCCTGATCCAGACTAGGCCGCAATTAAAGATTTTGCCCAAAAATGGCTGTTTTTCAAATTACTGAATAGAACCACAGGATCTAAAGGGTGTATCTCACGCGTACTGATCCAGACTAGGCTGGAATTTAAGTTTTGTGCACAAAATGGCTGTTTTCAAAATAACTGAATATAACCACAGTATCTAAAGTTTGTATCTCACAATGACATATCCAGCAAAGACTGCAAAATTTACTTTTTTGCCCAAAACGGGTTTTTGTTTAATAACTGAATATAACAGCAGTATATTACCCTTGAATTTCACACGTGCTGATGCTGCAAGGGCTGTAAAATTTCTTGCCCAAAAAGGTTGTTTTATTAATAGAATATAACCACAGTATCTAAAGGGTGTATCTCACACGTACAGATGCAGACTAGGCCGCAATTAAAGATTTTTGCCCAAAATGGGTGTTTTTCAAATAACTGAATATAATCACAGTATCTAAAGGGTGTATCTCACACGTACAGATGCAGACTAGGCCGCAATTAAAGATTTTTGCCCAAAATGGGTGTTTTTCAAATAACTGAATATAATCACAGTATCTAAAGGGTGTATCTCACACGCCCTGATCCAGACTAGGCCGGAATTTAAGTTTTTTGCACAAAATGGCTGTTTTGCAAATATCTGAATAGAACCACAGTCTCTAAAGTGTGTATCTCACAATGACATAGGGTGTTTGTTTAATAACTGAATATGACAGCAGTATATAACCCTTTAATTTCACACGTGCTGATGCTACAAGGGCCTTAAAATTGTGTATTTTGCCAAAAAAGGTTGTTTTTAAAAACCCAGAAAATTATGGCTGTATTTCTAGCTTAAATTGCACACTGACTAAACCTGCAAGTGCACCAGATGTTGTATATTGCCAAAAAAAGGGTGTTTTTTAAAACCAGATTATTAGTGCAGTATTTCAAGGAGTTGAATGTCACAAAAGCTCAGATGCAGTGCTGGTGCACTGAGCTTGCTAAAAATGGCCGCCGCCGCCGCCCACCTAACAGACAGATAAAAGTCATTTTTTTCTGTCACTAAGCTCGAGGCAGGGTAAAAAGATTGTGCACTGCACCCACACAACTAAATCTATGTAGATCACTGAGTTATATTGGAGTTCTGATCACAGATTCAGTCCTATTCTCTCCCTGAAATCACCAGCAGCATCCTCTCCCTACACTAGTAACAGCAGAGTGACATGCAGCGCTACGTGACTCCAGCTTATAAAGAGGCTGGGTCACATGCTGCACTGGCCAATCACAGCCATGGCATTAGTAGGCATGGCTGTGATGGCTTCTAAGGTCACACAGTTAAACGCTTGTTGATTGGCTGCTCTGCAGCCTTTCAAAAAGCGGCAAGAAATCGCCGAACACCGAACCCGAACCCTTGCTGAAATGTTCGGGTCCGGGGTCCAAAAATCCTAAAGTTCGGTACGAAACCGAACTTTACAGTTCGGGTTCGCTCAACCCCTAATCACGAATATTCGCCAAATATTCGTGTTTTCGTGATATTCTTTTCGATTGCGCTATTATGCGCTCGCACGTACACACGCACACACTATTAGGTACATAAGTGATGAAAATGGTTGGCAGCAACCTTCGAGATAGTGAGGAAGAACTCCTGATCACGGTAAGTAATTGTACATTACAGCACTGTTTTAGATTAAAATTTCATGCATGTCATAACAACAGCTTTATATGCAGATAGAGTTTTTAAAAGTATTCGAGATCGCACAAATCGCCACTATTGATTTGAATATTTTAGTGCAATACATACAACTTCACCTTTAATCAGGTCTGACAACATAATACTGAGTGTTGAACTTAGTATTGTTGGGACACCACAGCACAATTTCTGTAGCATGTATGTATGGACAGCAGAGAAATCTCTCTCACATGCACATTGCACATTTCTTTTCCTGCCACACACTGTAACCTATACTATCTAACACTAACTATCTGGATTATATATTTCAGCTAACTATCTCTATAACCTACACAACACCCTGCACTGGACCCTATCAGCTATTCAGCTACACAATTCCCTATTACTATCTAACACTAACTATCTGGAATATTTATATCCGATTTGGAATGTAATTTGAAAAAGCACGTCACAGTATTCAAGCTCCTCTCTCTCTTTCACATGAAACTCCACAAAATGGCTGCTGGGGAGTGTCTTCATTTATATAGGGAAGGGGTAGGCAACTTTTCATTAGGGATGTTGCTAAGCTGTGACAAAGCCTTCTCATTGGCCCACAAGCTAGAAGAAGGGAGGGATGATCACCTGATATGTACTGTGTAAAAAAAAAAAAGAATATTCGTCATTACGAATATATAGCACTATATTCTAAATGTTCGCAAATTCTCAAAGTGACGATATTCGCGATAGAAATTCATAAAACGAATATTCACGCTCAACACTATTCCTCTCTTGTGGGCACCCACATGACATCCATCGACACGTCATCATCATCACCTTCACCACCACTGACATTAGAGATCTCTGAGTAGGCAGCAACAGCGGGGACCTCCGTCCTTGGGCTGATCTGAGTACTGTTTTCAGACCGCTGGGTGGCGGCCGTTGCTACCTCTTCTTCCTAATTCAACGTCAAGAATGGCTGTGCATCGGTAAAGTCTGGGAATGGATGGAAAAAAAAATCCTCTGACTCGAGTGGAGGGGCTATGGTGGTGGTGGTGTCTTTGGGGGTGCACACAGCAGAGAGTGAGGAGGGTGCAGATACAGAGGATGAGGAGGGTGTAGAAGCGGAAGGCTGAGTGAGCCAACCAACTCTGTAGCGTCCTTTGACGTAATCGCAAGCACCTTCTCCAACTTCCTACTTAGGATCTGGCCTGGTGCACCTGCCTGACCCCTACCACCCCTGCGGAATGGCCTGCCTGTTCCTCTGCCTGTCATTTTCAAAATGACCCTGTGACACAGTCCCTATAGAAGAGCAGTATTTGTGGAAGAAGGTATATTGCAGGCCTCAATCAATATTTGGTGGAAGCTGGTGTATCGCAGGCTTCAATCAATATTTTGTGGAAGACGTTATATCAATCCCCTCCATCAGTATTTTGTGGAAACAGGTATATAGAACCCCTTAATGAGTATTTGCTGGAAGCCAGTATATCAGACCCCTTAATCAATATTTAGAGGAAGCGCATGTATCACAGGCCTCAATAAATATTTTGTGGAAGCCGGTGTATCACACTCCGCAATCAATATTTTATGGAAGCGGGTGTATCATACCCCTCAATCAGTATTTTGTGGAAGCAGGTATATCAAACCCCTTAATCAGCATTTTGTGAAAGCAGGTATATCGCAACCCTTAATCAGTTTTTTTTTTTGAGGCAACAGGTATATCACACCAGTTGCAATGAGTTATTCCAATAGTGTTTGTCCCTCTATCTAGCTGCGGTATCTAAGCAGAACCGCACACAACTGCTGCACAATATAAATGCACTATAATATACTTTCTATGTTAGAAGGTATATCACACCCCTCAATCAGTTTTTTTTGAGTGGGGCAACAGGTATATCACACCAGTTTTTTGTTAGAAAGTATATTATAAGTATATCACACCCCTCAGAATGTCACACCTATCGATAGCACACCTATAGCTAGCATTTGGTGTCCCTAACAGTCTGTCCCTGCTCCACAAAGCAACCTCTCTCTACACTGGCAAAAAACAGAATGTAAAATGGCTGCCAGATCGGATTTATTGATAGGGTAGGGGGTGTGTCCATGTGCTGAAACGTCTCAATTGGCTGTCCTGTCCCACCTGATGGATGTTTCATGGGTCAAAGTTCGGCGCTATGCAAAAAAATGTGGAGCGTGCGAATATCGCCATATGTTCGCATGTTCAGCAAATCACGAACGAGCAAAGTTCGCCGCGAAACGACCACCGGGCGAACCACAAGGCCATCTCTAATAAGGGGGTCTTCAAGTGTGACATGGCAACTTAAAATTATCCCAGTGAAATCTGCCCTCCAAAACCCATATGGCCCTCCTTTCCCTCTACGCCCTGCCAAGTGCCCGTACAGCAGTTTACGACCACATATGGGGTGTTTCTGTAAACTGCACCTCGATTTACATTCTTGTGGAACGCCTAAAGGGTTAACAAAGTTTGTTAAATCAGTTTTGAATAACTTTAAGGGTGTAGTTTCTAAAATGGGGTCGTCATTTATGGGTGATTTCTACTATGTAAATCTCACAAAGTGACTTCATAACTGAAGTGGTCCTTAAAGTGGGCTTTGGAAATTTTCTTTAAAAATGTAAGATTTGCTTCTAAAATTCTAACCCTTCTAACGTCCTAAAAAAATTTCATGACGTTTACAAAATTATGCCAACATGAAGTTGATGTCTGGGAAATGTACAGTAACAACTATTTATGAGGTATCACAATCTGCTTTAATAGTAGATACATTCAAATTTCAAAAATAGTGAATTTTTCTAATTTTCTGTAAATTTTGGAATTTTTTATAAATAAAGGTAAAACATATTGACTCAAATTTACCACTAACATGAAGTACAATATGTCAGGAGAAAACAATCTCAGAATCGCTTATATAAGTAAAAGCGGTCCAGAGTTATTACCACATAAATTGAAACATGTCAGATTTGCAAAATATGGCTTGGTCCTGAAGGTAAAAACTGTCTTGGTCTTAAAGGGGTTAAGAAACCTGACAACAAAATATACATTACATTTAATAACTAGAAATATAATGGAACAATATGGAATGATCGCTCTTAATATCTTATGTCATAATTATCCCATAGGAAGGAAACAGGATGATCATTACAGAGGGAAACTCAAGTCAACATTGTGAGTCTCTTCATCCACAAGGAAGGAACCTTCATCACGGACACCAACATACTTTCTTTCATATAATCTGTTCTGCGAACTGGAAATGAGGAATTCAATTTGGTAATATATAGAGACAGAATGTAAACATTTAAATCCTTATAAGAATTGTAAACAATCCACAAAATTAGGCGCATTAGCAGGCATACTGTCACAACCAGACAGCTGAGAAGCTCTGACAGGAGCCGTCCAGATCCTCCTCCTTGAGTTTCTTTGTTTTGGTTTCTGTTTCTCACCTCGTTAGGCTATCTCAGCTGTCATGCAGTCAGACTGATTACCTCCCTTTAAATTCCTCCCCATAAGGCAGTAGGGTGCGGCTGATACAACTTCCTGGAGTGTGTGTGCATGCTGTTCCTAGCTCCTAGCTCACTGTTCTCTGTCCACTGTCGTCTGCAAGATAAGTTCTGTTTATGTATTTATGATTTTCTGTTTTCTGGATCCAGGTGACCCTGACTCCCTCCGTGTCTGTGTAGGGAGCCGGTGGTCGTGTCCCCTCACTATTGTAGGGCCTTCAGGTCTAAGATAGCCGAGGTACGTGGATATGCGCCCATCCACCTTTGGGGTGGTCGCATAGGCTGAGCAATAAGGGAGAGCGGCAGGTCGATTGCAGGGGTCTCCCTTTTGTTCCTTAGTTGTGGATCCAGTAAGTCATTGTTTGTATTGTATTATCTTGTTTCCTGTACACCATCCGTGACATTATCAGCCGCCAAAACCGTCTCAAGCATGGATCCGGTTACACTTTTGGCTGAACGCTTTCAGGGTCTTGCTTTGGAGGTAGCTGACCTCCGTAAGACTTTTTCTCAGTTTCAAGTGACCGGTTCAGCTTGCGTTCATGGAGTTTGTGCTGAGCCTAAGATTTCGCTCCCGGATACGTTTTCCGGGGGTAGTGAGAATTTTGTACGTTTTAGAGAGGCTTGCAAACTCCATTTTCGCCTTCTTCCCCATTCTTCTGGTGATGAAGAACGAAGAGTGGGTATCATTATATCGCTGCTCAGGGGTAACGTCAAGTCCTGGGCCTTTTCGCTGCCGGAGGGGGCACGGTCCCTCCGTTCAGTGGATGAATTCTTTTTAGCCCTGGGTCAGATATATGATGATCCGGATCGTATTGCTCTGGCTGAGTCTAAACTACGTCTGTTATGCCAGGGTAAACAATCCGCTGAGATTTAGGTTGGAATGATGCTGCACTCCGAAGTCAATTTTGCTATGGTCTTTCAGAGGGATTGAGAGATGCATTTGCTTTTCATGAAAGACCTACCTCCTTGAATTCTGCTATGTCTCAGGCTGTTCGTATTGACAGGCGTCTTAGAGAGAGAGGAGAGATCTCTCCTTCCTGTCATACTCAGTCCCGGGACAGTGCAGCGGTGTCATTCTGTGCACAGGGGTCTCAGTCGCTGTCAGCCCCTTCTGAGCAGGAGCCCATGCAGCTGGGGTTGATTGCCTCTGACAATAGAAGATTCAGCCCGCAGGGGAGGGTTTGCTTTTGTTGTGGAGGTATAAATCATCTGGCAAATGTTTGTCCCTCTAGGAGATTCAGGCAGTTTTCTGGGAGTAATAAAGAGACAAAAAGGAAGAAATCTTTTAACCACCTCCGGACCGCTGTACGCACAGACGCGTCCTGGAGGTGGTTGATTCATTCCGCCTGGACGCATATACGCGTCATCTCGCGAGACGCGAGATTTCCTGTGAACGCGCGCACACAGGCGCGCGCGCTCACAGGAACGGAAGGTAAGAGAGTTGATCTCCAGCCTGCCAGCGGCGATCGTTCGCTGGCAGGCTGGAGATGTGTTTTTTTTTAACCCTAACAGGTATATTAGACGCTGTTTTGATAACAGCGTCTAATATACCTGCTACCTGGTCCTCTGGTGGTCCCCTTTGTTTGGATCGACCACCAGAGGACACAGGTAGCTCAGTAAAGTCCCACCAAGCACCACTACACTACACTACACCCCCCCCCCGTCACTTATTAACCCCTTATTCACCCTTGATCACCCCTGATCACCCCATATAGACTCCCTGATCACCCCCCTGTCATTGATTACCCCCCTGTCATTGATCAACCCCCTGTAAAGCTCCATTCAGACGTCCGCATGATTTTTACGGATCCACTGATAGATGGATCGGATCCGCAAAACGCATCCGGACGTCTGAATGAAGCCTTACAGGGGCGTGATCAATGACTGTGGTTATCACCCCATATAGACTCCCTGATCACCCCCCTGTCATTGATTACACCCCTGTCATTGATTACCCCCCTGTAAAGCTCCATTCAGACGTCCGCATGATTTTTACGGATCCACTGATAGATGGATCCGATCAGCAAAACGCATCCGGACGTCTGAATGAAGCTTTACAGGGGCATGATCAATGACTGTGGTGATCACCCCATATAGACTCCCTGATCACCCCCCTGTAAAGCTCCATTCAGATGTCCGCATGATTTTTACGGATGCACTGATAGATGGATCCGATCCGCAAAACGCATCCGGACGTCTGAATGAAGCTTTACAGGGGCATGATCAATGACTGTGGTGATCACCCCATATAGACTCCCTGATCACCCCCCTGTAAAGCTCCATTCAGATGTCCGCATGATTTTTACGGATGCACTGATAGATGGATCCGATCCGCAAAACGCATCCGGACGTCTGAATGAAGCTTTACAGGGGCATGATCAATGACTGTGGTGATCACCCCATATAGACTCCCTGATCACCCCCCTGTAAAGCTCCATTCAGATGTCCGCATGATTTTTACGGATGCACTGATAGATGGATCCGATCCGCAAAACGCATCCGGACGTCTGAATGAAGCTTTACAGGGGCATGATCAATGACTGTGGTGATCACCCCATATAGACTCCCTGATCACCCCCCTGTAAAGCTCCATTCAGATGTCCGCATGATTTTTACGGATGCACTGATAGATGGATCCGATCCGCAAAACGCATCCGGACGTCTGAATGAAGCTTTACAGGGGCATGATCAATGACTGTGGTGATCACCCCATATAGACTCCCTGATCACCCCCCTGTAAAGCTCCATTCAGATGTCCGCATGATTTTTACGGATGCACTGATAGATGGATCCGATCCGCAAAACGCATCTGGACGTCTGAATGAAGCCTTACAGGGGCGTGATCAATGACTGTGGTTATTACCCCATATAGACTCCCTGATCACCCCCCTGTCATTGATTACACCCCTGTCATTGATCACCCCCCTGTAAAGCTCCATTCAGATGTCCGCATGATTTTTACGGATGCACTGATAGATGGATCGGATCCGCAAAACGCATCCGGACGTCTGAATGAAGCCTTACAGGGGCGTGATCAATGACTGTGGTGATCACCCCATATAGACTCCCTGATCACCCCCCTGTCATTGATTACACCCCTGTCATTGATCACCCCCCTGTAAAGCTCCATTCAGATGTCCGCATGATTTTTACGGATGCACTGATAGATGGATCGGATCCGCAAAACGCATCCGGACGTCTGAATGAAGCCTTACAGGGGCATGATCAATGACTGTGGTGATCACCCCATATAGACTCCCTGATCACCCCCCTGTCATTGATTACCCCCCTGTCATTGATTACCCCCCTGTAAAGCTCCATTCAGACGTCCGCATGATTTTTACGGATCCACTGATAGATGGATCGGATCCGCAAAACGCATCCGGACGTCTGAATGAAGCCTTACAGGGGCATGATCAATGACTGTGGTGATCACCCCATATAGACTCCCTGATCACCCCCCTGTCATTGATCAACCCCCTGTCATTGATCACCCCCCCTGTCATTGATCACCACCCCTGTCATTGATCACCACCCCTGTAAGGCTCCATTCAGACATTTTTTTGGCCCAAGTTAGCGGAATTTTTTTTTTTTTTTCTTACAAAGTCTCATATTCCACTAACTTGTGTCAAAAAATAAAATCTCACATGAACTCACCATACCCCTCACGGAATCCAAATGCGTAAAATTTTTTAGACATGTATATTCCAGACTTCTTCTCACGCTTTAGGGCCCCTAGAATGCCAGGGCAGTATAAATACCCCACATGTGACCCCATTTCGGAAAGAAGACACCCCCAGGTATTCCGTGAGGGGCATATTGAGTCCATGAAAGATTGAAATTTTTGTCCCAAGTTAGCGGAACGGGAGACTTTGTGAGAAAAAAATAAAAAATATCAATTTCCGCTAACTTGTGCCAAAAAAAAAAATTTCTATGAACTCGCCATGCCCCTCATTGAATACCTTGGGGTGTCTTCTTTCCAAAATGGGGTCACATGTGGGGTATTTATACTGCCCTGGCATTCTAGGGGCCCTAAAGCGTGAGAAGAAGTCTGGTATCCAAATGTCTAAAAATGCCCTCCTAAAAGGAATTTGGGCACCTTTGCGCATCTAGGCTGCAAAAAAGTGTCACACATCTGGTATCGCCGTACTCAGGAGAAGTTGGGGAATGTGTTTTGGGGTGTCATTTTACATATACCCATGCTGGGTGAGAGAAATATCTTGGTCAAATGCCAACTTTGTATAAAAAAATGGGAAAAGTTGTCTTTTGCCAAGATATTTCTCTCACCCAGCAAGGGTATATGTAAAATGACACCCCAAAACACATTCCCCACCTTCTCCTGAATACAGCGATACCACATGTGTGACACTTTTTTGCAGCCTAGGTGGGCAAAGGGGCCCATATTCCAAAGAGCACCTTTAGGATTTCACAGGTCATTTACCTACCTAACACACATTAGGGCCCCTGGAAAATGCCAGGGCAGTATAACTACCACACAAGTGACCCCATTTTGGAAAGAAGACACCCCAAGGTATTCCGTGAGGGGCATGGCGAGTTCCTAGAATTTTTTATTTTTTGTCATAAGTTAGTGGAAAATGCTGATTTTTTTTTTAATTTTTTTTTTTTATACAAAGTCTCATATTCCACTAACTTGTGACAAAAAATAAAAACTTCCATGAACTCACTATGCCCATCAGCGAATACCTTGGGGTCTCTTCTTTCCAAAATGGGGTCACTTGTGGGGTAGTTATACTGCCCTGGCATTCTAGGGGCCCAAATGTGTGGTAAGGAGTTTGAAATCAAATTCTGTAAAAAATGACCTGTGAAATCCTAAAGGTGCTCTTTGGAATATGGGCCCCTTTGCCCACCTAGGCTGCAAAAAAGTGTCACACATCTGGTATTGCCGTACTCAGGAGAAGGTGGGGAATGTGTTTTGGGGTGTCATTTTACATATACCCCTGCTGGGTGAGAGAAATATCTTGGCAAACGACAACTTTTCCCATTTTTTTATACAAAGTTGGCATTTGACCAAGATATTTATCTCACCCAGCATGGGTATATGTAAAAAGACACCCCAAAACACATTCCTCAACTTCTCCTGAATACAGAGATACCAGATGTGTGACACTTTTTTGCAGCCTAGGTGGGCAAAGGGGCCCACATTCCAAAGAGCACCTTTCGGATTTCACAGGTCAATTTTTACAGAATTTGATTTCAAACTCCTTACCACACATTTGGGCCCCTAGAATGCCAGGGCAGTATAACTACCCCACAAGTGACCCCATTTTGGAAAGAAGAGACCCCAAGGTATTCGCTGATGGGCATAGTGAGTTCATGGAAGTTTTTATTTTTTGTCACAAGTTAGTGGAATATGAGACTTTGTATGAAAAAAAAAAAAAAAAAAAAATCATCATTTTCCACTAACTTGTGACAAAAAATAAAAAATTCTAGGAACTCGCCATGCCCCTCACGGAATACCTTGGGGTGTCTTCTTTCCAAAATGGGGTCACTTGTGGGGTAGTTATACTGCCCTGGCATTCTAGGGGCCCAAATGTGTGGTAAGGAGTTTGAAATCAAATTCAGTAAAAAATGACGAGTGAAATCCGAAAGGTGCTCTTTGGAATATGGGCCCCTTTGCCCACCTAGGCTGCAAAAAAGTGTCACACATCTGGTATCTCCGTACTCAGGAGAAGGTGGGGAATGTGTTTTGGGGTGTCATTTTATATATACCCATGCTGGGTGAGAGAAATATCTTGGCAAAAGACAACTTTTCCCATTTTTTTATACAAAGTTGTCATTTGACCAAGATATTTATCTCACCCAGCATGGGTATATGTAAAAAGACACCCCAAAACACATTCCTCAACTTCTCCTGAGTACGGGGATACCAGATGTGTGACACTTTTTTGCAGCCTAGGTGGGCAAAGGGGCCCATATTCCAAAGAGCACCTTTCGGATTTCACAGGTCATTTTTTACTGAATTTGATTTCAAACTCCTTACCACACATTTGGGCCCCTAGAATGCCAGGGCAGTATAACTACCCCACAAGTGACCCCATTTTGGAAAGAAGAGACCCCAAGGTATTCGCTGACGGGCATAGTGAGTTCATGGAAGTTTTTATTTTTTGTCACAAGTTAGTGGAATATGAGACTTTGTAAGAAAAAAAAAAAAAAAAAAAAAAATCATCATTTTCCGCTAACTTGTGACAAAAAATAAAAAGTTCTATGAACTCACTATGCCCATCAGCGAATACCTTAGGGTGTGTACTTTCAGAAATGGGGTCATTTGTGGGGTGTTTGTACTGTCTGGGCATTGTAGAACCTCAGGAAACATGACAGGTGCTCAGAAAGTCAGAGCTGCTTCAAAAAGCGGAAATTCACATTTTTGTACCATAGTTTGTAAACGCTATAACTTTTACCCAAACCATTTTTTTTCTACCCAAACATTTTTTTTTTATCAAAGACATGTAGAACTATAAATTTAGAGCAAAATTTCTATATGGATGTCGTTTTTTTTGCAAAATTTTACAACTGAAAGTGAAAAATGTCATTTTTTTGCAAAAAAAATCGTTAAATTTCGATTAATAACAAAAAAAGTAAAAATGTCAGCAGCAATGAAATACCACCAAATGAAAGCTCTATTAGTGAGAAGAAAAGGAGGTAAAATTCATTTGGGTGGTAAGTTGCATGACCGAGCAATAAACGGTGAAAGTAGTGTAGGTCAGAAGTGTAAAAAGTGGCCTGGTCTTTCAGGGTGTTTAAGCACTGGGGGCTGAGGTGGTTAAGAATGTTCCGTCTGTTACTATTGGCAGGGTTGAGGCGGAAATTGAAGGTTTTCCTTTTGCTTGTAGTTCCCGTTTTGTCCTGCCTGCTAGGGTGGCGCTAGAGAGCAAAAGCATTTTTTGTGAGATTTTTGTGGATAGTGGAGCAGCTGTCAACCTCATTGATAATCAATTTGCAATAACTCATGGTTTCCAGGTATGCACTTTGGGAAGAGATATTCCTGTTTTTGCTATTGATTCAGCTCCACTTTCTCAGAGATCATTAAAGGGCATAGTTCACAATATCCGTTTAATTGTGAATGATGCTCATGTTGAGGATGTGTCATGTTTCGTCCTTAGCGGTTTGCCTACTCCTCTAGTGTTGGGGCTACCCTGGCTCACTAAACATAACCCCACCATTGATTGGCAAGCGAGGCAAATAAATGGTTGGAGTAACTTTTGCAGAGAGAATTGCCTCATAACATCTATTTCTGAGGTTTCTACTAAAACTGTACCACCTTTCCTCTCTGAATTTTTGGATGTTTTCTCTGAGAGTGGAGTTCAGAGTTTACCTCCGCACAGGGAGTATGATTGCCCTATTGATCTCATCCCAGGCGCCAAGCTGCCTAAATCTCGTTTATACAATCTTTCCCAACCTGAGAGGGTCGCTATGCGGGCTTATATCTCTGAGAGTCTGAGAAAAGGACACATACGACCCTCAAAGTCACCTGTTGCCGCTGGTTTTTTCTTTGTTAAGAAAAAAGATGGTTCTTTAAGACCTTGTCTGGATTTCAGGGAGCTGAACAGTATCACTATTCGTGATCCTTATCCGCTTCCTCTGATCCCGGACTTGTTTAACCAGGTTGCTGGGGCTAAAGTCTTTTCCAAATTAGACCTAAGAGGGGCATACAACCTGGTTAGGGTCAGAGAAGGAGATGAATGGAAGACGGCTTTCAATACCCCTGAGGGCCATTTTGAGAATTTAGTTATGCCTTTTGGTTTGATGAATGCCCCAGCCGTTTTTCAGCATTTCGTAAACAGCATTTTTTATCATTTGATGGGAAAATTTGTATTAGTGTATTTGGATGACATTTTGATTTTTTCTCCTGATTTCAAGACTCATAAGGAACACTTATGTCAGGTCTTACTCATCCTGCGGGAGAATAAATTATACGCGAAACTGGAAAAATGTGTGTTTGCGGTTCCAGAGATCCAATTTCTGGGGTTTCTTGTCTCCGCTTCTGGTTTTCGCATGGACCCCGAGAAGGTTCGCGCTGTGCTTGAGTGGGAGCTTCCTGAGAATCAGAAGGCGCTGATGCGTTTTTTGGGCTTTGCTAATTATTACAGGAAATTTATTTTGAATTATTCCTCTGTTGTTAAACCACTCACTGATATGACCAGAAAGGGGGTAGATTTTTCTTCCTGGTCGGTAGAGGCGCGTAAGGCCTTTTCTAATATCAAGGAGAGTTTTGCTTCCGCTCCCATCCTAGTACAACCTGATGTTTCGTTACCCTTCATAGTTGAGGTTGATGCTTCTGAGGTTGGGGTGGGTGCGGTCTTGTCTCAGGGTTCCTCTCCTGCCAAATGGCAACCGTGTGCCTTTTTCTCAAAGAAGCTCTCCTCCGCAGAGAGAAATTATGATGTGGGAGATAGGGAATTGTTGGCCATCAAGTTGGCTTTTGAGGAATGGCGCCATTGGCTAGAGGGAGCCAGACACCCTATTACCGTGTTTACTGACCATAAAAATCTGGCCTACTTGGAGTCAGCCAAGCGTCTGAACCCGAGACAGGCCAGATGGTCTTTGTTCTTTTCAAGGTTTAATTTTGTTGTTACGTTCCGCCCTGGGGTTAAGAATGTGAAGGCAGATGCCCTATCACGTTGTTTCCCGGGAGGTGGGAATTTTGAAGACCCGGGTCCCATTTTGGCTGAAGGTGTGGTGGTCTCTGCTCTTTTTCCTGAATTGGAGGCAGAGGTGCAGGCAGCCCAGTCAGAAGCTCCTGATCTTTGTCCTCCTGGGAGGTTGTTTGTGCCTCTCGCTTTGAGACACAAGATTTTTAAAGAACACCGCGATACGGTCCTTGCTGGGCACCCGGGGACAAGAGCCACACTGGATCTCATTGCTCGGAGATTCTGGTGGCCTGCGCTTCGTAAGTCGGTTGAGGGTTTTGTGGCAGCTTGCGAGACTTGCGCTCGTGCCAAGGTCCCTCATTCACGGCCATCAGGTCCTCTCCTTCCTTTGCCCATTCCTTCCCGTCCTTGGACACATCTGTCCATGGACTTCATAACGGACTTGCCTCGTTCCTCGGGGAAGTCTGTGATTCTGGTGGTGGTGGACCGTTTTAGCAAAATGGTGCATTTTATCCCTTTTCCTGGTTTGCCCAATGCTAAGACGCTGGCGCAGGCATTTGTTGACCACATTGTCAAATTGCATGGGATTCCTTCAGACATAGTCTCTGATAGGGGCACACAGTTTGTTTCCAGATTCTGGAAGGCCTTCTGTTCTCGCTTGGGGGTTCGCTTGTCATTCTCTTCTGCTTTCCATCCGCAGTCGAATGGCCAGACAGAGCGTGTCAATCAGAATCTGGAGACATATCTGCGCTGTTTTGTGGCGGAGAATCAGGAGGATTGGTGTTCTTTTTTGTCCCTTGCTGAGTTTGCTTTAAATAACCGTCGTCAGGAGTCCTCTGATAAGTCACCATTTTTTGGTGCATATGGGTTTCATCCGCAGTTTGGGACTTTCTCTGGAGAGGGCTCTTCTGGTTTGCCTGATGAGGACAGATTCTCCTCGTCTTTGTCATCTATTTGGCAAAAGATTCAGGATAATCTAAAGAGCATGAGTGAGAGATATAAGCGTGTGGCGGATAAGAGACGTGTGCCTGGTCCGGACCTGAATGTTGGTGATTTGGTGTGGCTGTCTACCAAGAATATCAAATTGAAGGTTCCCTCCTGGAAGTTGGGTCCTAGGTTTATTGGGCCTTACAAGATCCTGTCTGTCATCAATCCTGTTGCCTACCGTCTTGATCTTCCTCAGACTTGGAAGATCCATAATGTTTTCCATAAGTCCTTATTGAAACCTTATGTTCAACCTATTGTACCCTCGCCTTTGCCTCCTCCTCCGATTATTGTTGATGGAAATCTTGAATTTCAGGTCTCTAGGATTGTGGATTCTCGTCTTGTCCGCGGTTCCCTCCAGTACCTCGTTCATTGGGAGGGTTATGGTCCTGAGGAGAGGATGTGGGTCCCAGTGACGGACATTAAGGCCTCTCGTCTCATCAGGGCTTTCCATAGGTCCCATCCTGAGAAGGTGGGCCCTGAGTGTCCGGAGTCCACTCCTAGAGGGAGGGGTACTGTCACAACCAGACAGCTGAGAAGCTCTGACAGGAGCCGTCCAGATCCTCCTCCTTGAGTTTCTTTGTTTTGGTTTCTGTTTCTCACCTCGTTAGGCTATCTCAGCTGTCATGCAGTCAGACTGATTACCTCCCTTTAAATTCCTCCCCATAAGGCAGTAGGGTGCGGCTGATACAACTTCCTGGAGTGTGTGTGCATGCTGTTCCTAGCTCCTAGCTCACTGTTCTCTGTCCACTGTCGTCTGCAAGATAAGTTCTGTTTATGTATTTATGATTTTCTGTTTTCTGGATCCAGGTGACCCTGACTCCCTCCGTGTCTGTGTAGGGAGCCGGTGGTCGTGTCCCCTCACTATTGTAGGGCCTTCAGGTCTAAGATAGCCGAGGTACGTGGATATGCGCCCATCCACCTTTGGGGTGGTCGCATAGGCTGAGCAATAAGGGAGAGCGGCAGGTCGATTGCAGGGGTCTCCCTTTTGTTCCTTAGTTGTGGATCCAGTAAGTCATTGTTTGTATTGTATTATCTTGTTTCCTGTACACCATCCGTGACACATACTGGGTCCTAGAATTTGACCATTCTGTGGTAGTAGCTTGTAACTCAGTAAATGAAATTCCATGTTAAGAAAACTTAAGATATTTTATGACAGATCAGAGATGAAAAATTATATTTACAACAGCAGTACTTTCCCCCTTTAGTAGAGATTTTCTTATTTTTCGCAGACTAAACACTCTTGAACCATTTGTTTGTTCAGCTCTATAGATCATATCTGTAATTCAAGTAGCCATTGATAAATCACTTCCAGTATAAGTGGTTGTGATGTGAGAGTCACCTGTTATGGCCACGATGTCAACACGTTTAGCAGCAATTGACAACACCAGGGAACCCTGCCGATCAGCTCAGGTAAGCCTTGTGTCTGCTTTCTACGCCAACCGTTTCATTAATAATAATATAATAATAATAAAATGTATTTATATAGTGCCACCATATTCCGCAGCGCTTTACAAATTCAAAGGGTTCATGTACAAAACAAAAGTAACTGGCTAATATGCAACTGAAACACAAGGAGTCAGGGCCCTGCTTGCAAGAGATTACAATCTATGAGGAATTGGGGGTGACAGATAAGGTATTGAACTGACAGGAGTGGTGCTGGCCGATCTGCTTCGGGTTTGGGTCTACTAGAGGATAGAGTTTAGGCCAGAGGATTTGGTGGGGAAAAGGTTTAGTCTGGGAAAAGTCATTTGAGGTAGCTTGATAAGCTTGCCTGAAAAGATGTGTTTTTAAGGCACGTTTGAAGGTGGAGAAGTTGTGAATTGACCTAGTATTCCGGGGTAGAGTATTCCAAATGGTAGGTGCAGCTCGAGAAAAGTCTTAAAGACAGGAGTGAGAGGTACGAATTATGGAGGTTATTAATCTTAGGTCGCTAACAAAACGGAGAGCATGAGTAGGGTGGTAGATGGAAATGAGGGAGGAGATATATGGAGGTGCAGCACTGTGGAGAGCTTTGTCGGTGAGGGTGGAGAGTTTAAACTGTATTCTGTAGTTTCATTCATCGTTAATATGGCCTAGAAGCAGCTCAGTGATATTGAAGTGAATGAGACTGAGCTGCAATACCAAGCATTGTGCTTTGTAAGCTGCGAGGAGGCCCCCCGGTGGGGGTCTCGAGTTTTGAAACACCCCCAATCTGATATTGATGACCTATCTTCAAGACAGGTCAGACTTCTCCCCTGTGTGAGCTCTCTGATGCCGAGTTAAACTTGATTGAAGGAAAAAACATATCCCACATACTGAACATGAAAATGTCTTCTGTCCTAAGTGGATTCTTAGATGTTTCACAAGACCAGATTTCTCACTAAAACATTTCCCACATTCTGAGCATGAAAATGGCTTCTGTACTGTGTGAATTTTTTGATGTACTACAAGCTTTGCCTTCATACGAAAACACTTCCCACATTCAGGACACAGAAACGGCTTCTCTCCTGTGTGAATTCTCTGATGTGTAACAAGATCTGATTTATGACTAAAACACTTCCCACATTCAATACATGAAAATGGCTTCTCCCCTGTGTGAGTTCTTTGATGTTTAACAAGATCTGATTTATGACTAAAACACTTCCCACATTCAATACATGAAAATGGCTTCTCCCCTGTGTGAGTTCTCCGATGCTTATTTAAACTTGATTGATGGGTAAAACATTTTCCACATTTTGAACATAAAAATGGCATCTCCCCTGAGTGGATTCTTAGATGTCTCACAAGATCAAATTTCTGACTAAAACATTTCCCACATTCTGAGCATGAAAATGGCTTCTCTCCTGTGTGAATTCTTTGATGTTTAACAAGATCTGATTTATGACTAAAACACTTTCCACATTCAGGACACAGAAACGGCTTCTCTCCTGTGTGAATTCTTTGATGTTCTGCAAGGATTGATTTCACACGAAAACACTTCCCACATTCAGGACACAGAAACGGCTTCTCTCCTGTGTGAATTCTCTGATGTCTCACAAGACCAGCTTTCTGACTAAAACATTTCTGACATTCTGAACATGAAAATGGCTTCTCCCCTAAGTGGATGTTTAGATGTGTCGCAAGATTTGATTTCAGACTAAAACATTTCCCACATTCAGGACATGAAAATGGCTTCTCCCCTGTATGAAGTCTTACATGTCTCACAAGATTTGATTTCAGACTAAAACATTTACCACATTCAGGACATGAAAATGGTTCATCCCATTCAGGACATGAAAATGGCTCATCCCCTTTATGAATTCTTAAATGTGTCACAAGAACAGATTTCTGACTAAAACATTTCCCACATTCTGAACATGAATACGGCTTCTCCCCTGTGTGACTTCTCTGATGTCCAACTAGAATGAATTTCCTGGTAAAAGATTTTCCACATTCAGAGCATGAAAATGTCTTTTTATCTCTGCAATTTCTCTCATGTAAAGAAAAATTTGATTTCTTCTTAAAAGGTTTCCCATGTGAAAATATTTTTCCACCCTTCTGTTTAGTTCTTGTTTTGCCAGTCAGTGATTGATTAGATGAAGGTTTTTTGTGACCAGCGGTATCGGTGGATAGATCTCCACTGTGAAGGACTGAGGGTACATTAGGAGTTATTGAATTAGCTTGTGTGGTATTGTTATCTTCTGCTTTATCATAGGAAGATAAATGAAGATTCTTATGGTATACTCTCATCCCGTTTTCACCTAGAAAATTAAACAAAAGTTTATTTTTTTCCTAAAGCAATTTTTTTATATTAATCAATCAAGCTTTTTCAAACAATAGTAAGCCAGAAAACATAAAATGAATAATACATGTAAGATAACAGTATAGTGTACAGTTTCAGTAAAGGTGGATTTAAAGGAACCAATAATCATCTTGATTATCTAGAACGACAGTTCTGGCAAGCGGTCATCCCGATAATCTCGCCGATAATCTGCACCGATGAACAAGCACAAAGCTTGTTCATCAGGTGATCTTGCTGTTCATGCAGGCACCACCAATCATCGTTTCTGGACAGCAGATTGTGTGGTCTAAACAGCGATCTGCTGCCCAGAAACAATGATTCTGTATGGGGATGAGGGATCTCTATAGCAATCCCTCGTCCTCATACTGTGAAGGAGTTTGCTGCTTGAAAATGCAGCATTCTCCTTCACTGAGGGAGCAGCTAGCGGTCCGGAAGGAACGCTTTCTTCCTGACAACCAGCCGGGCCATCAGCCTGTCTAATCTTGTCTTGAGTTTTTAGGAGTTTTTTGTTGTCCAAGAATATAATACCTTGTAGAGATGATGACAGATGTTTCTATCCAGACCAAATAGTCCAATACATCCCAATGTACACAGATAACAAAAGTTCCAGAAATTACAGATACCACAAAAAATGAATATAATAGATATCATGTGTGGAAGGAAATTCAGCATGAACATATATACACACCGCTGTGGGCATCCTCCACTGTATGCATTTTTGCAAAATTCAAATGGGGTGAAATAGCAAAAAAAAGAAAAGCAATTCCACCACAGTTTTACGGGTTTTTAATTTATGACGTTTGATGTACGATAAAACTGACTGGTTACTGTTACTTTTATTCTACAGGTCAGTACGAATCCGGTGATACCTTATATGTATAGTTTTTATTGCGATTTGATAGTGATAAAAAAATAAAAAGTGGAAAAAATATCTGTTTTATTTGTCCCCATATTTTGAGCCCTATAACTTTTTTGTAATTATGTGTACTCATTTTTTGCGGGGCTATCTTAACTTTTCATTGATAGTATTCTGGGGTGTGTATGACTTTTAGATCACTTTTTATGAAATTTTTTGTAGAAAATGAAACAACCAAAAACGGCTAATCGGTCATTTTGAAGCTTTTTTACATTTTTAAAATATGGGCATTTTCGCACATCGTGACACCCATGATGTGTATATTTTTATTTTTTATTTTGAGAACGGTGGTGATTTGAATTTTTATGTTTTTTTATTATTTATTTATTTGTAACTTTTTTTTTATTTTTTACACTTTTTTATAGTTCCCATAGGGAACTATAACATGCAATCATTAGCCGTGGCAGTCTGCTATAAGAAGCAGGCGGCCACCCCCGGCTATGGCGCCTGCAGCGCTCATGAGCAGGCTCCAACTTTTAAGACCCGCCAGGCACCGTACTATTATGGCGCTGGTCGGGAAAGGGTTAAAATAATACAATAACAATAACACGTAATAATAATAATAACACCTAATAATAATAACACCCCATGGGTCCATATACTACATGTTTATAACTGAGGCCTATCGTATCATGTGACCTTTACTCAGAAACGGCATTTACCCTCCAGTCTTTTTGTGATTGTTTCTGTCCATATTGTGTCACATTGTACCGGTGCCAAGGAAGAGGATGAATATATTGGGGCACTATATCCAGGAGGAGGAGGTTTCTCTGAACTTCCGATCAGATTTCCCATTAATAAAGACATTTACAGTCAAACGAGATGTATGAAAGGTTCTTACCATTCACGGACACTGATCCGGGTTTTTTGAGCTCACTCGTCGTTCCAGCTGAACTTTCCTGCAGTAAAGATCCCACATTAAAGACATGAGAAAACAGAAAACTATACTCCACTGCTAGCTTATCTTATATCCAGGCGAAGATCAAACACCCCTAGAAGACATGAACCTTTCTGCCCTGAAGAAGAAGCATCTCCTCACGTGGTGATCAGACAGGATCAACATTCAGACAAGTATCTTACACATATGAAATGTGACATTTTTCTGCATGAAATGACCTGCTCCTATCCTGGAGAGGACGCTGTGCTCATCACCTCCAGTTCTTACATTATTGTATGGTAAAAAGCCTGTCATTGCTTCTGGAAACTGAACCTTATATCCACTTGCTCTCGTCCTTTGTGGTGACCTGATTCTAGATGAGAAGGTAATAATGTTTTGCAAAAGCAGGAAGATTCTGTCCCTGATGAGTCAGTCACTGACTGTTAATACAGGACAGTATCTGCTGTAGATGCAGCTGACTGGCATTGTGCTTTCATTTAGTCTATGACTTACATCTACTCTGCAGGACTTTACTTTTACCCACATTGAATCTCAGTTGCCAAGTGGATGTCCAAACAGGAGAACATTTAATACAATCTTTTATGACACCAGAAACCATTTGTAGCCAACAACAAGATGCAATGGAGCCTACAGTATACTCCACTGCTGCTGGGGTTCCGGCATATGAGGAAGCAAAGAAAATCAGCTGTGGAAGCAGCAAAGAGCAATGGCCCTAAAGTAACCCAGAATGTCTTTAACTGACAGTGTGTGTGTACTGTATGCACCTTAAGGATCCTCTGATGTCACGGGGTCACATGACATTCTCAAGTGACGTGACTCTGAAGCAGGTGCAGGCTTTTGTGGCAGAAAGACCCTTTCATACACTTAGGAGGAGTTTGAGCCGGGGCTGTTTTGAAGCACAAATTTGTGTGGGGAGAGATGGCAATAGATGGCGACCTGTGTACTGGTGGGGGTTGGGGGAGATGCCAACCTGCCATTTCTAGTTATGCCCCTGACATCAGTCTGTAGAGGATAGGTAGAAACCTCAGCTGCACTTACTTGATGATCCAGTGGGACATTCTGCTTTTCCCGTGGACAGTCATGGGAATACAGAGGATCAGGAAATCTCTCTGGTGGATTTTTCTGACTGGATCCATCTGTAGAAAATACACACAGTGACTGAATACATTGTCTATATGTGATGATCAGATGATGGGGAATCTCACTCTCAGAACTGTTCTCATCTCTACAGTCATGGAAGGGCTCCTCTTACCTGGTGATGTGAGGGACTGGTGATTCTCCATCATGACGTCCTTGTACAGATCCTTGTGTTCTTCTAAATACTCCCACTCCTCCATGGAGAAATAGACAGTGACATCCAGACACCTTACAGGAACCTGACAACACAAGGATAGTCATTACCAGACCCATCCCTTGGCGTTATTGTATAATGTCCCAGCATTCCTAGCAGCGCTTACCTCTCCGCTCAGCAGCTCAGTGATCCTGGTGGTAAGTTCTAGGATCTTCTGCTCATGTATCAGGGAATGAGGTGGAGGCTCGGTGATGGGGCTCTGGGTCCTGCGCCGTCCTCCTGATACACGGGGTGTCACACACTCACCAGATGACTTCTTCACTATTGTGTAATCCTGTGTATGGGGAGACGCCGATCACTACAGAGATTCTAAGAATCCTTCACCTTTCCAGTCATTTCCCTGGTTTATTACTAGAGATAAGAGTGATGTCATGTGAAACTCTCACCTCTCCAGTTATCAAGGAGATAATCTCCAGGGTGAGGTCTAATATCCTTGTAGCCATGTGGTTTCTGTCCTTGTACAGATCCTTGTGTTCTTCTAAATACTCCCACTCCTCCATGGAGAAATAGACAGCGACATCCTGACACCTTATAGGAGCCTGACAACACAAGGATAGTAATTACCAGACCCCTCCCTTGGCGTTAATGTATAATGTCCCAGCATTCCTAGCAGCGCTTACCTCTCCGCTCAGCAGCTCAGTGATCCTGGTGGTAAGTTCTAGGATCTTCTGCTCATGTATCAGGGAATGAGGTGGAGGCTCGATGATGGGGCTCTGGGTCCTGCTCCATCCTCCTGACACACAGGGTGTCACACACTCACCAGACGACTTCTTCACTACTGTGTAATCCTGTGTATGGGGAGACGCCGATCACTACAGGGATTCTAAGAATCCTTCATCTTTCCAGAGATTTCCCTGGTTTATTACTAGAGATAAGAGTGATGTCATGTGAGACTCTCACCTCTCCAGTTATCAAGGAGATGATCTCTAGGGTGTAGTCTAATATCCTTCCAGCCATGTGGTCTCTGTCCTTCTCCATCATTAGTGGGTCATTGATGGAAAGGACCATCGTCTTTCAAAAAAAGAGAGTCCTGCACGTAAGGAACCTGAGGGAAACAAGTGATTGCAGGTTAGGAGTGCACAGTGAACTATACTGGGGAGATTGATGATCTTATGGTCATCACTGTGATTTTTATGAATACACTTTCACACTTGGTGTGTATTTTTTGTGTTGTGTATATCTCATATATATATATATATATATATATATATATATATATATATATAAATGAATTTCTGTCTGTCTGTCTAGACATCTGTCTGGACGTTCTTTATGCGCGACCAAATGACTGGACCGATCTTCACCAAATTTGGCACACAGGTACATCAGGTGTCCGGGAAGGTTTTAGTTCTAGGACGTACCGTTCCTGAGATATTCCCCAAAAATGACCCACATTATCTAATACAAGCCTGCAAGTCTTTCTCTTCAAATCCCAACTGCCATAAACACAGTTTTACTCCAGGTTTCCATAACAACCCTGCCGTTTTTCTTTACTGCTTAAAGGGGCGGGCACTGTGGAGGTCACTCTTTATAAAGGGGAGGTCACTGTGAAAGTCACTGTTAAAGGGGCGGTCACTGTGAAAATCACTGTTAAAGGGGCGGTCACTGTGAAAGTCACTGTTAAAGGGGCGGTCACTGTGGAAATCACACAGCCTTATTTCACCTTGAAGACCAGGCCAGTTTTTGCAAATCTGACCAGTGTCACTTTAAAACGCTTTGACTTATCCAGGCCATTCTCAGATAGTTTTTTCGTCACATATTGTACTTCATGAGACTGGTAAAATGAAGTAAAAAAAATCATTTTTATTTATAAAAAAATACCAAATTTACCAAAAATTTGTAAAAAATTGCAAATGTCCAAGTTTCAATGTCTCTACTTCTATAATACATAGTAATACCTCCAAAAATAGTTATTACTTTACATTCTCAATATGTCTACTTCATGTTCGGATCATTTTGGGAATGATATTTTTATATTTTGGGGATGTTACAAGGCTTAGAAGTTTAGAAGCAAATTTTTAAATTTTCAAAAACCCAATTTTTAGGGACCAGTTCAGGTCTGAAGTCACTTTGGGAGGCTTACATAATAGAAATCACCCAAAAATGACCCCATTCTAGAAACTACACCCCTCAAGGTATTCAACTGATTTTCAAAAATTTGTTAACCCTTTAGGTGTTCCACAAGAGTTAATGGCAAATGGAGATAAAAATTCTGAATTTAGATTTTTTAACAAATTTTCCATTTTAATCCATTTTTTCCAGTAACAAAGCAAGAGTTAACAGCCAAACAAAACTCAATATTTATTGCCCCGATTCTGTAGTTTGCAGAAACACCCCATATGTGGCCGTAAACTACTGTACGGGCACACAGTAGGGCGTAGAGGGAAAGGTGTGCCGTATGGTTTTTGGAAGGCAGATTTTGCTGGACTGGTTTATTTACACCATGTCCCATTTGAAGCACCCCTGATGCACCACTAGAGTAGAAACTCCATAAAAGTGACCCCATCTAAGAAACTACACCCCTCAAGGTATTCAAAACTGATTTTACAAACGTCGTTAACCCTTTAGGTGTTGTACAAGAGTTATTGGCAAATGGGAATGATATTTGAGAATTAAAAATTTTTGGAAAATTTTCCATTTTTGTCCAGTAACAAAGCAAGGGTTAACAGCCAAACAAAATGCTATATTTATTGCCCCGATTCTGTAATTTGCAGAAACACCCCATATGTGGCCTTAAACTACTGTACGGGCACACAGTAGGGTGTAGAGGGAAAGGTGCGCTGTATGGTTTTTGGAAGGCAGATTTTGCTGGACTGGTTTATCTACACCATGTCCCATTTGAAGCCCCCCTGATGCACCCCTAGAGTAGAAACTCCATAAAAGTGACCCCATTTTGGAAACTATGGGATAAGGTGGCAGTTTTGTTCAGACTATTTTTAGGGTACATATGATTTTTGGTTTATCTATATTACATTTTTGTGAGGCAAGGTTACCAGAAATAGACATTCTGAAATTTCATCTCCATTTGCCAATAACTCTTGTGGAACACCTAAAGGGTTAAAAACGTTTGTAAAATCAGTTTTGAATACCTAGGGGGTGTAGTTTCTTAGATAGGGTCGCTTTTACTGAGTTTTTACTCTAGGGATGCAGGGGGAGCTTCAAATGGGACATGGTGCTAAAATAAAAGGCCATCAAAATCTGCCTTCCAGAAACCATATGGCGTTCCTTTCCTTCTGCGCCCTGCCGTTTGGTCATACAGCAGTTTACAACCACATATGGCGGGGTGTTTCTGTAAACTGCAGTATGAGGGTGATAAATATTGAGTTTTGTTTGGCTGTTAACCCTTGCTTTGTTATTGGAAAAAAAACTGATTAAAATGGAAAATTTGCCCAAAAATTGCTTTTTTGGCACCGTTTTTATTTTTTATTTTTTACCGTGTTCATCTGAGGGGTTAGGGGGGTATTTTAATAGAGCAGATTCTTACAGACACGGCGACACCTAATATGTCTACTTTTTAGTTATTTATTTATGTTTTACACTATATTATCTTTTAAAAAAAAAACAAAAAACATTTTAGTATCTCCATAGTCTGAGTCATTTTTTTTTTAGTTTTCGCCGATTATTTTAGGTAGGGGCTCATTTTTTGCAGAATGAGAGGACGGTTTTATTTGCACTATTTTGGGGGGCATATGACTTTTTGATCGCTTGCTATTACAATTTTTGTGATGTAAGGTGACTAAAAAAATACAATTTTTTGCACCGTTTTTTTTTTTTTACCGTGTTAATCTGAGGGGTTAGGGGGTGGTATTTTTATAGAGCAGATTCTTACGGATGCGGCGATACCTAATATGTCTATTTTTTTTATTTATTTTAGTTTTAATAAATAATATTTTTGAAATTATTTTTTTTTTAGTTTTAGTGTCTCAAGAACCAGTTTTTTTATCCGATTGTCAGTGGCTAAATTGGGATATAAATTTAGTACTCCATGGAAGTGTGGTACTCCCTGAAGCAACCAATAATGCAGAGGCTCGGATGATCGGGGCACGTTCCACACTGAGTAGTGGTGTCCTTCCGTATCCCCCTCCTGTGACACACTCTGCACCTTTTTTGGGTCTGTCCCTTCTTTCCAGTATGGGGGACCACACTTTGGAAAGTGTTGGCCAGAGACGTTCCGGGCGCCTCCAGTTCCCGAGGTACTCCGGCCTTCTCTTTCCCGGTCAGAAAAGATCAGGTCCTTGAGGACTGCCTCATAGAACTGAAGGAATGTCCCTGTGTTGCCAGCGCTCCGGGACAGCACAAAAGAGTTGTACAAGGCAACCTGCACCAAGTAACATAGAAACATAGAATGTGTCGGCAGATAAGAACCATTTGGCCCATTTAGTCTGCCCAATATACTAAATACTATGGATAGCCCCTGGCTTTATCTTATATGAAGGATGGCCTTATGCCTATCCCATGCATGCTTAAACTCCTCCACTGTATTTGCAGCTGCCACTTCTGCAGGAAGGCTATTCCATGCATCCACTAGTAGACCGCAACTTTTTTGTACCATGCCCGGGTTTTGCGCATGGCGTTATATGGCTTGAGGACTTGATCAGATAGATCAACTCCTCCCATATACCGATTGTAGTCGACGATACAATCGGGCTTGAGGACAGTTGCCGAGGTACCTGGCACAGGGACAGGGGTGAGCCGTTACCATGATTTGTGGACAGTACAAGGACATCCCTCTTGTCCTTATATCTGACCAGCAACAGGTTTCCACTGGTAAGGGCATGGGTCTCACCCCTGGGGATAGGTACCTGGAGGGGGTGGGCAGGGAGTCCGCGTTGATTTTTCTGCACGGTCCCACAAGCGGACGTGGATCTGGTGGCGAGGGACTAGAACAAGGGGATACTAGTATAAAAGTTATCCATGTACAGGTGGTAACCCTTATCTAGCAGTGGGTGCATAAGGTCTCACACAAGTTTCCCGCTAAAACCCAGAGTGGGGGGACATTCTGGGGGTTCAATACGGGAATGTCACAACCAGACAGCTGAGAAGCTCTGACAGGAGCCGTCTAGATCCTCCTCCTTGAGTTTCTTTGTTTTGATTTCTGTTCCTCACCTCGTTACTCTATCTCAGCTGTCATGCAGTCGGACTGATCACTTCCCTTTAAATTCCTCCCCATAAGGCAGTTGGGTGCGGCTGATACAACTTCCTGGAGTGTGTGTGCATGCTGTCCCAGTTCCCAGCTCCCAGTTCCCTGTCTACAGTCGTTTGCAAGATAAGTTCTGTTTATGTATTTATGATTTTCTGTTTTCTGGATCCAGGTGACCCTGACTCCCTCCGTGTCTGTGTAGGGAGCCGGTGGTCGTGTCCCCTCACTATTGTAGGGCCTTCAGGTCTAAAGATAGCCGAGGCACGTGGATATGCGCCCATCCACCTTTGGGGTGGTCGCATAGGCTGAGCAATAAGGGAGAGCGGCAGGTCGATTGCAGGGGTCTCCCTTTTGTTCCTTAGTTGTGGATCCAGTGTGTCATTGTTTGTATTGTTTTATCTTGTTTCCTGTACACCATCCGTGACAGGGAATCTCGCCCCTCGTACACACGAAAGTGTACCCTGAGGTACTCTCACAAAGTTTGTACAGCTTCTCGCCATACCTCGCCCGCTTTGAGGGAACATACTGGCGCAAAATGAGTCTCTCCTTGAACGCCTCCCTTCCAGGTACATAGGCCTGTACAAATTTGGCCCCAAAGTGATCGATGA